>NC_053397.1:198287335-198609381 GCF_905171765.1 Bufo bufo
GAAACTATAGGGTAGGCCCCTAGAGTCACTTCTACTGGTGGACCCTTGGCACCCCAGTCCGACACTGTGCATGAGCCCTAACTTGCATCATAGTCCTTCGAAAACCAAAGATCATTAAGACAAATCAAAGTAAATTCAAACTCATCAATGGATGTCCTTTTATCAGCACTCATGGTTTAATGACTAGTATACATCAAAGATTAGGTTTAAGAGCAGGTTTGATGGCTGAGGTTTTAGGTTACTCAGTTAATAATTGTCATCACAGTCGCTCTTTGAACCCATTAATTACCCTTGCAGGCACTGAAACTGTATGCAGAGAGTGTAACCACTCTTCGACAAGAATATCTTTACATAAATGTAATACATGTTTCCAATTACCACGTAATTCCCTCGCGTCAACACTGCAATAACACTCCTTCACATGGCCGCTGATCTTACGCTTGCTGAATCTCACCATACTGTTGCCAGTTCTGTTTCCAGTTAATTCTTTCACATGTCGTGTAGCGGCCAATACATCTGCTGCCGAAGTCATCAGTGCTGGGTGGCGTATTCACCGGCTATAATTCATTAAAGAAGTTCTCCAGGAATTTAGAAAATGAAAATACTTAAATATTAGTTTATTATAAATATATTCCCAAATACCTTACATTAATTATAATGGCTCGTTTTGTCTAGGGAGCAATCAATAGAAGAAACAAAATCGCCACCCTATTAGTACACACAGAACCTGTCCTAATCACACAGCAGGACAAGTTACTTCAGAACACTGAGCTAAAGTGCTGCCTCATCCTCCTCTCTGCTCTGATTGTCGGGTATCATGATCCTGAATACAGCCAATAAGATCTTCAGCTGGATCTCTGTAGGAATGGAGTTCATGAGGAGACATGAAGTACAGAGAGGACAGACAGGACAGACTGTGGTAATGTAGACTGCATCTCCACCCTCCTGTCTGTACATCATGTGTCCTCATGAACCCCATTCCTACAGAGATTCAGCTGAAGATCATATTAAACTGTTGTCACGACAGAGGGTAGGGATAACTGCAGCCCTAAACTTCACCCCACCTCTGTCCGTGCCTATTTGCACGGCCTGTCCTAACCGACGGCGTACAACTTGGCGGCAGTCCCTCGCTTAGATATGTGCAGGGGCCTAAGAAGATAACAGAAGTACCGTAACAGAGTCAGACAAGCAAAAGTCAAAGTCAGGAGGACACTCAGGTAAACAAGGAGCAATCCGATAATGAAGTCAAAACACAATCTGGAGTCTGAAGCCAAGAGGTCACGTCAATTCCAGGGAGGTCATAAGGTCGAGGTCAAATCAGAACACACAGAAGGCACAATACGAAAATGCTGGTGAGGGTAGCAAGACCATTCACAGGCAACCTGTGGCCAGCAGGCTGCCTGTTTAAATAGCAGGACAAGTGGGTCACATGACGTGTCCAGCCTCACGTGACCCAAGTCCAGCCCAAACTATCTGAGCGCCAATAAATTGTGATCGGCGCTCAGTACCTCTTTTAGCTAGGAGGATGCACAGATGCGGGACACCATCTCCCCGTTACAACTGTATTCAGTATCATAGAGGAGGATGAGGCAGCTCTTTAGCTTTTGTAACTTGTGTGATTAGGACAGGTTTTGTGTGTACTAGCAGGACGGCGGTGTAACGGGGCGCCGAAGCCGCACTCGGTCTCCCATCAGCCGCAGACCTGCTGCTTAACTTCGGGAGTGAGGATCTGTGTTTGGCCTCGTTCCCAGGGCGGCCTTGATAGCTGGGAGGCTCCCTGCTCTTAGGTCTGCCTTGAGCGCCGAGCTGATCACTCGGTGCTCGACTTGTCTGTCTGTCGGTCATGTGACGCTGGCCACGTCACATGACCCTCACTCCCCACTATAAATACAGGCGGCCTGCTGACTACAGGTTGCATGTGATTTTCGTCCTATAGGCTGTGTACTTTATTGTTATTAAGCTACCTCTGGAATTGAACCTCGATCCGCCTCTTGACACCTTTTCTGCCTGCTCCATGTACCTTGACGCTACTTCTCGGATTTTGACCTCGGTATGTTTACGGATTTGTCTTTGCCTCTTCCCTTGTTCTGATGTGACCTCCTGGGCTGACCTCGGCTAGTTGACCCGCCTCGCCTTCCGTTTTTGTTCTACCTCTTGTCCGCTTATTGTAACTTCTCAGTGGCTGTCCTCTTCCCTGGTGTCTCTTTCTCTCTGCTTGCACTTAGTAGGTTAGAGACTGTCGCCCAGTTGCGCTTCGTCACCTAGGGTGAGTGGTGCAAGTAGTCAGGGACAGGGGACCGGGTGGCAGCTCAGGGGGTGCACCTCTGCTCTATCTTGATTCCCGTGACTCTACCCATGACAGAATCACAGGCCCAAATTCAGCATGGACCCTTTACAGAGCCTCACCTAACATGTGCAGGGTCTTGCTCAAATAGTACAGGAACTTGGGGAGAGACTACAAGTTCCGGAGACCGTCCGAACTCCCCCTATTCTTGCTCCCGCCACCGTTCAGGTGGAACCTCACATTAAATTGCCCGATCGGTTTTCGGATGACCGCCGAAGTTTTTTTAGCTTTCAAGGAAAGCTGTAAACGTTATTTTCGACTACGACCCCACTCCTCCTGCCCTGACCCACAGAGTTGTTGGTATTATTATTTCCTTGCTTCAAGGGGACCCCCAGGAATGAGCCTTTTCTTTACCACCAGATTCCCCTTGTCTTAGCTCTGTGGACCTCTTTTTCCAGGCGTTAGGGGTTCTATATGATGAACCTGACGAGCCTCTGTGGCAGAATCCAATCTTAAGGCCCTCACTCAGGGAAATCGTCCCGTGGAGAATTATTGTACGCAGTTTCGCAAGTGGTGCGTTCCTTCGGGCTGGAACGAACCAGCGCTCTAATGTCAATTTAGGGCAGGCTTGACTGAAAAGTTAAAGGATATGTTGGTTTGTTATCCCTGTCCTAACTCTTTAAAGGAGACCATGACGCTAGCCATCAGAGTAGATAGATGGATCAGAGAGAGACAGCGGGAGCATTTGTTTTCTCCTCATACCCTTCTTCAACCTGAGACTCCCCCCCCCTTGAACCCAGGATGGAAGCCCACTCGGACGAGCCCATGCAACTCGGGATGAAGCGAAGAGAACTACGTCGTCGTTGCGGCTCTTGTTTTTATTGTGGGGATCCCGAACACTGGATCCGTCAGTGTCCTAAAGCTCCGCCTTCTGGAAAATCATCCAAGTCTGAGGGATTCAAGGACAAGGTACTCCCGGAGGTGGTAAGAAGTAAACTATTGCTGCCGGTTTCTATTGCCTTTGGGGTCTTAAAAGGGTCAGGAAATGCCTTTGTGGATTCAGGGTCAGCTTTTAGTTTTATTGATTACAAATTCGTTGTTAAGATGGGAATTCCTATACTAGAATTACCCACCCGATCCAGGTTGTCGCCATCGATTCTACCCCTTTGCTAGAGGGCACAGTAAAACTCTGTACTCCGGAGGTTACCCTATCTGTAGGGATCTGCCACTCTGAGAAATGTTCCTTCTTTGTTTTAGAGAATCTTCCAGTTCAGGTAGTCCTGGCTTCAGCAGCACAATCCGGTCATTAACTGGAGTTCGGGCGAGTTAGAGAGATGGGGGCCTAACTGTAATTCTTGCTTAACCGTAGTTCAAGCTGGGATCTCATCAGATATTCCTCATTTTATTGCTGATTATTTAGATATTTTTTTCCACCACTGAGGAGACAGATAAGACCTATGGGGAGGGAGAGTATGACTGTGTTATTGACTTGATACCTGAGTCCAAATTTCCTAAAGGACGGATTTATAATCTGTCCAGTCCTGAGCTCAAGTTCATGAAAGACTACATCCAGGAGAGTCTCAAGAAGGGACATATTAGGCCCTCCACCTCTTCCCTGAGAGCAGGATTCTTTTTCGTTAAAAAGAAAGATGGTGGTCTCAGGCCCTGCATTGACTACAGAAATTTGAATAAAATTACTATTAGGAATCAGTATTCCATCCCATTGATTCCTGATTTGTTTAACCAGATTTTGGGTGCTTCTTGGTTTTCTAAATTTGATTTGAGAGGAGCTTATAACCTAGTTCGTATTAAGGAGGGAGATGAGTGGAAAACTGCTTTTAATACTCCAGAGGGACACTTTGAGTATCTGGTTATACCATTCGGTCTTTGCAATGCCCTAGCTGTGTTACAGAATTTCATGAATGATATTTTTAGAGAACTTATTGGCAAAGTTATGATTGTTTATCTCGATGATATTCTTGTCTTTTCACCTGAATGGGATTCACATGTGTCTCACATCAGACTGGTTCTTAAAACCCTCAGGGAGAACCATTTGTCTGTTAAATTAGAGAAATGTGTATTTGGAGTTTAAGAGATCCCCTATCTTGGCTATATTCTTACTCCTCATTCATTTAAAATGGATCCCAGTAAGGTTCAGGCTATCCAAGACTGGCTAAGACCATCCTCCTTAAAGGCACTTCAAAGTTTTTTAGGATCGCCAATTTTTACCGTAAATTCATAAAGAATTTTTCTGTTATTGCCAAACCCCTCACAGATCTAACTAAAAAAGGTTCGGATCTGGTTAACTGGTCGTTGGAGGCCTGTAGAGCCTTTGATATCCCAATTTTTTTTTTCCAAATGGCTCCAGTCTTGGTTTAGCCTGATACCGAGGAACCTTTTGTGGTGGAGGTTGATGCCTCAGAGGATGGTGTGGGGGCCGTCCTTTCACAGGGGTCCTCTAACCTCACTAATTTAAGGCCATGCACTTTCTTCTCTCGCAAGTTCTCTCCTTCAGAGAGAAATTACGATATTGGAAACCATGAGTTACTGGCCATTAAATGGGCATTTGAGGAGTGGAGGCATTTTTTAGAAGGGGCTAGACACCGTATTACTGTTCTCACTGATCATGAGAACTTAGTGTTTCTTGAGGCGGCCAAACGCCTTAATCCTAGACAAGCCAGATGGGCCCTGTTTTTTACTCGTTTTAACTTTTCTGTTATTTTTAGACCAGGAAGTAAAAATGTTAAGGCAGATGCCTTGTCCCGGAGTTTTAATGCCGTCCAACTTCCTGATACTCCCCCGGAACCCATCTTGCCAACATACATCTTTATGGCAGCAGTTTCTGCGGATCTTTCCTCTGAGATTCAACAGGCTCAGCAACTTGCTCCTCCACAAACACCGGCAGATAAGTTGTTTGTTCTTGAATGCTTTCGTGTTCAATTATTGGGTGAATGTCATGACTTTGTGCTCTGTGGTCATCCAGGTATTGCTGCCACTAAGGAATTGATGCTGAGGTCTTTCTGGTGGCTCACTTTGTCTAAAGATGTACGGTCTTATGTTTTAGCTTGCGATGTTTGTGCCCGGTCTAAGACCCCAAGAACACATCCCGCTGGTTAACTACAACCACTACCCATTCCCTGTAAGCCATGGTCTCACATCTCCATGGATTTTATTTCTGATCTGCCCCTCTCTGAGGGGAAGTCAGTGGTGTGGGTAGTGGTTGACCGTTTTAGCAAGATGGTGCACTTTGTTCCTTTAAGTAAGCTCCCTGATGAAAAGACCTTAGCATCCTTGTTCATTGAACATGTGGTACGTCTGCATGGTGTTCCTGAGAATATCGTCTCTGATAGAGGCGTTAAGTTTGTTTCTAGCTTTAGGAGGGCTTTTTGTAGAAGATGCGACATCTCTTTGTCCTTTTCGTCTGCTTTCCATCCACAGACCAATGGGCAGACGGAACGGTTAAATCAGGCAGTGGAGCTTTTTCTAAGGTGCTATGTATCGCATAATCAACTCCTATGGGTGAGATACCCCCCGTTGGCAGAATTCGCCATCAACAATCTTGGTTAATTCTTCCACGGGGGTGTATCCTTTTTTTTGTAATAGTGGTTTACATCCTTGCTTTAGTTCTAATCCTTCTGTATCCTCACTCAACCCGCAGGCAGATTCTTTTACCTTTAGACTGTGCACAGTCTGGGCACAGGTTGAATAGAACCTGGAAAAGGCCCAGGAAACCCAGTGTAAACATGCCAATAAGAGACGTTCCAAGGGGGTAAATTTTGTACTCTGCGATAAGGTGTGGTTGTCGACTAAAAATCTTGCTTTGAAACAATGTTCTAAAAAATTCTCGCCACGTTTCATTGGACCATACAATATTATTGAGCTTATTAACCCAGTATCTTTTAGACTTAAGCTACCCGACTCCCTCCGTATACATGATGTGTTCCATAAGTCGTTACTTAAGAAATATGTGTCTCCAGTGGTTCCGGTTAAAAAACCTCCTCCACCTGTGGAGGTTGAGGGTCAGGAGGAATTCATTATTTCTAAAATAATAGATATCAGAAAGATTAGAAATTCCTTTCAATACCTGGTCCACTGGAAAGGTTTTGGACCTGAGGAGAGGTCCTGGATACCTATGTCTAGGATGCATGCTTCCAGGTTAATTACTAAATTTCACCGGGAACACCCTGAGAAACCTCGTCCACAATGCTTGGGTCCGGTGGCCCCTCGTAAAAGGTGGGGTACTGTAACGGGGCGCCGACGGCACAGTCGGTCTCCCATCAGCCGCAGACCTGCTGCTTAGCTTCAGGAGCGAGGATCTGTGTTTGGCCTCGTTCCCAGGGCGGCCTTGATAGCTGGGAGGCTCCCTGCTCCTAGGTCTGCCTTGAGCGCCGAGCTGATCACTCGGTGCTCGACTTGTCTGTCTGTCGGTCATGTGACGCTGGCCACGTCACATGACCCTCACTCCCCACTATAAATACAGGCGGCCTGCTGGCTACAGGTTGCCTGTGATTTTCGTCCTATAGGCTGTGTACTTTATTGTTATTAAGCTACCTCTGGAATTGAACCTCGATCCGCCTCTTGACACCTCTTCTGCCTGCTCCCTGTACCTTGACGCTACTTCTCGGATTTTGACCTTGGCTTGTTTACGGATTTGTCTTTGCCTCTTCCCTTGTTCTGACGTGATCTCCTGGACTGACCTCGGCTAGTTGACCCGCCTCGCCTTCCGTTTTTGTTCTACCTCTTGTCCACTTATTGTAACTTCTCAGTGGCTGTCCTCTTCCCTGCTGTCTCTTTCTCTCTGCTTGCACTTAGTAGGTTAAGGACTGTCGCCCAGTTGCGCTCCGTCACCTAGGGCGAGTGGTGCAAGTAGGCAGGGACAGGGGACCGGGTGACAGCTCAGGGGGTGCACCTCTGCTCTATCTTGATTCCCGTGACTCTATCCGTGACAGGCGGCTATTTTATTTCTGCTAATGATTGCTCCCTAGACAGAACGAGCCATTATAACTAATGAAAGGTATTTGGGAATACATTTATAATAAATATTTAAGTATTTTATTTTTCTTAATTCCCAGAGAACCCCTTTAACGTATAATTAATTAGACAGAGCACTGACAGCCAGATCCAATTTCCTGAAACACATTTCTAAGCCAAATATTAAAAAGCAGTTCTAGGTCAGACTATGTATTGGCCAGGACAGAAAGGGGCTAGAAAAAGATCTCTTGCTCTGGGGGCACCAGTTTGTCCATTCATTATAAAGACAGTTAATTAATTTCAGTGGATGCTGTGTAATGGTTCATGTTCCCTGCGGTGGCGCTGCAGGGAAACCGACCACCTTTTGGTGGGTTTCACCAATGATTACATCTGATCAATGAGGTAATCCACTTATTTTCAGGCTACTCTTCCAAACTATATGTAAACTCTTAGATAGGTTTAAATTTCTAATATATTGATACCACAATTTTTTCCTATTCTCATTCATCAGCTTTATCTGGTATTGCATCCCCATTACAGTGAAAAGGGCTAAACTACAAAACCAGACACAGCCCATAGACAACAGTGGCGCTGTTTCTAAAAAGTAAAACAAAAAGTAGCCCATTCTTTTCTATACAAGCCCTTAACTCTCTTTTGTCATTTCAATCCATTTTTTTACCCTTGGTTAAATAGCATTACTGCTGAAATATTACAATTACATGCACATTTTCTATTTACCTGTTGCTTTAACGTAAATTCAAAGATTTGAGAATAAATAGGCCTACTCAGACTAAGTGATAAAACAGTCTGATTAAATATAAGGTAAAACAGACAAATCACATACAAAATAACATGGACGACACCCCATGGTAATACAAGAGAGAGATAGTGACCTATTACATCCTACCTGGATGATGTCCTCATTGGAGCTGAGTTCTTTGTCTTTGTGCACAAAGGTTTTATACCTCTCAGCCCCTCCTCCTAATGATGTAGAGTGTGCAGTACGTGTGTCCTATGAGTTATCTGGAATGTGCCCTGGTGGTGATGTGACACTGCTTTTTCCCAGACACAAAAAAGACCACATGCAACATTTTTGGTCTGGCCAAAAGTCAGCATATATGTCGGAAAACAGCCGGATTACCGCCAGATCCCATTACAGTGAATGGGGATCCGGCGGTGTTCATAAGGTGAACTCCGGCAGTCTGTTCCTCCACCGTAACAGACTGCCGGAGTTCACAGCACAGATGTGAACCCAGCCTAACTCACTACATTACAAGGAATATATAAGGTAATATAATAACTAAAGATGAAAGAACCAATTAGAACTTAATTATGTAAAATATCCTTAAAACACACCTGTTATGCATGTATGTACTGTATGTTATGTAATTCTGCACAATTTTACATAGAACTGGAGGTAAGCTAATTATTTTTACCAAAATCTCTAGAGCAATGCAATACCAATACAGCGCTATAAAATCCCATACTATTAAACACTACGTTCAGCAATAGCATGTGGGATAGTTAAAATGTAAATTCTAAAATTCAGATAGATTGTTGTTGAATTTTTATATAGTTACCGTGGGATTCATTTTTGGATTGCCAGAATAGAGATGAACATAGATAAATGATGACACATGTGTACATTGTAAAGAAGAGGACCGGCACTCGCAAATGGAATTTTCACTGCTGTGGTTTATTCAGTCACTCTTAAAGACATAGTGACGCGTTTCAGCACATAGAAAGTGCTTTCATCAGACCATGGTCTGATGAAAGCACTTTCTATGTGCTGAAACGCGTCACTATGTCTTTAAGAGTGACTGAATAAACCACAGCAGTGAAAATTCCATTTGCGAGTGCCGGTCCTCTTCTTTACATTGTTTGCTGGGACGCCGACCTTTTGACACGTGCACCGCAGCCATCACAAGGCAGTGCCGACCCTTATCTTCAATATTCTAACATGTGCACATTGTCCCTCCTGATTGGTTATAGGGCTGACTGCAAAGCATTATGGGCAAGCCCACCTGCCAGGGCCATGTGCACTAGTATATCGAAATTTTATATGTAAACTGGCGGACTCCATTTTGTGCAATCGAATCTCCAAAACTTCAGAATTTTTATGGAATTTCTAAATGAATTTTATTCTAGCTCATCTCTAATCATGTTCTATCAAATGTCTTATCACCGGGTAATCTACTAGGGGCGAACATCACTATAGATACATACGGTATGTACTCTATGTGCCACCATACAAGCCGTGCAGCTCTGCTGTTTACGTGAATCACTGTATAAATTTTTTCTTATTTTTTCTTTAGGCTAGTTGCACACTAGCGTTTACCGATCCAGCAGGCTGTTTCAGCGGTGATCAAAATATGCAGAGAAGCTGCCTGACAAATACCGCTGCACGCAGCATTTTTTGACTGCCCAATTCCCACTATCGTATGCCGGAACAGCCTGTGCCGCCAGTGTGAAACAGGCCTTTCAATAAATGGCCGAGGCATAGCAGTAAACATGAATTATCATGAAGACCCCCTAAGCTATGATATTTTATGATGGTTTCAGCAATGAATGCGTTTTTAGTGATAAATAGTTGACAAAAGGATCACAATTAAAAGCAAGCGTGGCAATACTCGTGGGGATATTCCAGACCTGACCCCCTATGTCTCCTTCACCTTGGTGATATTTATATTGTTAGGGTTCATTCACACAACTGTATTTATGTGTCCGCATCCGTTCTGCAATTTTGCGGAACGGATGCTGACCCATTCATTTCAACAGGGGCGCAAAAGATGCGGACAGCACACCATGTGCTGTCCGCATCCGTACTTCCGTTCTGCGGACCTGCAAATAATATAGAGCATGTCCTATTCTTGTCTGCAATTGTGGACAAGAAATTTTTATCATAGGGCTGGCTATGTGCATTCCGCAAAATGCGGAACGCACCGCGGCCGGTATCCATATTTTGCGGATCCTCAATTTGCAGACTGCAAAACACATACAGTCATCTGAATGAGCCCTTAGGCCTCATTCAGACGGGCGTTGCGGGAAAATGTGCAGGTGCGTTGCGGGAACACGCGCGATTTTTCTGCGCGAGTGCAAAACATTGTAATGCGTTTTGCACTCGCGTGAGAAAAATCGCGCGTGTTTGGTACCCAAACCCGAACTTCTTTACAGAAGTTCGGGCTTGGGATCGGTGTTCTGTAGATTGTATTATTTTCCCTTATAACATGGTTATAAGGGAAAATAATAGCATTCTGAATACAGAATGCATAGTACAATAGCCCTGGAGGGGTTAAAAATAAATAAATAATTTAACTCACCTTAGTCCACTTGATCGCGCTGCCGGCATCTCCTTCTGTCTCCTTCTTTACTGATTGTAGGAACAGGACCTGTGGTGACGTCACTCCGGTCATCACATGATCCATCACATGATCTTTTACCATGGTGATGGATCATGTGATGGCCCATGTGACGACTGGAGTGACGTCACCACAGGTCCTGTTCCTACAATCAGCTAAGATGAAGACAGAAGGAGATGCCAGCAGCGCGATCAAGTGGACTAAGGTGAGTTAAATTATTTTTTTATTTTTTTTAACCCCTCCAGCCCTATTGTACTATGCATTCTGTATTCAGAATGCTATTATTTCCCCTTATAACCATGTTATAAGGGGAAATAATAATGATCGGGTCTCCATCCCGATCGTCTCCTAGCAACCGTGCGTGAAAATCGCACCGCATCCGCACTTGCTTGCGGATGCTTGCGGTTTTCACGCAACCCCATTCATTTCTATGGGGCCTGCGTTACGTGAAAAATGCACAAAGAGGAGCATGTTGCGATTTTCAATCAACGCACAAGTGATGTGAACAGCCCCATAGAAATGAATGGGTCAGGATTCAGTGCGGGTGCAATGGGTTCAACTCACGCATCGCATCCGCGCGGAATACTCGCCCGTGTGAAATGGGCCTTATACTAAGTCGCTACTGATTGTTTAGTGATTCAATTTGATCATAATTTTGTTTTGGGGTATCATGACACTTATGTATATGGTTTGCTATATCTGTATTGGAGCAACTAAATATAAAAAAATATAAAAAATAAAGTGAGTCAGTCTGGGGGCAAGTCACTTATCATGGCGCACTACCCCTTGTATTATGGCGTAGTTTGCCTTTTTAATTGTGGTTCTGTCTGTTATGTTTCTTTTGTATATTTAATAAATTGCCTTATTTATTTCCCTCTATTTCATGCCAACTTTTGCTCTTTCATTTGTCGTTATTTTGTTTTGGGCATGAGGGGCACATCTATATATTCTGAATGGTGCAGCCTGGCCATTTTCCTTTTATAGTGATAAATAGTTGTCGGTGTGTGTAGCAGAGAAGAGAATGAGGTGTGCGAGGCGGGGGCTGGAGTCGGCACTGCTGACCCCGTCTGTGTATACATACATGAGCAGAAATTCATTGTAGAGCGGTTTACGGACACCTCTGGTGGGAAAACATGTGTGCACATAAGAGCTTGCAGCATAGGCTAAACACCATATCAAATATTTAAGAGCAGTCGTCCTGAAAGATGTGATAGGGAGCAGCTGCTTCTCATCTCACTAGAAAAAAAAAGACATAAAATTGTAATGGTTTTTATTTAAATCACAATGTTTTACAGGAATAATATTCCTATTTAATTGAACTGTATATCATGTCAGATAAAAGGTGTTTTTACGTGTAAAAATACACTTGAAGCTTTTAGTGTCATATTTAAAATGCATTATGATTATTTGATTTTACATCACCATTTATACTATAGCTTAAAGGAACAATCCAGACAAAACCTATCCACTAGGAGAGATTGATCAAAACTGGTATAAAGTAGAACTGGCTGAGTTGCCCATAGCAACCAATCAGATGCCACCTTTCATTTTCCAAAGGAGCTCTGCAGAATGAAAGGTGGAATCTGATTGATTGCTATGGACAACAAATTCCCCCCTGCTGTCTCCCTGCCTGAGCACTTATTCTTAGTGTTTTGATAAATCTTGTTGAACATCTAGACTAGGGCCTGAGAGGATGGTGCCGGACACTAGTACTCAAAAAGCACTAAACAAAGATAAACTAGAGACAATGGGGGAGATTTATCAAACTGGTGTAAAGTAGAACTAGCTTAGTTGCCCATAGCAACCAATCAGATTCCACCTTTCATTTTTCACAGCTCTTTGGAAAATGAAAGGTAGAATCTGATTCATTGCTATGGGTAACTAAGCCAGTTCTACTTTATAAATCTCTCTCAATGCAGCCTCAGCAATGAGCTGTACTGCATCTAAATCTCTTCAGTCTCCAGTACATATAGGGCCCTGGGACTCTAAACGTTAATCCATAAGCAAATGAGCAGTTAAATGTGCGGTTTCATGCTCCGGTCACCATATACTGCAAAGGTCAAAATGCATTTACTGTAAACTTATTGTATTGTGTGAGCACATAGTTAGTAACCGGACATGTTTTTAGCCACCACTAGATGGGGCTGGCGTCACCCTCTATATAAAGAAAAACAAAATATTCTAGAGTCTGTTCATTCCAGTAAATCAGTCAGTCTATGCCAGCTTGGTTTAGAGCCTAGCAAGGGCTAGAGAGAAGACGCGTAGGAGAAAATGAGAAGCTGATGGGCCAGCTCATCCTGGACCTGGATCCACCCAGGGTAGAGCCGGAACACCTACAAAAAGTGGATCAGATGTCAGAGAGGTGTAGAGAGAAAGACCTGTAAAAGTCACCAGTCTCTAAAGGACTTATACATTCTATGGCAACCATGTCCAGGAGGTGCCTAAACATACTACACTCAGTGTGGCCTACTTGTGTATACCTGTCCTGAGCATCCCAAGGGGGAAATGTAGGTAAGCAACCTCTCCAAAGAATGTTGCAGAGAAGAGTTATGCCAACCATTGAGGGAAAGGCCCTCAGGGTTGAAAGATATTGCCTAAAGGTACAGTAGTACACCCCACATCTGGATGCCCAAGTCAGAGTCAGCTAGTGAAGTGCACAGTAAAAACGATTGCTCAATCTACTATAAAGATACACCTTTTTGTCTGTTTGCTACCTGCATTCTTGTGTAATATCAATCAGTGTATTGCAAGTAAGACCTGCCCTGAACAGTCTAGATTTGCATGCAGTTAAGAACTGTTTTGCTTCACTGATGTCTCCTCATTGTGTAGTGTACGGGAGTTGTAATACCCGTCACTACCAAAGTGTCACTTGGTGTGCTGTCGTCCCTCCTAATTATGGGGAAGTTGTTGTATGCCGGTTTTATAAAATGTAATGTAATGTGTGTATTTCCCTGTCACTGAAACTTGCACGTACAGGCCTGCTAGGGGTGTCATTCCTACTTCTAGTCCATAGAGGGAGCTAGGGAGCCCTAGTTTATATAAAGCCCAGTCAGGGAAGTGCAAGGCAGACGGAGTCTAGTATCTGTAAGCTACAGTTGGAGATTAGACAATGTCTGAGACAAGTCCAGGCCTGAAGCCTGCTGTTCAGGAGAAGATTCCCTCCTGAATTCCCATATGCAGAAGCAGGAATATCTTAGACTAAGAGCCTGAGGAACCCTTCAGAAGCTGAGAGAGACAGAGGCAAAGATCAGAAGAGCCAGAGGTACTAAGAAAAACAGAGGAGGT
This sequence comes from Bufo bufo, assembly GCF_905171765.1. NCBI lineage: Eukaryota > Metazoa > Chordata > Amphibia > Anura > Bufonidae > Bufo > Bufo bufo. The sequence goes on from NC_053397.1 coordinate 198,301,235, forward strand.
ACTTATTAAAGCTATAGCCAAGGATATAAAGCCAGAAATAGGTTAATGGGCCTTGGTGAAGAATTGCTACTTTCCAGGATCAGACAGAGTTAGAGTGCAAGCTCCTTTGCTGCAAGTCCTGTGTTCAACACTCTGTAATTACCCTGCTGTACTGAATTGCCTGCATCGACCGAATTGCAAAATCGACTGTATGCTGAGGAACTGCATTTCCTTTATTGTCTCTGCTTGGAAAACCTACTAAAGTTTGAGTTCTGTTTTAATCCTACGTTTCCTCAAATTATTCCTGCATCCGCAAACGGCGTGCCACCGTTTACTTGGCACTGGCGTCACGAACTATTCCTTACCTATACCTGCCCTTGCAGAGAGTCAGCTGTACCAGGTTAGTGTATATTGCACTACATCACCCAGAAACACCTATTACACACAACTTGAGTACGCTGCACCTCTCTTTTGGCGTCACGAACAGGATACGCACGCTTTCTAGTGCAAGAAGCGTGAACTTTGTGCCTTATACAGTTGCCCTGTGACCAAAGTGACAATTTTCCTGTTTTATTCAAGTGGACTGAAAATCGTACCCAAAGTGTACCAAAAACCTCTAAAAAGCGCTGTGCAGTGTTGCGCTACCCAGAGGAAGAAAATCGCCGCATTGGAATGTGGTTTTGAGGACTTTTTACAATCCTGCTTGCTGTCAGTGAATAGACAGCGTTTGTACCTAAAGATGGCCGCTGAGCTTGCTGAATTTACTGCTGCGTCACCTTCATCCCGAAAAGGCGGGAAAAATTGGCGCCTTTCTGAGGAAAAAGCGGGAAAAAGGTCAAGGGCAGGCGCCACGGCTTATCTGGACATTTGCATGTCTGCCAGCATGGACACCGCCTTCCATATACTGGAATACCTGGGGGGCGGCTCCCCAATGCAATGGGAGGAGCTGGCTACTCTAATTGACGCGACCCTATCGCTCTCCTCAGAAGGATCGAGCATGTTGGATTGTGAACAGAGCGTTGCTGCAATGTCCGCACCTGAAATTACACAGATGTCTAATGTTGGTGTAGAGCCAGAGGAGGCTCCACCGGCCTACGCTCCGGGACCGGAGCAACCCGCCTGCCGCCCAAGGGAGAAAGAACCCGAGTCCTACTATGGCTCGTGGAGGGACTTTTTCCAACCATCTTTTAAATGGTCCTCCCTGATGGCGGAGATCCGAGAGGCCGCTATCAAGCGGAACACAAAGACTAAAATCGTCTATGAGGAACTAACCAAGACCATACATGAGAAGCATACGCACACCCAACCCCGCCTGGAAAGGAGAAAGGGAGTGGTGCTATCGTTTGACAAACCCCGTGGCTACGGGTTTATTCAGGACTATCTAACTGGCAGAGACCTCTATGTTAATCGAAGGTCTGTCAAAAGAGACTACCTCCCTTCGTACCAGCACAGCCTCCATGAGGGAGAGGAAGTGGAGTACACCCCTGCCGAGAGCCTGCGAGGCCCTTATGCGACTGCTGTGACCCGTCCCAAGAGAAACCCTGAGGACTGGGAGGCAGAAGAAAGAGAAGACTACTCTGGCTGCGAGCGAGAACCGGAACGCTCTCCAGAGCCGGCCCATCACGCCTTTCAGGAGCGGAGCTCCTTCATTGGGCCGAACGTCTTCTGGCAGCCAACCGTGTTGGAAAAATGGGTGAGCCCTTACCCTTCCCCCGAGCTGCCTCGTCGGGAGAAGACAATATCTGAGCTGGAGCAGTTGAAAGGACTTAGTGCTACCTTCCAGAACATCCGGATGGGACGGAGACCAGACACATCGCCAGAACCTGCAGAGGCCGAGTCCGCGTCATCGGTGACTGTACCTGCGCCGGCGGCGCCAGCAGAGGACAGCGACTCCGACACAGACAGCATCGGTGAGCAGATCGTCCGGCTGGAGGAGAAGTTGCGGGAGTTGCGCAAGACATACACCGCCAGGATCCAGACACCGCTGAGGAAGGATGAGGTAAGGGTGCCTGTCACCACCCGCCGACCGCCTTCTGTAGTCACCGCTCCGTCAGTGCCCCAGACCGGACCCGCGATTGCCGTAAACTGCTGCACCCAGAGCACCGGACCGCTTGCTGCGGCGGTGCCAAGCACGTCACACCCTGCAGTGATCATGCCAGGGCCGGCACGGTCCATCAGAGGGTTCACCCCTAGGCCTATGGGGCCAATACCTATTAGGGGCCCCTTTACCTTACAGCTGCCCCCTGATACAGTCATGTGGGCCCATCCTCCTGTAGAGGACTACTACAGACGGTACTTGCCAGCGGAGTCAAGTGATTACAATATGCCACTGTGATCAGCCTGCTAGGCCTTTGATTTATTTCTTCTGAAGTTTCATGTTAACCCTTCCAGGACAGGAGTCCTATGTTGCTGGTCCTTTGTTGCGGCTGCCAGTTTGTCCACGGCTCAGTGGTAGGTGTTGACCACTGAAATCACAAAGTCAGCAAGGCCAGGCTTGTTTCCAGGATCTCCTGCCTGCTTTTGCTACCCCACGCCAAGTTGTGCCTGTTCCTTTGTTGCACCTTTTACCCTTCACCCCCTTTTCAGGTTGATCAGGGGTTTTACAGCACTTTTCTTGCCGTCCGTTATTGTGCAACTTCATACTAAGGAACCGTGCCCGGAGACAGACTCAAAAAGTACCTGAGCCTCTGAGATTCTTACTCTTTTAAAAGTATTGTGCCCAGGGATGGACTCCACCGCATGAGAGCCTCTGTGATTTAATAAGAAATAGCCTGGGTACGGACTCATGTTTGTTATTTGAGCCTCCAAGAACTTTTATACCGTTTTCTACTGTTTTATCATGGACTTATTCATTGTCATGGACTATCCTGGTTCTAATGTTACGCTGTGCCAGGTCAGCGCCCCCGTTCCATTCACTATCCTGAGAGAAGAGAACGACGCCCCTTGTCACTACCCTGCACCTTTGCCAATTGGACCTGATGTAAATGTAAATGCAGATGAATTACATGTATGTATGCCTGCATGTCTCTTTTTCTATTTCAGGTAGAGATTCCAGTGGGGAGACCCATGATGGAGTACGAGGTCGTACTCAGCTTAAAGCAGTGGGGTATGTAGTGTACGGGAGTTGTAATACCCGTCACTACCAAAGTGTCACTTGGTGTGCTGTCGTCCCTCCTAATTATGGGGAAGTTGTTGTATGCCGGTTTTATAAAATGTAATGTAATGTGTGTATTTCCCTGTCACTGAAACTTGCACGTACAGGCCTGCTAGGGGTGTCATTCCTACTTCTAGTCCATAGAGGGAGCTAGGGAGCCCTAGTTTATATAAAGCCCAGTCAGGGAAGTGCAAGGCAGACGGAGTCTAGTATCTGTAAGCTACAGTTGGAGATTAGACAATGTCTGAGACAAGTCCAGGCCTGAAGCCTGCTGTTCAGGAGAAGATTCCCTCCTGAATTCCCATATGCAGAAGCAGGAATATCTTAGACTAAGAGCCTGAGGAACCCTTCAGAAGCTGAGAGAGACAGAGGCAAAGATCAGAAGAGCCAGAGGTACTAAGAAAAACAGAGGAGGTACTTATTAAAGCTATAGCCAAGGATATAAAGCCAGAAATAGGTTAATGGGCCTTGGTGAAGAATTGCTACTTTCCAGGATCAGACAGAGTTAGAGTGCAAGCTCCTTTGCTGCAAGTCCTGTGTTCAACACTCTGTAATTACCCTGCTGTACTGAATTGCCTGCATCGACCGAATTGCAAAATCGACTGTATGCTGAGGAACTGCATTTCCTTTATTGTCTCTGCTTGGAAAACCTACTAAAGTTTGAGTTCTGTTTTAATCCTACGTTTCCTCAAATTATTCCTGCATCCGCAAACGGCGTGCCACCGTTTACTTGGCACTGGCGTCACGAACTATTCCTTACCTATACCTGCCCTTGCAGAGAGTCAGCTGTACCAGGTTAGTGTATATTGCACTACATCACCCAGAAACACCTATTACACACAACTTGAGTACGCTGCAATTGCTTCCTGCACTATTACACCCCAAGTTGTCATCACTACAGCAGGGACTCTGCCTTGCTCCTCAAAGCTACCACCATCAAGGACACCTCAACCGTCATCAGGCTGGACGATCACAAGAACCAGAGGGAGCAACCGGTATGCCCTTCCCATCACTGTATGCCAGCACAGGAAGCTTCAGAGTACAACTATTACTACACCCATCCACCAACATCTGCACTCACACATGTCCCTGCTGCCTGGTCGCTACAAGTGCACTGAGAGCAGGCCCAAGCCACACTGTGCAACCCTGCTCCTCCTGCCTCTTCTGTCAGCCCCTCCCTTCTCCTTCTTGATTGACAGGGTCACAAGAGATTACCGTACTATGCAGGAACCTGATCCTGTCAATCAAGAAGGAGAAGAGAGGGGTTGGCAGAGGAAGCAAGCGGAGCAAGGGTGCACAGAGCTTGGACCTGACCTCAGTGCACTTAACTCCTCATTTGCATATGGATTTTTTTTTAATTCTCCAGAATGAAGCAATGGATCGCTAAGTGAAAGTTATCATTACATTCAGCTGAGCTAGCCCTGGTTTATCAGTGAATTTCCTGGCGACCGATTCCTTTAATTGTACTATTAGAATGTAACTACTGCTGAGCAGTCCGGCCCTTAGAAAAAGTCTCCAGAAAAATCTAACACCAGCCAAACCTCTGGAAATATAGTTTTGGAGATTGGGGCCTGCAACTCATGGTGGTAATGTATGTACACGCAGTCCCCATACCCAGCAGTCACTCCTCTATCGTGTTACAGGGATGAGGAATGTTTCCAGCCCATGCCTCCTTCTGGCTGGGGCCAAAAAGACAGCCATACTGGAAATCTCATACAACACATGACAATTCATGGTCAACAAGATATTTGCTTAGAATGTTGCATTGAGTGGTGTCTGAAGAATACTTCCAAACTGTCTTTTTTCCATGATTGTCCTACAAATTGATGGGCCAGGGCTTAGGGAATGAGCATTGTAAGGTCTCATAGTTTGGAATGTATGTATCTTATGTGATCCATGCTGGCTTTCTGATTGCAGCTTACACAAAGCAAACCAGTCAGAATCCACATTTTATTTTCCATTATGTCTTAGATAATGAAAGCAGATTAGCCAAGGGCAACAGAGACAATTTGTCTATGTAATACTTTATTGTGCACATTTTTTTATTGAGTTTTAGAATGTTATATAACAAATACTCATCGTTATAAGTAACGAGCAGACATTTCAAAAACAGATCTGACTTAGGTCACTTGAGGCATGACAATAGAGCAACATAAGAAGAGAAAACAAAGAAACCAACAAAGACCGTACTGCACTAAGTGTAAATAAAAATATATACAAAATATAGGACTTTCCATCAAAATTGAGGCTTAGGTAAGGAAGGGAAGTGTTGTGACATGTATGAGGACCATTTATGCCATCTTGTAGCTTATCGAGCCAACTGGTTCAGCCGCTTCGCAATCAGTAGTTCCATGCCACAGTTATAATTCACTTTAGCTATGATTTCAGAAATTGATAGAAGTTCCTTACTCTTCAATCTCTTGGCTACAGCCACCCTCACTACTGTTAAGATGTGAAAAATAATTGTAATATGAGATAATTCTAACCTATCAACCTAAGTGAAAGTAAGGCTACCTCTGGACCCCAGGGGATCTTGGTCTCCACCACAGACCTCACAAGAGACTTAATCTGGTGCCAAAACAAACCTACAGCAAGGCTTTGCCACCAGATATGCAAAAGAGTACCAACTGTGGTGTTGATGGTAGACAATAATTGTCGGAGTTGAAGATATTTATAGAAATCTTCCTTGGGTATATCAAATCAGGTTATTAAATCTGAAAAGAGAAGTAAGTTATTACCTGCTTTCATGTGAGCTACAGTATGGATACTCTTAGATTCCCATTGAGAGAAGTCAGTAGATGGCAAGCAAATCCTAAAAGTTCAGAGAGGAGCATCTACAGTCCTAAGTGGAAGAATGTTCTGAAAGAGCGGGCATTTAGTCCACAATTTTAGACCAGATTGACTGACCACAGAAGGGGTTCCTGGAACTTTCTGAGATAAAAACCCCTGCCAAAGTACATACCGCAGAGACAGAGTATGTAATAAACTAGCTTCTATTTGTACCCATTTTTTAAAGGTGTCATGCCAACCCACCAACTCTTAAGTTGGTCAAGAATAATAGCTCTGTAGTACGTAAGAAGACATGGGCATCCCAAGTCCTCCAATTTAACAGGTTTGTAAAGTATGTCCACCAACATTCTCGCTCGTTGTTTATTTCAAATTAACTGTAAAAGGAGCTTTTGAAGTAAAGCTATCACATGGTGAGGAACAAAAATAGGCAAATTCTGAAATAAGTATAAAATCTTAGGCAAAAATAACATTTTGATTGCCGCAATACGGCCTATCCAAGAGAGTGGGTAGGGTGAATATCTTGCTTAGGTAGAGGATATATCTTACTTGAGTTGGTTCATAAAAGAGGACTAATTATCGGTGGGAAATGTTAGTATAATGGCCAAATACTATCTGGGGCCCATTTGAAGGGGAACTGCACAGAAATGGATTGCTTGGTCTCATCTGATAAATTCATACTCAGCATAAGCGATTTGTGAGAATTAACCTTATAGTAGCTAACTCTACCAAAGCAATTAATAAGATCCACTATAGATGTCAAAGAAACTTCAGGATCGATAACCAAAATAATAAGATCATCCACAAAAAGACAATACGATTTACCACACCGCCCGCCCCAGAAATACCCGTTATTAATGATGACATAACGGATCTGTTGAGCAAACGGTTCTATAATTAATGCAAAAAGGAGAGGGCACCCTTGCTGGTTACCATTAGTAATATCAAAGGGAGAGGACAGGAACCCTGAAGTATAAAGCCTTGCTGAGGGACACATATATAAGGCCAGAATGGATGATACAAACCCAGGAGGAAACCCAAATTGATAAAAGACCACTCTTAAATATCCCAAATGTACGCAGTCTAAAACCTCCTCCGCATCCAGGGCCAGGAGCAGAGAAGGTGTTCGACCTGCAACCACCACCGACAGAATATTCAGATAAAACGACGAGTGTTTGGCGATGTTTAACAAAGACAACTTGATCTGTATTTCTGTATTTATTAATGTCGGAAAGGAGGTCGGATAGGCATGCGGCAATGTAGAGATGAGCGGCAGGTCCCATATTTGAATTCACGATATTTTGTGAATATTCGCTAGTAATTCGTTTCATATTCGCGAATATTCGTATTCGAGATTATTTTCGCGATTGCGATTAATCTAAATTGTAAAAATCGCGTAATGCGAAGTTGATAAAAAAAGAATATATAGCAGTAAATATAGTGCTATATATTCATTTTAAGAATATTTGTCATATTCTAAAACAAGAATATATAGCAATAAAGCGAATATTCAAGAAAATAAAAACAGAGCAATTTAGCTAAGCTAATATAGTGCTATAATAATTTCTTTACTAGTGTAAATTTTTTCCAAATCTAAATTTCAGAAGAGATAAAAAAAATAAGACTATAAAAAAATATTATAGCACTATATTAGCTAAATTGCTCTATATTTGTATTTAGCGAATATTTGCTATATTGCTATATATTCTTGTTTTAGAATATGCCAAATATTCTAAAAAAAACGAATATATAGTAATATAGCGAATATTCGTAAAATACACATATAGACTGCAATTTAGCTAATATAATGCTATAACCTTTTTTTTTCAAAGTTGTAATTTTTCTTCAAATCTGAAGTTCATAAGAGAAAAAAAATTACGACTATAAAAAAAGATTATAGCACTATATTACCTAAATTGCAGTCTATTTGTGTACAAAGTTATAGCAATATAGTGAATATATTCGTTATTTAGAATATTCGTCTTTTTTTTTTCAATGTGTACTGTTATTCCACTTTGGCATACTCCTCCCCGACAAGCGTCCCCGTCACCATGGTAACGCCTGTGGGTTAGAATATACCATCGGATCTGAGTTTTCACGATCTCAGGGAAAACTCAGATCCGATGGTATTTTCTATCCCACAGGCGTTCCCATGGTGACGGGGATGCTTCTCGGGGAGGAGTATGCTGAAGTGGAATAACAGTACACATTGAAAAAAAACTAAAAAAAGAATATTCTAAATAACGAATATATTCGCTATATTGCTATATATTAGTTTTTTTGAATATTCGTTCAATTTTTCCATATGAAAACATAATTCCTTCAGCTTAAGTTGCTTCTGGGCCAGTGACTCATTGACCCACAAGAAAGAAGCAGGGAGGAATCATGTTTTCAGATGTTAAAAAATGACAAATATTCGATATAGCGAATATATAGCACTATATTTGAAATATTCGCGAATTAGCAAAATTGCGATCTTCGCAATAAATATTCGCTATTTGAATATTTGCGCTCAACACTAATGATGTTCACGTAAAACTTCGGATATGAATTCAAATGTGAAATTGGTCTAAAGTTGGATGGGCCGTCCGGAGCCTTTCCTGGTTTCAGGAGTGTAGGCATTTAACATCTCCTTGGGAAAATCCCCTGAAGAAGCTGCTTCATTATAAACTCGAGCCAAATATGGGGCCAACATATCTTTGTGAATTTTGAAAAATTCATTGGTAAGGCCATCGGGACCTGGGGCTTTGTCAAGTTTTAGAGTTTTAAAAGCCAGAGAAATCTCCTGTACTTAAAAGGCTCTAGAAACCAAGACTCCAAGTGTTTCAGGCAATTTAAGATGATCTAAAAATGATTGAATACTAGGTAAATCTGGTTGACAGATGGAAGAGTCTTGTGAGAAGTTATACAATGATGCATAAAAGGTAGCGAACTCATCAGCGACAGTCTGCGGATCCAGCTCTCGTGAGCCATCAGATCGAAGCAAAAAGGGAATTCTGGACTTGGATGATCAGAATTTCAATTGTTTGGCTAATAGGGCACCCCACTTATTTCCCTGCCAATAATACTGTAATTTAAGTCTCCGTAGCGCTAAATCATAGTGGTAGGAGTTAAACTCATGCAAGCGAGTTTGAATTTCCGAGATCTCAACAGCTCTGCTATTAGAGTAGTAAGCTTTGTTTTGGCAATGTAAATCGGCTAGTTGAGTTTGTAAATAGGAGCAAAGTTTGTTGCCTGAACTTTTTATCGTAGGAAGCTTGTTTGATGTCACTTTCATAGTACACCATAGAATACTATCCGTGGTCTGGCCATTATCGTTATCCAAAAAATAGTTCCTCAAGCACTGTATGGTTTGTGGAGAATACCTTGGGTTCTGTAGGATATAATTAGTGAGTGAGTGGATTAGTTATATTGTTGCAATCCATTCATTACTATAGGGGCATGATCAGACCAGGTGATAGTGTCAATGGCCGTGGAATCATTCCGAGGGACTAGCTGTCTATCTACCAAGGAATAATCAATATGAGTGTAAATCTTGTGGGCACAACAAAACAAGGTATAATCTCGCTCAGTAGAGTGATGGATCCGCCAGACTTCATGCAGGTCATAGGTGTTCATAATTTAAAACACTTTTGTCGGTTCACTAAGTGGTGCCAACGAAGTAGTGTCCACAAAGGGCAATATTAAAGCACTGAAGTTGCCCACTACTATAAGGTAACCCTTCCGTTCCTTAGTTACTTTTGTGGGCCATATAATGACACCAATGTATTAGGGACATTATTAATCTGACTCATCTGCCACCATCATCCATTATGGCAAGGAAATGGAAACGGAATCTCTTTTTTTCCTTCCCACAGCAGGCGAGGAATAAATAAACAGGTATTTCTTATGTTTCAGTCTAGGAATATCCTGAGGCAATAAGTGCGTTTCTTGCACGCAAATTACATCGGGCATTTAAGCACATAGTTTGCTTCCATAAAAAGGAACGTTTGTAAGGGGAATGAAGTCCCTTTGCATTTAAAGAGATGACCATGGTGAATAGCAGGTGATGATGATAGGCAGACCGCAAGTCCAGTCCTATAGAAATAGTGATATGAACCTACTCTGTGTTTTGCAAGTCTACACCTTTGCTTCCTATTCATAGCAGCTCCCTAATACTCTACATAACTATTACTTTTATAAGTGGGAATGGTTTGATTAAGAGGGAAGAGCAGAAGCCAGAAATTTGACTTCCCTGTATGTGCCGACTCTTTTTAGCTTAATCATTACTGCTTGTAAAGCAAGTAATTTAGATAATTGGGGGATATTAGGGAACGGATGAAAATGCAATTCCCTGATATATTAGTGAGGGTTTAATGGAGAACATTGACTTTAAAGAGGGATCCATTGGAACCAATGAGGTGGTAGTAATTAGCATTAAAGGGGTTATCCTATGATTAATGTAAATGAAAATATGACATGGCACCTCTCTGGAGCTTAGGCTGTGGGCTGGTCCCACCGCCTAGTTCCAAAAAAGATTTGTTGTTCTAGGAATAGGCATTGAAAGGAGGGGCCTAGAGGAGGCAGGGAGCTGACATTATTAGCTCCTCTTCTCAGGCATTCAGCTTCAATGATTCGGGAGACTAACAGATCTCAGTGTGTCCTCTGCTACCATCAGAGAGAGAGGGAAGATTTTGGAGGATTTGCATGGCTACAGATAGAGAGAGAGAGTGAGAGAGAGTTAAGAAAGTAACCAGCATAAAGCATTTCCGATTTTGAGACACCCTATGCACCCCAGATTAGGGGACACAGAGGTAACAACATTTTATTCAGCAAAGTGATCAGTGTACAGCATTTTAGACCCTGCTACAGTGGAAGAATAACGAGTTCAGACACCCTGCACACTTCAGGTATGATCTTGCCCAGTTGTATCATTGGAACTGCACACCGTTGTTCGAATTGAGGACACTGTGACAGAGAGAATATTCTGAGGGCCATTGCTGTAAACATCTGTTTAGTTTATGCTTGGAGATCTAGGAAGAATTTGCACTTTGTACAGATAATTCCTGGATGTACTACAACTCCTATTTTATACACAGTAAAGAAAGACACACACTGGTCATTGTGCCAATTCAAATCCTGCCTTGCACTCTTTAAATATCAAAAGCACACCTAAACTACCATCAGGCATTAGCCCTAGCTACGGGGAGGGCCCTGAGGTAATATAGAGTGCCCTTCCTTCACTTCACTGACCCCATGGAGCAACGCCCAGAGGAAGTGCACTTTAACACATCACCATCAGGGCTACTACCACTCTCATCCTCTGCTCTGGCTCCTCAGAGACACGCATCACATTGATCCAGAGATTTTCCCATTTATTGACCCAATTGTACTGCTATATTTATCTCAAAAAGGCAGATCAGGGGGAATGTTGTTTCTCAGCGGTCTTGTCCCTTTCTGCTGCAGCTCTCTCCCTATCACAGCTCAGGTGTATGTACTTTCTCAAAGGACATGCCCATTCTGCTGCAGCTCTCTTCCTGTAAGGGCTCATGGACACGAATGTGTGCGCCCCGTGCACGTGCAGCAGACCGCAAATAGCGATCCGCAATGCACTGGCACCATCCGCATGCCGATTCACTTGAATGGGTCTGAGATCCACAAGATTCAGTCCGCACCACAAAATAAATAGAGCATGTTCTATTTTTTGACTGAAATCCCATGGAAGCGCCATGTAGTACTTCCATGGGCTTCCGCTCTGTGCCTCAGCTCCACCTCACTCTGTATCTTGCGAATTGCTGACCCATTCAAGTGAATCGATCTGCATTCGTGATATAGAGCGCACACGGCCAGTGCTCGTACGTTCGTGTGCATGAGCCCTAACTGTCACACCTTCTAACAGTAGATATGGCTGCTGACGATTGAAGGATTTATATTACTGAGGTAGACAGAGAAACAAGTAAAAGAACAAACAGCAGGTGACACTATATAGATTATATTAAATACCTTAGTGGCTATACAAAATTATTAATTACATGCACTTACAAAAGTATTCAGATCCAGGTGCTGGCTTAAAAAATGTACAATATTTTTTATGCGACAACCTCTTTTAATACTGAATTTTATTAGTCTATTCTTCTGAATTTGTACAATTGTACAATTGTATTTTGTTTTAAGGCTTGCTCACACTTGCGTCGGAGGATCTGTTCAGGGGCTCCATTGCAGATTCTGTTAAAAACAGTCAAGAGCAATGCTAAAGTTCTGCAAAAAAAAGAGTGGATTCTGTCTACCTTATGTGGTTTAGTAAAGAAGCAATATACATGCTTGTGATCGGTACAACTGCTCCAAGATGTCCATGTACATGGCCTTGTTCACATGTCCATCCATTGGACCCACAATCTGCCTACCCATAGCTGATCAGATTCTGATATTTGGATCATGAGGTGGCTTTTGTTGCATTATGTGTGGATTTAATGTGCATCCTCAGGACCTATTGTTCTGTGAACCAACATACCTGGTTAGTTGGGACCACACTTCATCGAACATGGTGTACTGTATGGGGTCCATCTACTGTATCCAGTAACCAACTACAATATGCCACACGCTTTTGTTTATTACCCTCCTTTAACTCTTGCACATCTGATACTTGGAATGGGTTCAGGTGAAGTGATTCCAGTATATACCAGCATACATTTTTGCATCAATTTCCTCTGACTTCTCGTAATCCTCTCTTGGATGTCTGTAACGAAGACCAGTGTTGTTGCATCAGCTGCAGCTTTTGTGTTATTGTCCACCCCTATATATTGTACACTCCATTTATTCCCTATTGAATAATTCCCTCACCCACATATACCCCCTTTGACCATGCTCATCTGCATGGGGTGGACCCCCAACTCCTCACCAGATGACCAAGACCAGGAACATATAGTGTGCACATTTTTGTATATGAATGCTATTTCAGATGTGGAAGTCAACAGCCTGGTGGCCTAACATCTACTGGTTCCTGGAGGTCTACCAGAAAATTACAGTCTACTGTTTGACTACCACAGTCCTAGGTGTTTTGAACAGGCAGTAACAGTGGAAATGCACGGTTGATTGACTGGGATAGAGTTACGGATAGGTAGCTAGATGGATACATGAATGAATGAATGAAGGAAAGAATGAATGAATGTGTCATTGGTTAGATGGTCAGGCAATCAAATCACAAAACCACCTGGAGAGTTCTCCAGCATACATCATTTATTCGATGGAGACTGGGATCAAAATCAATCGTTGAACAATCTGTGGAAAAAGTGTATCACTGAATGTAGTGAATTATTCATTACCTACTGTATAACCTGTAATCAGCCCAACTACAAGAATGCAGGATGTTTGCTGTTAATTTCATCCTCTTCTGCAAATATAATACTTCATTCCCTATATCTCCTGGGTAAAGACCTTCATCCTGTGTATGAAAAATAAATCAACTGACAGACAGAACTACTGTAAGAAGAGGGCAGAATTAAAATCACTATTTCCTTCCTAATGTAATTTTCTTGCTATATAGTGCACAATATGATGCATAAAATGGGTCTTAAAATGTTTTTTAAGGTCTTTAAAAGGTATGTGCAAGTAGTGAATATACTGTAAGATAAGGTCATTTTCTAGTGCAGTGGCTCTAGCTGAGATCCCTCTGTAGTAGTGTTGGTCGAGCACCAAAGTGCTCGGGTGTTCGGGTGCTCAAGTAGAACACCTCGGGATGGGAGAACCCGAGCATTAAACCAGGCACCCCCTGCTGTGAAGAGGGGAGGGTGTATGGTTCACAGGAAAATGTCAGAAATTGATGGAAACACCACTGAAATGGTTCGGGAACAGCATGGGGAGGATGTCTGGATGCCTCGGGGTGTGCTTGCTTGGAGTCTTCACCACTTGACTGGGATTATTCAATGCACAAATCATGCGCCCTTGTACAAAACAAGCTGCTGCTGTGGAAAACCCTGGTGCAATCCAACCAGCATTTACAACACTTACCATAGCACCTTTAGACAGATGGGTAGGCCCATGGGCCTCCTGTGCCATAGCAGGATACATTGGGTGAGGTAAACAAGTCCTTTCTTTGTTTCTCTAGATTCCTTGTTCATCAACCTTGGCCCCATGCTTTGCCCAAAGGTCTTTTTCCTCAGGAGGGGCTGGACCAGTCATTTTCTGGAGCATACTTACAGACACATCTTCAGGCTTCAGGATTCTTACCGGGGTGGGGACAGGTTTTATGGGCTGTAGTGCAGCTTGTTTGGCCGCTTTGTCAGCTCGATCGTTACTTTTTGCATCCACCGTGGTGTGCCTGGTGTGTGCCTTGACCTTGATGATGGCAACTTCCTCTGGTAACAACAGAGAGTTCATAAGTTCTAGTACAGAGTCTTTATTCTGTATAGGCTGGCCTGCAGATGTTAGGAAGTCCCTGGCCCACCAAATAGGTCCATAGTCATGTGCAATACCAAAAGCATACCTTGAGTCTGTGTAGATGTTCAACTTCTTTCCCTTAGCCATTTTACACGCCTCTTGTGCTGTTAAATGAGGTGGGAGTGGTTCAGCTGTACCTACCTCGTGCTGTGTGACCACTGCATATCCAGTATGGAACCGGCCATCCTCTCCCATGAACCTGCTTCCATTTACACAATACTCAAAGTCAGGATTAGAAAGAGGTTTTTCATGAACGTGTTCAAAACCAGACGTTTCCTGCTGCATTAATTGTATGCAATCATGAGGGTCATGTTCAACAAGATCAGTTAAAAGTTCTGATACACCTCCCTCCCTCATTTCTGAATCTGTAATCGGTAACAGAGTAGCAGGATTCAGACTAGTACAACATTTGAATGAGATGTTTGCAGGCATGAGGAGTGCACACTGTAATCTCAGTTGTCTGGCCATGGAGATATGTTTTGGTTGCACTTGAGTGAGAATGCCTTGAATGTCATGAGGAGTTTGAACAGTTACAGGGTACTCCAGAACAATTTCAGAAGCTTTTTCAATCATGACTTGCACTGCCGCTTTTGCCCTGACAACAGGATCGAGGCAAGAAGAAAAGTAGGCAACGGAGCGTTGCCGATTTCCGTGTTTCTGAGTCAGTACAGCAGTGCAATGCCCCTGCGTTTCAGAACAAAACAGAAAGGTTTGTCATATTTTGGAATGCCCAGTGCGGGGGCAGACAGTATGCACAGTTTCAAAGAATGAAAGTTATTAACAGCCTCTTCTGTAAGATGAAAGGGATCAGAAGACAAACAGTCATAGAGGGGCTGCATCAACATAGATGCGTGCCATATGCAGGGGCGGCAGTATGAGACAAGACACAAAAATACTCTCAAGTTCTGTGCTCCTTTGGGCACCTGTATCTTTCCACTGCCTCTTTTCGTTTGGGGGTGAGGTGCCGGGCACAATGTGACAGGCAGTGGCAGTTGGTCTCCGTTTCAGCACACAAAAGTAAGTCATCGACATATTGCAATAAGACCACAGTTCCAGGACGGGACCAGTTGGCTAGGACAGACTGTAGGGCCTGACTGTACATGGTGGGCGAGTTCTGGACTCCTGGGGTAAAACAGTCCATGTATACTGGTTCCCCTTGAAAGTGAAAGCAAAAAGATACTGACAATCTGGATGCAGAGGTACACTGAAAATTGCATTTGCCAGGTCAATCACAGTGAAACAGGTAGCTGTGGACGGAACTTGGGACAGCAGAGTGTGCGGATTGGGCACTACTGGGGTTTGTAGGACTGTGACTTTGTTGACATCTCAAGGATCATGAACCATTCGATATGTGACTGGCTGACCCTTAATGGCCTTCTTCTTCACTGGAAATAGGGGAGTGTTTGCCGGGGACACAGTCTTGATGAGAACACCTGCTCTGAGAAAATCATCTATTTGGCTGGACACTGCTATTTCCTGAGTGTGACTCAATGGGTACTGTTTAACTTGTGGGGGCTGACACCAGGGCTTTAGAGACACCATCACAGGGTATACAAGTAATTTGCCTATGTCCGTCTTTGAGGTGGCCCAAAGGCTCTCGGGGACCTGGCTGAGCAGACTTTTTTCAGATTTTGTCCAATCAGGAAGATTTAATTCAGCCACCGTTATAGAAGCCATCATTGGGCAGAGAACTTCTTCTGGGACTCCAAAGTCTACGTGACTAGTCCCATCTGGGTGTAAATGGATACTGGCCCCGAGAGCTTGGAGTACATCAGTTCCCAAAATAGGTTCAGGGAGATCATCCTTTACCAAAATTTGAGTGATAACAGTACTGTCTTTGATTTTTAGTTTGACTGGTTCAGACTCACGGGCAAACACGGTTTCCCCAGTGAAACCCATGGCTGGAACGTGGTATAGACTGAGTTGATAGGGTTTTAAAACTTCAACTAAAGTCTTAGTAGTTTTGTAACCCTCTGGTATACTGAAATTGTTCCCCATTTTGTATGTCAATCTTTTTCCACAGAAAGTTAAACATTTCCCTCAGTTTCCTCAGAATTTCCCCACTATATTTACCTAGTGTATTCTATTACTGAGTTTCTTAACCAATCAAAACCTCACAAACCGGACATTGGAGTCCAAGGACTTTGATTACCCTTCCTGTAATTCTCCAAGATTTTCCACATACAATAAAGAACAAATAAGGCATATACCAAAACTCCCAAAAACGAAACCAAAGACTTCCCAATTTAAACTGTCCATCTCTTAGGTCTCAAAATCCAACAATCATAGTCATTTTCAGGTTCTTACCAAAAATAGGCTCAACTATAAAAGGACTTATACGTACATTCAATCACCAGATCCTCGAACCGGACAAACCACTCAGGGAGACACAGATATAGAGTAAGATAAAGTCTCTTACCTTTTAGCGCTATTTCTTATATCTGCAAATCCCGGAGCAGAACGTCCAATTTGTCGGAGACCAGATGAAGTGTCTTTTAGTTGAGGGCCAAGATTTTGTTAGGGAAATATCATTTTACCTATGATTGTTGGAATCCAAATTAAAAGGGATTTGAGCACTCGGGAAACTGACACAAGCATTGGATATAGTTCTATCTGATTCCTCTTTTATTCAAAGACAAGCTCACAATAATATATGCTTCAAACAGAAAAAAAACCATCACATGACAGACATGACATTTGCGGTTACAAGATATAGATCATACTTAGGTTCCCCCCCCCTGCACTTCCTGAGACTCAGACTATACTATCTGCTAGAGAGGAAACTGTGGGGTGGGGGTGGGTTCTATCACACACATAAACTGACTTTTTGACCTTGTTTTTAGACATTATCATCTGTCTATTTAACCCTGTAAGCTCCATTTAGGACCAGACTTAAATCTCCCATATACACAAGATGGAGGACATGTTTATAGAAAATGGATTCTCATCCCTCATGCTCTTCGCTTGTGAAGAGCGGAGGCTGACTGGAAAGGCGACGACCATGTTGCAGCTGGTATTCCACTACTGCCCTCTGCTGCTCACAAAGCCTGGCCAACATGTGCAACGTGGAGTTCCAACATGTGCTCACGTCGCAAAACAGTCGGTCAGTTGTCAATTGCAAGCGCTGCTGCAGCGTTGCCAGACCGGTGGAAGCTGTCGATGACTTGCAGAAATGGGCACAGACGCGGCGCACCTTCACCAGTAACTTGGGGTAGGTTTTGAGAAACTGCTGAACCACTACATTGAACAAGTGGGCTAGGCATGGTATGTGTGTGAGCTTGCCGAGCTCCAAAGCCGCCACCAAGTTACGGCCATTATCATACACAACCATGCCTGGTTGTAGGTTGAGTGGCGAGAGCCACAGCTCATTTTGGTCCCTTATACCCTGCCACAGCTCTGCGGCGGTGTGCTGTTTGTCACCTAAGCAGATCAGTTTAAGCACGGCCTGTTGCTGCTTCCCAACTG
The DNA here is from genome assembly GCF_905171765.1 of Bufo bufo. NCBI lineage: Eukaryota > Metazoa > Chordata > Amphibia > Anura > Bufonidae > Bufo > Bufo bufo. The sequence continues at coordinate 198,319,035 of NC_053397.1, forward strand.
CAGTGCTACACTGCTTCCAGCTACTGACTGATGTCTGACTGGTGCTGTAAGATGATAATTCAGAGGTGGAAGTGGAGGAGGAGGCGGAGGAGGAGAAGGGGGGGTTGCAGCCACTAACGTAGGTGGTGGCGTAAAGCCTGATGGAAGTAGGGCCCCCAATCCTTGTCGTCGGTAGCACCTGTGCCATCCCAGGCTACGACTCGCTCCCGGCCTCCACAACGTTCACCCAGTGCGCCGTCAGGCAAATGTAGCGTCCCTGGCCAAAAGCACTTGTCCATGTGTCAGTCGTTAACTGGACCTTCTTAATAACTTTGTTGGTCAGGGCACGGGTGATGTTACAGGACACATGCTGGTGTAAGACTGGGACTGCACACTGTGAAAAATATTGGCGGCTGGGGACAGAGTAACGCGGGAAGGCCACCGCCATCAGGCTGCGGAAAGCCTCAGTGTCCACAAGCCTAAATGGCAACATTTCCAGGGCCAGCAATTTGGAAAGGTGCGCATTTAGTGCTATTGTCTGTGGGCGGTGGCTGGGTATTTGCGCTTTCGTTCAAAGGCCTGGGGTATAGACATTTGTACGCAGCGCTGGGACACAGAAGTGGATGTGCTAGCTTGTGGTGCTTGCGAAGGTCCAGGTGCATGGCGGGAGGCATCCGGGCCTGCGTCTTGGACAGGGGATTGGCCAGCATGTAACACAGGGGAAGAGGAGCCAGTGGTGTGACCCGCAGACACTGATTGTGGACCCAGGCATTCGGCCCACCTATTAGGGTGCTTTAATGCCATGTGGCGTATCATGCTGCTGGTGGTGAGGTTGCTAGTGTTCATGCACCTGCTCATTTTGGTACGGCACAAGTTGCAAATGACAATTCTTTTATCGTCCGCACTTTCCTCAAAAACGCGCCAGGCTGCGGAACACCTTCCCCTTGGCAAGGGAGATTGCCGCAATGGGGTGCTCCGGGGAACAATTGCGGGCCAGTTTGGTGTGGGCCGCATTCTCCCTTTTGCCACCCAACTGCCTCTTCCAGCCTATTGTGGTGCTGTGGATCCCTCCCTCTCTGTACTGCTGTCCTTGCTCAGCTTGCCACCTTTCCAAGTTGGGTCAGTGACTTCATCGTCCACCACCTTCTCTTCCACTTCCTCACTCTGGTTATCCTCCTGACTTGTTGACCTAACAACAACCTCAGTTATTGACAACTGTGTCTCATCCTCATTATCAACATCTTGAGACACTAATTGTGGTTGACTTATTGGCAAGTGTGTCTCATCATCATTATCCACTTCGTGACCAGATTCTGTTGACCAGACTCTTGGCTACTGTCACGGGTAGTATGGGGAAGAAAGGACAACCAAAGGGAACCACAACAAAACAACAACAGACTAGGCCCCAAACCTAGGGAAAAGAGGTCACCTCCTATCAATCCCTGAATATCTCTCCCTAAGCTTCTATTAACATGTGTGAAAATCTCAAATGTAGCAATGCACATGCATCGGAACCTGAGCCTGCAGAAACACTGTACCAAACTCTCAGCTTAGGGAACAGGGAAAGAGGCAACCGGCTCCTTCCAAACTGAAGGAGTCAGTGTCTCCCTGAGGCCTCGTCAGAACACGTTATACAGGAGGTATAGCACAAGTAATGTCGCTGTCACCAGCGGCTTATAAAAAATTACACTGAATTAATGTCATTGATATTTTGGTTGCACTAACGTTATGCAGGAGATGTAGTGCAGGCAATGTCACTACCACCAGCAGCAAAAAAAATTGACTGAATGTCACTGATATTTCGGATACGCAAACGTTATACAGGAGATGTAGCGCAGGTAATGTAACTGTCTGCAGCGGACACGTCTAAGGAAAAAGTACACTGGATGTCACAGATATTTTTAGGCTGCGCACACGTTAGACAGGAGATGTAGCGCAGATAATGTCGCTGTCTTCAGCGGCCAAACAATTGCAAGCTATTGAGCGCAGGTTGCGCAAAAAATATATATTGCTGCCAGATACAACAATAGTCCTTAAAAGGACTTTTGGGTCTCTAACAATTCCACGCAATTTAGCGCAGGTTGCGCTAATAATTATATTGCTGCCAGATATAACAATAGTCCTTAAAAGGACTTTTGTGTCTTTACCAAGTTTTTCAATAAAATATTACTATTTCACTCCCTACACTATCTGTGCCTTTTTCAGCACAGCTCTCCCTGACTAAGACTGAGCCGAACACGTGTCATCGGGTGCTATATAGCACCCGATGACACGTTCCAGCCAGCCAATCACTGTAATAAAAACATATATAGAAACATAGAATGTGTCGGCAGATAAGAACCATTTGGCCCATCTAGTCTGCCCAATATACAGAATACTATGAATAGCCCTTGGCCCTATCTTATATGAAGGATGGCCTTATGCCTATCCCATGCATGCTTAAACTCCTTCACTGTATTTGCAGCTACCACTTCTGCAGGAAGGCTATTCCATGCATCCACTACTCTCTCAGTAAAGTAATACTTCCTGATATTACTTTTAAACCTTTGCCCCTGTAATTTAAAACTATGTCCTCTTGTAGCAGTTTTTCTTCTTTTAAATATTCTCTCCTCTTTTACCTTGTTGATTCCCTTTATGTATTTAAAAGTTTCTATCATATCCCCCTGTCTCGTCTTTCTTCCAAGCTATACATGTTAAGGTCCTTTAACCTTTCCTGGTAAGTTTTTTCCTGCAATCCATGTACTAGTTTAGTAGCTCTTCTCTGAACTCTCTCCAAAGTATCAATGTCCTTCTGGAGATATGGTCTCCAGTACTGCGCACAATACTCCAAATGAGGTCTCACTAGTGCTCTGTAGAGCGGCATGAGCACCTCCCTCTTTCTACTGGTAATGCCTCTCCCTATACACCCAAGCATTCTGCTAGCATTTCCTGCTGCTCTATGAAAGGTCTGCCTACCTTTAAGTCTTCTGAAATAATGACCCCTAAATCCCTTTCCTCAGATACTGAGGTTAGGACTGTATCACAGATTTTATATTCTGCTCTTGGGTTTTTACGCCCCAGGTGCATTATCTTGCAATTATCAAAATTACATTTTAGTTGCCAGATATTTGACCATTCCTCTAGTTTTCCTAAATCCTTTTCCATTTGGTGTATCCCTCCAGGAACATCAACCCTGTTACAAATCTTTGTGTCATCAGCAAAAAGACACATCTTACCATCGAGGCCTTCTGCAATTTCGCTGATAAAGATATTAAACAATATGGGTCCCAGAACAGATCCCTGAGGTACCCCACTGGTAACAAGACCATGGTCGGAATATACTCCATTGACTACAACCCTCTGTTGCCTGTCCCTCAGCCACTGCCTAATCCATTGAACAATATGGGAGTCCAAGCACAAAGACTGCAATTTATTAATATGCCTTCTATGTGGGACAGTATCAAAAGCCTTACTAAAGTCTAGATAAGCGATGTCTACTGCACCTCCTCCATCTATTATTTTAGTCACCCAATCAAAAAAATCAATAAGATTAGTTTGACATGATCTTCCTGAATTAAACCCATGCTGTTTTTCAGCTTTCAATCCATGTGATTTTAGATGTTTCACAATCCTCTCCGTAAGTATGGTTTCCATTATTTTCCACCCTATTGATGTCAGGCTTACTGGCCCATAGTTGCCCGATTACTCTCTACTATCTTTCTTGTGAATGGGCACAACATTTGCTAATTTGCAATCTTCTGGGACGACTCCTGTTACCAGTGATTGGTTAAATAAATCTGTTAATGGTTTAGCTAGTACACGGCTAAGCTCTTTTAATAGCTTTGGATGTATCCCATCAGGCCCCTGTGACTTATTTGTATTAATTTTAGACAGCTGACTTAGAACTTCTTCCTCTGTAAAGACACATGCATCAAAAGATTCATTAGTCTTCCTCCCTAACTGAGGTCCTTTTCCTTAATTTTCCTTTGTAAAAACTGAACAGAAGTATTCATTGAGGCAGTCAGCTAGTTCTTTATCTTCTTCCATATACCTTCCTTCTTTTGTTTTTAATTTTGTAATTCCTTGTTTTAGTTTCCTTTTTTCATTTATGTATCTGAAGAATGTCTTATCACCTTTTTTCACTGACTGAGCTAATTTCTCTTCTGCCCGTGCTTTAGAAGCTCTTATAACTTGCTTGGACTCTCTCTGCCTAATCTTATAAATTTCACTGTCATCCTCGTTTTTTTTGTAATTACTAAATGCTATCTTTTTGTTTTTAAGGATTTTGGCCACTTCTGCTGAGTACCACAGTGGGCTCTTCCTTTTTTTGCTGCGTAGCAGCCAACAAACATGTGGGGAGGAGACTCGAGCATCGTGCTCGAGCACAGATGGTGTTCGGCCGAACACCGCAATGTGCCAAGCATCGCAATGCTTGAGTAAAATTAGTGTTCGTCAGAGCATGCTCGCCCAACACTACTCTGTGGTCTAGTCTTCGATCAGTCACATCACCATGCTCCTGGTGTTTATCTCCTGCTTGTGTGATGCCCTGTACTCTGAACACTTACCTCATCTCCCCTCTCTCACTCTCTGATGTATGGGATGTTACAGATTATATGCTTCCTATCTACACTACTTCCCTGCTCTCTCCTTTCCATCCTTGTCTCGAGAGAGATTGTGTTTCACATGCTTTGGCAGCAGATAGCGCAGACAGTAAGTTATTCCACCTACATCTGATGCTAAATCATTTACCACTGGTAAGTGAGTTTTTCTGCAGTTCACTTTTAAAAGCTTTACAGGAAAACCTGCAGAAGTCTGCAAGATAAATGGGAGAATCGTATTAGCAGCAAGACAAAGCTGTCTTGGAATTTGCAAGTCATAGCCCATGCTTCAATCTATTTAAGAAATTAAAGCTGATCTTAAAGATGCCTGTTCAGGTGTGGCACTATCTATTTTATTCGGAAATGTAATCAGTTTAATCATTTTTTTCAGGGTTTTTGCCCCTCATCACTACACAATCGGATTTTGGCTGGCTGAGTGATATGCCTTGGATGCAGCTTATTAGGGGAACTGGCTGTCCTTAAAAGCTATGTACATCTTCAGGGACAATTTTTTTAATGATTGCATGTTACTCATTTTTGCCAAAAAAAGACATTTTTTCAATTACATAGTAACATAGTAACATAGTACATAAGGCCGAAAAAAGACATTTGTCCATCCAGTTCGGCCTGTTATCCTGCAAGTTGATCCAGAGGAAGGCAAAAAACCCTGTGAGGTAGAAGCCAATTTTCCTCACTTTAGGGGAATAAAAAATTCCTTCCCGACTCCAATCAGGCAATCAGAATAACTCCCTGGATCAACGACCCCTCTCTAGTAGCTATAGCCTGTAATATTATTAAGCTCCAGAAATACGTCCAGCCTTTATTAAAAATATTGAGCTGTTCCGTCACAAAGGGTTAACTGTTTTTCTAGCTGTGTGACTGGTGCTTTCACTTTCACTTTGTGCCGGTCATCTAATAAACCTTTTCTTTAAACTACTGAGAGGTCATAAACACTTATTTAAGCCGCATTCTTATCAGTAAGAAAATAACTGAGCTATGATGAGTGTTTATAATGTCAGAGAGCAGATATAAGGAGTCCGTCTGCTTCTGGTCTGAAGGAAAAAACTGAAAATCCAAAGGGTGCTACTAGAGCATCTCAGCTCTCTATAGAAAAAAAGGATGCCATATTTTTAATAAAGACCAATTTAACAAGATATTTTTAGCTCAGTACAATGCAATAAAAATAAAAAAAAGCCCACCAAAAGTGCACATAGCCTTTAAGGAGACCAAGCGTTAATGGAGACATCGTGGCAGAGCTCCATGGGAAAATAATATACATAGAGTTGTCGCTCAGAGAAATAGAACCTTCTTGATAGTGCCAACTTCTGGAAGTGGCTCCCTGCAGATAATTTCACCATGTTGAGTCGTCATTACAAACTTTTATCAAGTCTCCTACAGCTTAAATATTTCTGTTTTGTCACAAACGTTGCCATCAGTGATTTCTGCGCTTGTTGCACGTATTATTAATGAATCACGAAGTCTGGAAATGTAATGGGATCTCTGCTGTGTACAGAATGTTCTGCAGACTCCACGTTAAATAAAATATAATCAGTGATATTTTCAGTTTTACAGGCCTGTGGAACACATGAAATAAAAATGTTCTTATAATATTCAAGAACATCTAGGGTATTAATATATACTACTCATTGCGCTAAAAGCTAAATTAAAGGGAAAATAGAATACATTTTAGCTTCCCCTTAGTTAAACATAAAGGCCCACATTTACTATTTTGGCTGTGTCTACATTCTGGTCTAATTTATGCCAAAATTTGACGCAATTTGGCACATCTCATTTTAGACATATTTATGAAGCCAGTAAATAAAAAAATAAATAAACCACTGTGCCTTGCCCTTCAAAGGGGATTGGCTTAGCGAGAAAGGGAGGGGCTAACCCTAAGGGCGTTATTCCTATGCTCCCCTAGTATTCACCCTTTAACCCCTGTACAGGGATGTGGACTTCATTGCAGGAGAGGAACCGGACCACTACCTCCTGGGATAGTCCTGGTGTAGTTGTCAGCTGACCCATGGGGGTCAGGGACTCTGATGAAAGCACCAGGAACTGAGGATCACAAAAATACAGGAAAACTGCAAGAACAGTCTGAACAGGCACTACTGTAGGACTTAAAATAGTCTTTTTGGAGATCCAAATAGGCTTTCAGGCAAGGTAATGGTGGAGGCACAGACAAGGGTGGCAGTCTGGGTACTTGACAGGAGCACAGACAGGGCAGACAGACTGGATATTAAACTGAAACACGAACAGAACTAAACTGGAAGTGAACAGGCAGGAATGACGCAGGATAAATGCAGGAATATACCTTTGCTGGTCACCAGGGAAACTAATGCTCACGCACCCTCTGCTTGGGGCAGATGGCCTAAATACTCAAGGAAGTGCAGGGATTTGGAAGCATGAGCTGGCCCTTTAAGAAGCCAGGCATAAGCATGTGTCCTAAGGGGACAGATTCTGGAGGACTAGGCAGGAGCATACTACCCAATTGTGTTTGTTCTTATTTCTAAATATTGTAGCTCTTTATACAGTATGTTCTTCCAATTGCTCAAAGGACAAACAGACCCCTTAATATCTATAAATATTAAAGCATAACTTTATATTTTCATTATTTTATTTTATTAATGGTCTAAATGGAAAAAAAACACATTATATACAAAGGAATGCATAAAAATCACCATCTGATAGGATGTAGCTTGTGTCACTGATCTAGTGACAGCAATATAGTATCAGCTAGCTATTCATTTCATAGTACCACTGTCACACTTTAGCAAGTCAAGTTTTAACAACTTTTCAGCATATAAAGTCAAATATTCCCTATTCTGCCGCAGGATTAACCTCTTTCTCCCATAACAGCATTTTATGTCACTTATGCTGAGTAGCTTTAAGGGATTGTGTCACCAGATTTAACTCTATTAAGCTAGCTGACATTAGCGATGTGCTAATGTCAGCTAAACCTAACTAGCCTATTCCTACTTTTATCTATGCCCACGTTACACCAGAAATGTAACTTTTATAATATGCTAATTAGCCTCTAGGATCAGGGTAGGGGGGGGGCGTTGTTCCTGCTCCTAGAGGCTCCGTTCTCCCACCTTTGTCACCTCCCTCCAAGTCCTGATTGACAGGACCAGGCAGCACTCGCATCTGTCTGCCAGCCCTGTGCTCTGGTGAAATCTCGCGCAATTCAGTATTCGGCGCAGGCGCGGTGAGGAAGCTGGCAGCCTGCGAGCGTCTTTCCCTCACTGCGCCTGCGCCGAATGCTGAACGGCGCAAGATTTTACCAGAGCACAGGGTTGGCAGACAGATGCGAGCGCTGCCTGGCCCTGTCAATCTGGACTTCGAGAGAGGCGAGTTGGGTGAACGTAGCCTCTAGGAGCAAGAACAGCTCCTAGAGGCTAATTAGCATATTATAACGGTTAGATTTCTGGCGTAACGGGGGCATAGATAAAAGTAGGAATAGGCTAGTTAGTTTTAGATGACATTAGCACATCTCTAATGTCAGCTAGCTTAATAGGGTTAAATCTGGTGACAGAATCCCTTTCAGTTTAATCAACACAAACAACAGACAGAGACGTTGACATGTCTCCCCTTCTCCAGTTCCAAGATTTTTACAAGTCAACCTTGGGCCTCGTGCTACCATCACTACAGCATTTGTTTTGCAGTCCACAAATCGAGGATTTGCAAGACAGGGACAGGAGCCTGAAAACTAATAGCTGCCATATGATATGTTAGCCAAACATGGACTGTTGTTGGTATGGGGTTTGGCGGGTTAGCTGCATGGCACAATATGCGAATTATTGCTTTTGCGGCCTGCAATTTCCTGAAAATGCCCATTTTGCATGAGAATTACATAAAGAGGCCACATGGGGCCAATAGTTGACCACTATATACATTTTACCTAATATTTAAAGTTATACTTACCTTTAACCCTTGCATCCTGAAACTACATATGAAGAGTACCTCGTGGTGCAGCAGGAGACCGGCAGTTGGAACCAACAAACTGATAAAAGAGGAGAGAATAAAGGTCATAGGGCATTCCCAGAGTGACAGAGTTGCAAACCCACTTCTCGATCCACAACTGCCCTCCTGTCCTACAGGTTGAATACCCATCTTCTGCCATCTGCTTTTCCTCCTTTTCCACATCATCTAATACCGATGATATGTCATCAGGAAAATCCAGCTCCCCCTCTATCGGCATCTTGCTGACTTTTATCACACATGGAGACCGCAAAAGATGATTTGGAAGAAGTAAAGCCATCAAAAGATGAGGATAGTTATCCCTGAAAACTGGCCCCCCTAAGGGGTGCATAAAAAAAAAGAATGATTTCTATATTCTACTACATACTACTTCCATAGTCAACTAAATGGAAAGGGAGGGACTGTAGTATCAGTAACTTGACCAGGTGCGCGTTCAGCTTCTGCACCGTTGGATGAGTGCACGCATACTGTTACCTTTTGGCAATCACCTCAGTGATCGAGGAGTAGGAAGAGGAGCATCAGGAGCAATAGACGACATTGTTAACGTTGTCGAACCCTGATTGCTGGAGAGGAAGTGCGGGCCGGTGGAAGATGCAGCAAGGTTGCTGCATCAGGCTGTAACACTAAATGAGTGGCACAGTTTTCCTACGCTACTTTATGGTGACGCTCCATGTGTTGAAGCAGGGCCATCGTGCCAATATTAGCACCCTGGCAGCGCCTCACTTTCTGCCCACACATCCTGCATACCTCCACACTAACGCCCCCCCAGCAAATTGCTGAAAAATTACCACACTGGCAAGTATGGCATTTTCCCTCCACCACTGCGTGATGTCTGCCTGCCGCTGCTTTTATGAACCTGTGCACTGCTAGTGTGTTCCTCACAGGTAGTCTCCGAGAAGCAGAGGGTGTACCTCTCTCGCGTTTGGCTGAAGATCGCTCACTGCTTCCACCCTACTGTCTCACAGGCACGCTGTCACCCTGGCCCCATGATGACGTTGATGCCCCCACTTCACCCCGCTCCCACGTGCAATCGGCTACATCATCATCTACATCTGTTTGGTCGTCAGTTGTGTCACCCTCTCCTGTCTCTTGCTCACGTCCCTGACCTCTCGCAAGATGTGCTCCCACCCAACTGTTATCATTGGTAGTTGCATGCCTAGAGGAGTCCGCATCAGACCTCTCCTCCAAGTCTGTCCTGGTCTGTAACTGCTGACAGTCCTCACAAAGCTCATCCTTGCTGAAAAGTGAAGAGCCGGCAGCATACATTACTTGGCTAGCAGACTGAGCAGCAAAAGCAAGAGCCAGGTTCAGGACCGGTGAGGGCACAGAAGCAGTTCCTGAGCAATGCCAACTAAGTGTTCCTAGTTGTGTGTATCTATTATCACCTCAGATGATGTTGAAGAGCAAGTCAGCCATTCCAGTACAGCTGGGTTGTTGGTCAAAACACGACCGCTGGATGACAGTGGCAGTGTACAGTAACTGTAGCAGTAATGAAACAGATTAATTAGGAATGTCACAGCAATTAAACAAGATAAATGCGGCAATATATTAGACCGCCTTTTAATACTGAGTCTAATGTACAGTAAGTCTGTGTATAAAATAACAGATTAAATATGAATGTTGCAAACTAACAGATTAACAGATGAATGTGGCAGCAGTTCAACAAGATGCACACAGTGATTACACTCAACCTGCAGTCTGCCTGCTATCCCCCTACGCTCTGCCTACAGTCTCAAAAAACTCCCCCTTTGATCTCCCTAAATTGTCCCTGCACTGTCCCTCTCCAATATTCTTCTATTAATCACTTTCAACAACACTGTCACTAGCGCATGAGCGCTAGTTGTCACGTCTCTCCCTATGCTCAGCTCACAGTGAAATGGTGAAGACTGCGGGATGGGCTGGCTGCACAGCAATATGGGTGATCTTGCATTCCTGGGCTTCTTACCTTTACTTTCACCATTTTAGAAAAAAAACATTCGAGAATAAATTCGGATTCATGGCCATGCCAACTTAGCGAGGTGTCAAAATTTTTCCTAAACTTTGGATGCTTCGATTCGCTCAACACTAATCTTCATCCTGGGGGCTCAGCGGGTGTGTCCTTTCTGCAGCAGATCTCTCCCTGTAACTGCCACAGCTTCTAACAGAACATACGGCTGGTGTTGTTTGTGGGACCACCTCAGTGAGGTGGACAAAGAAGAAACAGCAGGTGGTGCTATACAGATAGATTTTAGTGAATAGCTCAGTGGCTTTGCTAAGTTTTTAATTACATGCAGTTATAAAAGTATTTAGATCCAGGTGCTGGTTTGAAAAATGTAGAATATGTTTTGTGACACAACCCCTTTCGGTAAGTATTAGATCTAACTTTTGGCAAATATTAGGTCAGCATCTTGTGAACAGGACACAAAAATGGAGCATTCCTTGGAGTCATCAGTCATCATAACAACATTATGAAATCTGAGTAGCGAATATTAAAAGTTATTAGTATTAGAGCAAAGATGTCATATCTGATATCATTACAGGTGAGTGAATACCAGAGGGAATACTAGAGATGAAAAGGAAAAGTAATTATAAGAGCATTAATACTGGAGCGGGGTTTGGGGGAGGTCCACCAGATTCACTGACATTATCTTTCTTATTCTTTAGAAAATGCTCCATGCCATCATACTAAGTTGATACACTTTCTGATGTATATATGGGGAGCTGGAATTAGTGATGTGTGAGGAGGACTATGACATAGTGGGAATAACTGAGACATGGCTGGATGATAGCTATGACTGGGCAGTTAATGTACAGGGTTACAGTCTGTTTAGAAAGGATCATCAAAACCGGAGAGGGTGGGGGGGGGGTATGCCTTTATGTAAGGAAGTTGCAAAGCTGTTAAATATTTTTTTTTCTCCACTGTATTCACTGAGAAAAATAAACTGTCAGATGAAATGCAGAATGTAAAAGTAAATTCCCCATTTAAAGTGTCCTGTCTGACCCAGGAAGAAGTACAACAGCAACTTAAAAAGATTAAAATAGACAAATCGCCAGGACCAGATGGCATACACCCCCGTATCCTAAGGGAATTAAGTTATGTCATAGCCAGACCCTTATTTCTGATATTTAAGGACTCTATACTGACAGGGAATGTCCCACAGGATTGGTGCATAGCAAATGTGGTGCCAATATTCAAAAAGGGTCCAAAAACAGAGCCGGAAACTATAGGCCGGTAAGTTTAACATCTGTTGTGGGTAAACTGTTTGAAGGTTTTCTAAGATATGCTATCTTAGAGCATCTCAACGGAAATAAGCAAATAACGCCATATCAGCATGGCTTCGTGAGGGATCGGTCATGTCAAACTAATTTAATCAGTTTCTATGAGGAGGTTCTAGACTTGACAGCGGCGAATCAATGGATGTCGTATATCTGGACTTCTCCAAAGCATTTGACACCGTACCACATAAAAAGTTATATATATAAGATATAAAATGAGAATGCTCGGACTGGGAGAAAACATCTGTAAGTGGGTAAGTAACTGGCTCAATGATAGAAAACAGAGGGTGGTTATTAACGGTACATACTCAGATTGGGTCACTGTCACTAGTGGGGTACATCAGGGGTCAGTATTGGGCCCTATTCTCTTCAATATATTTATTAATGATCTTGTAGAAGGCTTGCATAGTAAAATATCAATTTTTGCAGATGGCACTAAACTGTGTAAGAAAATTAACACTGAAGAGGACAGTATACTGCTACAGAGCGATCTGGATAGATTGGAGGCTTGGGCGGATAAGTGGCAGATGAGGTTTAACACTGATAAATGTAGGTTATGCACATGGGAAGGAATAATGCAAGTCACCTGTACATACTAAATGATAAAACACTCGGTAACACTGACATGGAAAAGGATCTAGGAATTTTAATAAACAGCAAACTAAGCTGCAAAAACCAGTGTCAGGCATCTGCTGCCAAGGCCAATAAGATAATGGGTTGCATCAGAAGGGGCATAGATGCCCGTGATGAGAACATATTCCTACTACTTTACAAATCACTAGTCAGACCACACATGGAGTACTGTGTACAGTTCTGGGCTCCTGTAAACAAGGCAGACATAGCAGAGCTGGAGAGGATTCAGAGGAGGGCAACTAAAGTAATAACTGGAATGTGGGACTACAGTACCCTGTAAGATTATCAAAATTAGGGTTATTCACTTTAGAAAAAAGACGACTGAGGGGAGATATAATTACTATGTATAAATATATCAGGGGTCAGTACAGAGATCTATCCCATCAGCTATTTATCCCCAGGACTGTGACTGTGACGAGGGGACATCCTCTGCGTCTGGAGGAAAGAAGGTTTTTACACAATCATAGAAGAGGATTCTGTACGGTAAGAGCAGTGAGACTATGGAACTCTCTGCCTGAGGAGGTGGTGATGGGGAGTACAATAAAGGAATTCAAGAGGGGCCTGGATGTACTTCTGGAGTGTAATAATATTACAGGATATAGCTACTAGAGAGGGGTCGTTGATCCAGGGAGTTATTCTGATTGGAGTCGGGAAGGAATTTTTCCCCCCTTAAGTGGGGAATATTGGCTCCTACCTCACAGGTTTTTTTTTGCCTTCCTCTGGATCAACTTGCAGCATAACAGGCCGAACTGGGTGGACAAATGTCTTTTTTCGGCCTTATATATACTATGTTATATATGATATATTTTTTTTGCATTGATAAGTGGTTGATTAAGTTTATGAACTTATAAGAAGGCTGAGATGGAAAAGCTCTGATCCAGATCCTGAGGGTTAGAGTCATGAGTCACAAATCCACTTATTTTATTAGACATGATTTCGGCCAACAGGTTATCCAAAAATGCCTTAAATTGGTAAAGATGAGCAATAGAGCAGATCTTCTGGAAATCAAAGTAAAATATCATTCATATTTGATTTGGTGGAATGTGATGTAAGGTTCTCTCTATAGAAATATTGAACATGTTAATGCGTGGATTATCAGATTTTAAGAGCAGATCCAGTTTTTACCGAGGTTATAGGTGAACAGCCCAGCATTACATATAAAAGGGGTAACAATCTTAGGGTCCATTCAGATTCTGTAAGTGTTTTGCGGTCTACAAATTGCAGATATGCAAAACACGAAACCCTCTGTGTGCGTTTTGCCTTTTGTGGACCGCACATGGCCGGTGCTATATAGAAAGTGCCTATTCTTGTCCGCGATTGCGGGTAAGAATAGGACATGCTCTGTCTTTTTTGCAGGGCTTTGAAATGAATGGGTCCACACCTGTTCCGCAAGATTTTTGAATGGATGCAGACCCAGAATTACGGTCATGTAAATGCACCCTTAGGCCTCATGCAGACAACTGTCCGTGGATCCTCCAAAAATCAAGGAAGTCCCACGGAAGAAAAAACAGTCACGGATCACGGAACAACGGAAATCCGTTTTGCGGACCGCAAAAAAAAAACGGTCGTGTGCATGAGGCTAAGGCTGAGTTAACATCACAATTTAGCTTTCCATTGTTCTGATCCATCAGAAGGAGAGAGAGAGAAAAAAAAACAGATCTCAGACAGAAATGGCTCAAACGGATGACAACTGATGCAACAGGATTAGTTTTTTTTACAGGATCCTGTTTTTATGGGGGGTTTTTTCTCTTCTTCTGGCGGATCAGAAGGACGGAAAGCTAAACGGTGATGTGAACTCAGTCTTAATGGGACTGGCCACCTTTTTGCCCTCCTTGTGTCACATGACCAATTGAGATCACGCAAGGGGAGAAGGTCACTGCTGCGGCCAGTCATTGGTTGCAGTGGCGTCAAAGCGGACCCGAATGAGGCATCCGAGGCTGGGGAGCGAAGGAGCCAGGACCCAGCAGAGGGGAGCAGGTAAGTATGCTTCCATTTGCATGTCTGGCCAGGAAGGGGAGGTTGCCCAAAAAACTCAAAAGGTGGCCAACCCATTTTTAAGGGGTTGTCCTATATCTAAAGGATATTCAATAATTTTCCAATAGGTGTGGTTAATTACAGTTTCTGAAAATTTCTGCCGTGAATAGTAAAGAATATCAAATTGATATCGATATAAGTAATTTATTATCTATCCTAGTACTGGAGTGGTCTGTATAACTACCTGTGGTTTTCCTAAACTTTAGAAACATTTCTAAACACATCAGTTCCACTCTCATGACATATATATGATATATGTACAATAGCAAACAACTCACTTTTGGTACCAGAGGATGCTCCAGTGGGCCCAGGCTCCGATACCATAGTGGGCCCCAAATTTCCTGAGGAAAAAAACTAACATTTGGAGCGTCTTTGGAGACAATAAATTGCCAATGGAGTGTATTTATTTGAATGAAAACCTGTTAACTTTATGGATGATATGGGGGTTGGGCCCAGTGAATAATTTCCTCTGGTGGGCCCAAGGAACCCCTGTCCAACCTTGTGAGTCGGTCAATTAAAGTTGGGAAAGGCAATTTATAAAATGTTCTCATGGCGGAAACTAATAAGTTGATTTATGACTAGAGATGAGTGAATGGATTCTATACTGTAGAATCAAAACTTGACTCGAATTTTTCAAAAATTTAGATTCTGCAGAATCAAAATTTTATGTGATTTGATTCAGGAGACTTTTTTTTCATGGAGAGAGGGAAAGGGAGGGGGATAAAAAAAACAGCATAATGTCATTCACAGCTTTTCAGGGAGAATTAAAGGTGTTATCCAAGACTAAAAAATGTCACCCATATGCTGGGCCCTCACACTGAATATACTTACCTGGATCTGCGCTACCGGCGCCGCTCTTGGTCCCTGCACCGCCGCAGCTGCATCTTCCCGTGCGCGGATGAGAACATCTGGCAGGCGGTGACGGGGACGAGCCTCCCTAGCATCGCGGATGACTCTAGGGAGGCCTGTCCCCGCCTGATATTGGCTGTTCCCCGCCCCCGACACCAGATATTTTAATCCGCGCACGGGGAGGAGCAGCGGCGGCGGTGCGGAGACTAGGAATGGTGCAGGGAGCGAGGTAAGTAGAATCAGTGTGAGGGGCCCGGGCATATGGGGGACATTTTTTATAGTCTTGGATAACCCCTTTAAGCACTTTTGATTCAGGTAGTATTATTTAGGGCAGGGATGCTCAACCTGCGGCCCTCCAGATGTTGTAAAACTACAACTCCCACCATGCCCTGCTGTAGGCTGATAGCTGTAGGCTGACCAGGCATGTTGGGAGTAACAGCTGGAGAGCCGCAAGTTGGGCATCCCTAATTTAGGGTCTGAATCAGGCGTTAATCAGACCCGAAGAATTTCCAGAAATTCACTAATCACTAAAGCACTTTTAATTTGGGCAGAATCAGGTCCAAAGGAGATTCATGATTTGGAACGAATCAGACTTTCCTTAAATTTGCTCGTCGCTGTTTATGATTCATGACTCATCGCCCTCAGGGATCGAATGAGGGGTTTTCCTTCTCAGCCTTCTTATCAATTCATAAATGCTGTCACCATCCAATTAGCGATATAAAATATTAATATATACAGAGTAAAAGACATCAAATTACTGTGGACCATAATTAATTGTATAAAGAAAAAGAATGAGAAGGATAATTGTAATGCATTTGGTAAGCCTCTTCTCTTCCCATACCCCCTCCAGCATGAATTCTCCTGTAGTAATTCCATTCATCTCCTCAATTTCCTCCAGGA
The DNA here is from genome assembly GCF_905171765.1 of Bufo bufo. NCBI lineage: Eukaryota > Metazoa > Chordata > Amphibia > Anura > Bufonidae > Bufo > Bufo bufo. The sequence goes on from NC_053397.1 coordinate 198,335,243, forward strand.
TTAATTCACCAGTATGACAGCTGTGGTCTAATAATATTAACTTACGATTATCGTAACTGAGATCTAATAACACTGGTATGGTGACATCAGTATAATATGTGACGTCCTATTCACAGTCATACATAAGAGAATATTGTGTTACATCTATAATTGGTATACCGGAAATTGGGAATATCTATCAAATAATAGGATATAATAAAATATTATTATAGGGAAGATATTAGATTAAATAACTATCGTACAGTAACTGCTGACCGCCCTGTATCGCTCTATATACCTAATACTGAGATAGATAACTATGAATGGGAAACCAAGAGGTGCTCCATAGTGTAGAGTGGTGATGGTGAACCTTTTAGAGACCGAGTGCCCAAACTGCAACCCAGAACCCACTTATTTATCGCAAAGTGCCAACACGGCAATTTAACCTGAACACTACAGTCCAATATAGTATATCTTCCATGTACGTCATCATTTAGCTATAATAGCCTGCCTGCATTCAATCCGGACCCAACGCCCCCCCCCCCCCCCCCCATCGAGGGGCTCAGGACCCCCAGGCAGGTCTTCTGTCCAACATTAATTATACATTTACTACACTTTTTTGACACTGTTAATATGCATATCAAAAGTGTTGATAGTGGGGGTCCCAGCTCTGAGACCCTCGCTGATCGCTATAACGAGCAGTCTGAAGTAGAGCGCTGCTTCTCCTCACCTCTGAGCTGAATGGTCAAGACGTCCCATAGTCTTTATATTGAGACTGTCTTCACTACAACGCTCAGCAGTGAGGAGAGGCACAGCGCTGATGAGCACTTCAGGCTGCTCATTATAGAGATTAGCGGGGGTCTCCCAGATGGGACCCCCCGCTAATGCCCACTGCCCATGGGGGTCTCAGTGCTGCGATCCCTGCTAAAACCCACTGCCCACCACTACAACATTGGGAACACCGCTGCCCAGCAAGGCTGTTTACTCTGCCGGGCGCATTGGGGTGAAGATCTCGCACCACTGCAGGAGCCTCCCCCACCACATCTTGAAAGCGGAGCGCCGAATGCCCCGGCAGCCCGCTCAAGCCGACCAATAACAAAGCTCCTTTCTGTAAGGAGCTTTGTTATTGGTTGTTTTATTGTGCTTCCTGTGCCGTTCACAGCGCTTACTGTGCTGATGAATGGCAGGAAAAGTCTAAGGCGTATTGGTACACATTAGACTTTTTCCAGGACACGTGTGCCCACAGAGAGGGCTCTGAGTACCCCCTCTGGCACTCGTGCCGTAGCTTCGCCACCCCTAACCTAGGCCATGCGACCGATGAATGTAATGTCACTGGCCTGGGAAGGGGCAGCGGGCTTTTCAAACAGCTGATCGTGGGGGTGCCGGCAATCAGACCCCTGCCGATCAGATATTGATTACCTATCCTGAGGGTAGGCCAAAAATATTTTACTCCAGGAAAAAGTTGCAATTCAGAATAAAATAGATTACATCCAAAAAGGAACATGTTCAGGAATATTCAAAGATTCCCTCCTCAATCTTATGTGACACATACAGACGAGAGCTTGAAGCACTGGCCAGGTAAGATCTTGATTATAAAAAGAATAATCATACTTGTTGATATCTCACCTAAATACAGTATTTATTTATTTATTTTTTTAATTATCTTTTTATTAAAGCATTATGCACAATACAGAGCACAGAACTAATGAAAAATATTTTACAGTTTTTTTACATGGATCATCAAAAAAGCAAAAGAAATCCAATGACGTTCTCAAACATTGAAAGTTAGCCAATACGGCACAAGTAAGAACATGGAGATCAAAGAACAACCACAGGGGAGACTCTACAAGACAAGACAGGAAGGAAAGGGAGAAATACAGTCTATTTTAATCATCTTCCAAGGGTGCAGGCTTTCAAATCCATCCAGACAACTCATCCTATGATTATGAAATATTGACTGTGACAAGCAATCTGTCACATGATATAGACATACACCTCCAAAATGGATGATCAATCTTCCTTCTAATATTAGAGATTCAGCAGATCTCATAAACACCTTATGATTAATTGTAGAGAATCCATAATAACATGTCCACAGTCTATTCCAACATCCCGCACAACCTCGGCATAACCTCGGCTCAATCTATCCCAGGATCATTTCAAGCCGGTGAGATGAAAACAAAAGGTCACTCTGCACCGAGGTGATATTCCTCAAAATAGTCCCTCAACAGATTAGCAAAACTGGGTGTCGATTGTGAACCCTTGGCAGTCCCCATGGGTTGTCTCTACATAATGCCTTGGAAATTGCTATATATTCCAAAATTACCTACAAAACACTTATTAAACCACCAGCATTACCGTACAGAAGTCTTTAGCGTGATTCTAAAGGGGGTGTTGTTCTTGCTGTCTGATGCGCCTAATCCATGAAGTCAAGGGGGCAGTGAATTTCTCGGTTGAAGTCAAGCTCGCCGCCCTTAGCTTTTGATTGATGACCCTTGTATTCTTGTCATGTCGAATTCCAGCCCAAAATCTTGTGTATGCACCGTGTTGTCATCATGCCCCACATGGAATCCAACATGACAAGAATACAAGGGCCATCAATCAAAAGCTAAGGGGTGGAAAAGGGGGCTCGGCAAGAAAGCAGTTGCCCCCTTTGTCTTTAAGACTGTAATTTACATACCGCCAGGAGGGGATTAAAAGTATTTTTTTCATGGATTAGGCTCATCAGACAGCAGGAGCAAAACCTGTAACTGCCACAGCGTCTAACAGAAGATATGGCTGGTGACGCCAGTTGGAGATATACACTGAGTACGTGCGACCACCTGAGTGAGGTGGACAAGAGATAAGGAAAAGAACGAACAGCAGGTGGCGCTATACAGATGCATTTCAGTGACTAACTCATTGTTTATACTTCATTTTCATTACATGCAATGACAAAAATATTCAGAGCCATGTGCTGGGTTGAAAAATTTAGAATACTTTGATGGCACAATCCCTTTAATGGAGATTATAAGTAGGGTAGAGCGAATCAAAGTCAAATAAATTGACTTATATCTGAATTTCAGGAAAAATTCGATTAGCTGCGAATCCAAATTTCCTTGTGTTTCGTGGTAGCTAATCAATTTTCCCTGAAATGGCAGTGAAAACAAAAAAAATACATACTTAGGCTACTTTCACACTAGCGTTCGGAGCGGGTCCGTCTGATGTTTCATCAGACGGATCCGCTCCTATAATGCAGACGTTTGCATCCGTTCAGAACGGATCCGTCTGCATTATAACTTAGAAAATTTTCTAAGTGTGAAAGTAGCATGAGCGGATCCGTTCAGACTTTACATTGAAAGTCAATGGGGGCGGATCTGTTTGAAGATTGAGCCATGTGGTGTCATCTTCAAGCGGATCCGTCCACATTGACTTACATTGTAAGTCTGGACGGATCCGCTCGCCTCCGCACGCCACTTCAAACGGTGCGCACGAGCGGACACCCGAACGCAGGTGTGAAAGTAGCCTTACCTCATTCATCGCGGCCATCTTGATTGAAGATACCACACAAAATTTCACACGGGGTGATGCATGACGTCACCACGCCGGCGTGCTGGCCAGGTACGGTGAAGTCATCAGTGATTACATCACCGTTCCCGCCCAGCGTGATAAAGTCTTCACGCCACCGCGCGATGGCCGTAACGGCCTATACGTGGGCAAATGGATAAAGTGAGTATTTTTTCATTTTTTTTTATGTTTACCCTGATTAACCCCTGAAAGGCCTAAATGGTAGCCGCAGTCAGCGAAGAACGTGGCATCTGAGAGGTTCATTGACGGGGGGCGTTCCCCCTCTACATACAAAGAAATGCACTTTGTGACAAAGTAATTCGTCACAAATCAAATCTCTTTGTGAAATTCAGCGAAGCAGCCGTATCTAATTTTTAATAACTTCGCTCATCTCTAATTATAAGCAATACTGTCCAATCACAGATCAATACATCACATCCTAGGGACTCATTTAGACCAGGGATGCCCAACCTGCGGCCCTCCAGCTGTTGCAAAACTACAACTCCAAGCATCCCTGGACAGACTACAGCTATTAGGTCATGCTGGGAGTTGTAGTTTTGCAACAGCTGGAGGGCCGCGGGTTGAGCATCCCTGATTTAGACCATTCAGCTTTGGTATAATACAAGCTACAAATGCTGTCAGTACAAGAACTGAAGACCCTGGCCGCTCTCTGCATAGGAGAATACATTAACCTTTTCAATGGACAACAGATCAAATATGAAGTGGACCATCTGACGTGACATGATAGATGGACATGAAGACAGACGTACGTCGACTGCCTGTTCTAATTGGGTTAAACAATCTATTTTTGCAGTACATTAAGATTCCAGTCATATTGATCGCCCTATTTAATTTCCCTTCAGCTATTGATCTTTACCAAGAAGGTAAAATCACTTTCACATTAAGGCTCCATTCACATGTCCACAAGTGTGGTCTGCATCCGTTCCGCAATTGTGCTCTCCGCATCCAAATTTCCGGAGTGCGGCCCTGAACTTCCGGTCCGCAGCTCTGTAGGAAAATAGAGCATGCCCTATTCTTGTCCGCAGCTGCGGACAAGAATAGGACTTCTCTATTTAGTGCCGACCATGTGGGGCCCGGTGTATTGCGGATCCGCAATACACCACAGACGTGTGAATGGTCCCTAAACGGGTTGTCTCATCTCATAAATTGGTGGCACATCCTAGCAGTATGCCAGATAGATAGAATGTCAAATAGGTGCGGGTCCCACCTCTGAAACCAGCTCCTATTTTCTGAACAGGCCCTCCATGCATGTCCACTTGTCCTTTCACCTCTTCCAACAATGCCTTATTCATGCACAGGCATCTGAAAAAAGGGTTTGCACTGTGTATAGACTGTTGTTGGATGTACTACAACTCCTATTGGACATTTGCTTTGTTAAACCTGGAGTGGTTGCTGACTGCTACTACACCACACACTGGCCACTGCTACACTGCCAGGCACTGATACAAGCATCAATATCAATGACACCCAAAACTACTGCAGAAAACCCCTAAGGAGCCAGTGCAGAGGGTGGGAGTGGTAGTAGCCCTGATGAGTACGGTAATTGTGTCACGGTGTCCAACTTCGGGCCGTTGCTCCATGTGTTTGGTGCAATGAATAAGGTGATGATGATGGAAGCAGGCAATTGTAGAACAAAGCATATTTTTTTCCCCTGGGTGCATAAAATAGCAGCAGAGTGCAGAATACAAAGTGCAATTCTCTCCATCCATATGATTGGGTGTGGTGGCTGGCAAGGTGACAGAAAATGATGAAGTTTGCTTGCTGACAATATCTCTCTCCTGATTGCCTTCTTCACTGCTGTACCCTGATACCTGTGGCTGTAGGTGTCCACTGTGTCATGTAGACTTCTAGCTACACTTGTCCTGAACTGCAGTGATGGTGTCTTAATATGTTTCCCCTCACCTTGCAGCAGATTCTGTACAGCTTGATTGCTTGATCACTCTGCTGTCTACAATGCACCATAGTTTACTAATCTTCTGTATCCTGGGTCCTTGCAGGCTCTCTGGAACATTTGTCCTACTAGATGAGCCTACTGAGGTCCACAGGGCCCGGGGAACCAGGAGCTGGATCACATGCTCCCCAACTCCTCATTCTCCTCTGAGTCTAACCAGCATTGCCTCTCCCTTGGCAGTAATTCAGCCCAGCCCACTACTACCAAGAGGGGAGGAATGAGATGGTACTTCCCATTCCTGTTGCCAAACACCACCAACCGTACCCCATCTGCTGGAGTACAATGTGTATTGCATGAACATTACAAAAGCATGAAGGTCTGGGGTACTACACTACAATCAGGCATGAGCCCCAACTACAGAGAGTGCCCTGGGGGGAAAAGGGGCGTGCCCTCCTTTTTTCTGCACCGGCTCTAGGGGGCAAAAGGGCCTGGGTGAGACCACTGTGACCCTTCCTCTAGTGGGGACCGATACCACTCCTATCTTCTGCTCTGCCTCCCTTAGGAAAAGGCATGGGCCTCTCTGGTGGCTGGGACAGTGGGGGAGCGCATAGACTGACACTTTATTCTATAGTGTGCAAGCATGACCACCGCTGCTGGATTGCACGGTGGTCGTAACCCATGGAAACGAGCAGTGTATAATGTGATGGAAAAATGAACCAAACCAGCAAAGAAGGCACTATGGACAATCACAATGCATTAGTAAGTGTCTTGTATTACTTTGTCTACATTATAAATGCCATTTGCTGAAGCGAGACAACCCCTTTCTGCCAGTATTGATATCGAAGCTGCTAGCGCGTTTTATCATCATTGATACAACAGAGAAGCCTTCCTCTCATCTCTTTTCACACATTGTGATCTTTGTCAGTAGGAAAGATATTAGAAACTGTAGAAGGTTTTCTCAGAACTCAATCTATGTATAGACCTAGATATAGCACTGTCTGACAATTAGACGTTGCTGGCGAAGCTTAGCCTACAGAGAAATTACCCAGAAATACATTTCATTAATCAGGGGTATAGGTAAAGGTATAGATCATATGTTGTTTGTTTAATGGAGGAATAAAGATACAACGCCATGTTTTTATTATCAAGCTCACAACATATTTTTTTTGCTCTTTTAGCCATTCGGTGCTGCCACTGGAAACTGTTAATAATTGCTGCATAGTGCTGAGGTGACTTAAGTGGGGGACACGTACCTAGTAGCGTAAGTGTACATTACAAACCATCTTCATGTCCAATAATGACAGAGATGTGCTATTATTAACACCTGTAATTATCCTCAGGGCTATAAGCTGTCACTCTCACCACGTACTAAAGTCATTGAGTTTAAGTAGAATTTTGCACAAGGCCCTGAGGTCCTCCTGTCGCAGGATTACGTGCTACCCTTCATAATATGCTGGTTGGCTTTCAAGCGATAGAGTCAACCTGTAGAGTTCTCCACTGACCCATGTCTAATATTCTTTCTTAAAAGTGAACTCTATTTAAAGGAGTTGTCCGGGATTTTGATATTGATGGCTTGTCCTCCGGGTAGGTCATCAATATCTGATCAGTCAGAGCTCCATGCATGCTCCTTCACTTTTAGCAGCCTCTCTGGAGATAGGTATGGTTCCCAGAGGTGGGACCCGCACCTATCTGACATTAGTGGCATACCCTGGCGATATGCCACCAATGTCTCAGATGAGACAAGCCCTTTAAAGGCTGTGCACACCTCCAGGGACAATTCTTTATTATTTCATTTTACTCATTTTAGGCAAAAAATATATATTTTTTCAATTGGTCTTTATTAAAAATATTGAGCTGTTCTGTCACAAAGGGTTAACAGTTTTTTTTAGCTGCGTGAAGGTACTTTTTACTTTCGCTTTGTGCTGGTCATCTAAGAAACCTTGGGGCACATTTATTAAGACTGGCATTTTGGACGCCGGTTTTTAATAAAGCCCCATCACTGGCGGTGGATCCGCCGAATTTATGAAGAGGCACCGGCCTCTTCATAGCTTCAGCGTATCCAGCTCCGCTTCTAAATGTTAACAGCTTCTTAACAGGCAAGAAAATGGTAAATGAGACGGGCCTACCGGCCTGTCCACTTCCCCGTCCTCTTTTTTAGACCTGGCGTGAGTAGGAAGAAGCTGCAGATTGTGGCGCAACTAACCGTTGTGCCACAATCTGCACCTGAAAGATTTAGACGTATTTCAACTTGATAAATGACCCCCCCATCCTTATCTCTCAATTACTAAAAGGTCATAAACACTTATTTAAGCCACATTCATATCAGTAAGATAAGGGTTCATCTATAATGAGTGTTTACAATGTCAGAGATCAAAGATAAGGAGCCGCCAGCTGAGCTGCTTGATGGAACAGAGTGAAAATTCAGATCCTGCTGTTGGAGAGCTTCCGACCGTCCTCTCCAGCAGCATTTTTCCAAGTGATCAATCCCCACATTACGGAGTTGAGAAAGGGGTCTTGCACACCGAAATGCGTCGTCAATAAAAGCTCAAACCAACATTTACGCCTTGGGTCATATCTTGTGTCTACTGACTATCTATCCAGAGAATGTGGCAGACACCACACTGCTGCTCCTTCCTGTGCAACCCTTCTCCCTGGCTGCATCGACCCTATACGCACAACAAAAACAGGTGAGCAGTCTACAATCCCCTACCAGGGTCCCTGCACCAGTACTTAAAGGGAACCTGTCATCAAATTTATGCAAACCTCACTGAGGGCAGCATAAAATAGTGACAGACGCGCTGATGTCAGCGGTGTGTCACTCATGAGCTAAAAGTAAGTGGTTGCTGAGAACCAGCATCATAATCATTGCAGCCCGGGCCTTGAAAAGAGTCAAATCTACTTGAAAAGAGTCCAGTCTACCTGAGAAGAGTCCTGGTTATTCCTAATCTCCTGCTCTCTCGTCCATCTGCTGATGATTGGCAGTTCTCTCCTAGAGAGAAAGGGAGAAAACTCGGTATTAGACGGTCAGTCATCAGCAGGAGAGCAGGAAGTCATGAATAACCAGGACTCTTCTCAGGTGGCCGCAACTCTTCTCCAGGCCCGGTCTGCGATGATTGTGATGTTGGTTCTCGGCAACCACTTACTTTTAACTTTTAAATGACAGACCGCTGAAATCCACTCACCTGTCTCTACTTTATACTGCCGTTAGTATGGGCAGCACAAAGTGGATGACCCTTTAATTACCCTATGAGCGCCTTCTCTCTCCTACCGTTCTCTGCTAAGGCCGCACAAAGACAGTGGTTAAATTTTTTTTAATAAAGACCAGTTGAAAAATTTAGCACAATGCAATAATAAAAAATAATTGCCCTCAAAAGTGTACATAGCCTTTAAAGGGGTTTTCTGAAACTTTAGAACTGATGACCTAACACGACCTAACATTCCCCCCACATAGCGTGAGCTATTTTTAATACTATTATCTTCTTATGGACAGAGTAGCCTTTGAGCTATAGGTGCCAGGGCTCAGAAGCAGCTACTAACTCTGCACCCTCTATAAGAACATGCCTGTTGGGTATGTAAAAAAATTGGTGGGGGCAAAGAAAAACTCACCTTTTGGTACACTTTAGGGTCATCTTGGACTACTGATTCCTCCATATTGCCCCTGCAGAATATATCTGAAAAAATAGCATTCTTAAGACAGAATGCAAAACAATATGGGCATTTAGGGGTTAAAAAAAACCTCACCTCATCCACTTGATTGCGCTGCCTCAGCTTCTTCTATCTTCACGATGTCGATGACGTCACCACGTGGGACAGCGCGGTGACGTCATTGCGCACATCTTAGGTCCTTTGGCAGGTCCTGTTCAGTGACGATAGAAGGAGCTACTGAAGCGCGATCAAGTGGATGAGGTGAGTTGTTTTTTAACCCATAAATGGCCATATTGTTTTGCATTCTGACTTAAGAATGCTATTATTTTCCGATATAACCATGTCATAACGGAAAATAACGTCAAGTTCAGGTTCCCATTGACTTCGATGGGGTTCGTGGTCAAGTTCGGGTCCCAAACCCAAAGTTTGACCTGGAGTTCGGCCGAACCCGGCAAACCCGAACTACCATGGGTTCGCTCATCTCAAATAATATGCAATGAACATAGGTCACACTGTTAGGGCGCTGCCACATGTTCAGGTTTTTTTATGCAGTTTTTGAAGCCTCAGCCAAGAGTAGATTAAAAAAAAAACTGAGGAGAAGTTGTATCTGTCCTTCACACTTACTCTCCTTTTATGATTCACTCCTGATTTTGACTTCAAAAACTGCGTCCAAACAGAAGGCTGGGTGGGGGATTTAAATGAGACAATGACTTTGTATGTGTCCTTGCTTCTCTGCATTGTGCTGTCTCACTCCCGCATTGGTCCTCCTGGTGAATTGATCTTGGGTTGTTTCTGGATTAACCCTTTGTCTACTGATTCAGCTTCCAATGATTCTCCTTGTGAACTGACTTTGGCATGTCTGGATAAACCCCTTGGCTGTATCTGTTTCTCCTGGTTTTGACCCTACTTGCTAACGACTCTTTTGCACCTCCCTGTTCATTTTGGTAGGTGTGCTTCTAGTGAGCTTGCACCTGTTTTCTGCCACGTTACTCCGCAGACATAACCTGGGTCCTTAACAGCTAAGTCTATCCAGCCATGTAGTGGCCTCTGGTGAAGAATCTGGGAGTTGCCTTGGTTCTTACTAACTAGAGTGGTTAAATACTGGTAGCAATTTCTGAATTGCTGGCTATGGGTCCAGACGGTGACCATCGGGGGAGTTTAAATGCAGTAGAAGTTAACAAACCCTGCCAATCCATTTAACGTGTATGGAAATCAGATAAATGTTGTAGTCAGCTGTGTCCGTCAGTCCCATAGATTTCAAATGGAGTAGCACCATGAATGCTCGACTGGCACTCCTTTCAAACTCCTCCTTAATGTGGTCATGCATTGTGGAGGAATGAATGGTCTAGTGGTCCCAGCGGTGTGGCACTCAGCATTAACCTCCCACATCATTAGCCAGAGAACAGACTACAAAGAGGCTCTATAGCTCTGGTGTAATGTACATAACTGTGTAATGCTCTATTTCTCCTGGTGGGATGCTGCAGGGAAATTGAACACCCGGAGACAGGTTCATCCACTGATTAGATTTGATCACTGGTCATCATCTACTAATGACCAGGCAACCTCTTTAGATGGGAACCTACATCAGGCTTGGTACTTTCACACTAGCGTTTTTCTTTTCCAGCGCTGAGTTCCGTCCTAGGGGCTCAAATCCGGAAAAGAACTCATCAGTTTTATCCAAATGCCTTCTGAATGGAGAGTAATCCGTTCAGGATGCATCAGGATGTCTTCAGTTCAGTCTTTTTGACTGATCAGGCTTTTCAGAAAACCGTAGCATGCTGTATTTTTACCTCCGGCCAAAAATCCTGAACACTTTGACTGAACGCCGGATCCGGTCTTTTTCCCATTGACTTGCATTAACGCCGGATCCGGCGCCGTGTGTTCAGTCAAACCGGATCCGGCTTTTGCATGTTAAACCCGAAAAATGTGAAAAAAAAGTTGAAGTCCATAAATGGCGGATCCGTTTTTTCCACTGCATTTTTTCATTGTGATCAAAATCCTGATCAGGATTCAAATGTAATCCGTTTTCACACGTTTTTCCGGATCCAGCGGGCAGTTCCGGTGTCGGAATTGAACGCCGGATTTAAACAACGTTAGTGTGAAAGTAGCCTAAGGTTACTTTCACACTTGCGTTGTTTGATTCCGGCAGGCAGTTCTGTTGCCTGGCAAACTGTAAGTTGAGCCGGACTGGGGGGCGGGAGCCTTTAGGGGGGGCGACCATGACGGGGGGGTGGTTAGCGAGACCCCCCTTTCCTTCCCCCCCCCCCCCCCCCCCGGGGTAGGGATTGGTGAGTTTGAGTTAGTGGGGGTGGCTAAGGGGTTAAGAGAAGCGAGCAGCAGCCGGTCAGGGGCCATTTTGCGGAACAAGCACCCACCCACCCGCCCTGTTGAGAAGGTTTTAAAGGGGTGGAAAAGGGGGGTAAGGGCGAAGTTGAGAAGTGGGGTGAAGTCAGTGGGCAAGGGAAGATTGTCACGGCAGTACGGCGGTGGGAGGTCCTTGGAGTCGGTGTGATTTGAGGGTAATGAGGATGGGAGGGCCCTACAGGAAAAAAAAGGGACATGTGTTTTTGGTTGGATTTATGAGGTTACAGTGTTATAATATTTCATATAATATTTTATGTATGTTTGTAATAAATAGGCTGCTGTGGCCAAAATTAATCCAATAAAGCAGTGTCAGTGTCTTTATTGGGGTAGAGAGGGTTGAGGGAGGCAGATTGTTAGAGGTGGGTTGGAGGTATGTTTATAGGGGTCGAGTGGTATTAACTAGTACCTCCGTCATGCAAACGCATGTAATTTTTTCTGACTGATCAGGCATTTTTCAGACTGATAAATGCCTGATCAGTCAGAAAAATTAATTGCAATACCGGATCCGTTTTTCCGGTGTCATCAGGCAAAACAGATTCGATATTTATTTTTTCGCATTTTTAAAGGTCTGCGCATGCGCAGACCGGAATACCGGATCCGTCAATGCAGCAATTTGAATGCCGGATCCAGCACTAATACATTCCTATGGAAAAAAATGCCGGATCCGGCATTCAGGCAAGAGTTCCGTTTTTTCGGGCGGAGATAAAGCCGCAGCATGCTGCGGTATTATCTCCGACCTGAAAAGTCTAAAAGACTGAACTGAAGACATCCTGATGCATCCTGAACGGATTACTCTCCATTCAGAATGCATTAGGATAAAACTGATCAGTTCTTTTCCGGTATTGAGCCGCTAGTACTGAACTCTATGCCGGAAAAGAAAAACGCTAGTGTGAAAGTACCTTTACATGTCCTAGGTATTAGCCCATCTAGCCTGATAGTGTAGGTTCCCATCCGAAGAGGTTTGCTGTTCACTAGCAGATGCATTCACACAAATTTGATCAAAATGTGCACTATGAATCTCAATGTATAGTAAATATAGCCGTAATACAATTTTAATTAATTTATTGACTCCATTGTTTGTTTTTGCATATCAGCCATAGCGGCATGCACCTGTATATTTACTTTATATTACATGGACCCTAATTTTAGTGGTTTTCTTCTGCAGTGGGACACCCTGTGATCAACTTTTAGGGACCTTTCTAAGGCTAGTTTCACCTCTGCAGCACAGCTCTCTTTCAGGCTGTTCTGGCAGAGTATGCCGGGAATAGGCCGGACAAAAAAAACGTTGCATGAAGGCTGTTCTCTGCCGGAACGGTCTACCATAGAGCTGCGCCGCAGATTGTGAAACTAACAACATTAAGGCATTATGCAATGTGGACAAGTGTTTGGAAATTGGGTTGAGGCTGATAATATATTATCTATTTGTATCGATTTAATTCATTTTTTTTATTCACTGACATCTTCTGCAGTGCTTTAGGCCTCATGCACACGACCGTTCCACAATTTGCGGAACGGGAGGCACATTGTAGAAATGCCTATTCTTGTCCGCAAAACGGACAAGAATAGGACATGCTATATTTTTTTTGCGGGGCCACGGAACAGAGCAAAGGATGCGGACAGCACACGGAGTGCTGCCCACATCTTTTGCTGCCCTATTGAAGTGAATGGGTCCGCACCCGAGCCACAAAAACTGCGGCTCGGATGCGGACCCGAAAAACGGCAGTGTGCATGAGGCCTTACAGACATCATCATCACGACAGCACCGATAATTGATCTGTAGATATAAGACTGCAATTTTCACGTAGCCCATAGTGGTAAGATTTATCATTGTGCGGTAAGGAAACCACTTATCACTTTGTAGAATGGAAGTTTGTTACCAGTCGATATAAAATTCAAGTTTCTCTCTGGAGAAATGTGAAATGATTGTGATCTGTGTTGCTGTAGAAACCTGGCCAGCCGTATAACGCTGTGTACATGAGCAGACGGTGCCTGGAGACCCCCTGTTGTTCTTCATGCCATGAACAAAGACTAAACTACGTTCACGTCTATCTAATCTATTGTAAAATTATACATCCCATATGACCATACCATCCTCAGTCTTTAATTGTGATAATTGGATACCCATGTTCAAAAGTGAGATGTCATTTGAGCTATGAGTCTAGGTCTACGACAGGGGCAGATTGGCCATAGACCTTACAGGGAAATTTCCCGGTGGGCCGATGCCCAGGGGGCCACCTGGGCCCTCCTCATGTCCGGCCAGTGGAAGTTTTTGGGGATATATTTTGTGCTGCTGGCAGTATTTTATAATGGACTGTGGTATTTGGCTCTGTTGGGGCGGTATAATGTGCCACAATATGTTATTCTGGCTCTGCCTTCCATCAATTTGGACCCGCCTACAAAACGGGGCCACTGTTAGTATTTTTTCCAGGGCCACTTTAAGTTCTCAGTCCGCCCCTGGTCTACGACATCACCTTGCTGCCTCTGATAGCTGAGTTTTGGTTAGCCAACACTCAGGGCCAGTGGCATAGCTATAGGGGAAGCGGCTGCTTTGGGGCCCGAACTCAGAAGGGGCCCATCCAGGAGGAGGACTAAAAGATTTTATTGTCAGGGCCCCCTCAACAGTATTATACAGTGACATTATATACAGTGACACTGTAGGAAATGTATTGAGTGGCTGCCGGGCCTCGTCTGAGGGATCAATCATGACTAGTCACAAGAGTGGGAGTTGCATGGTAGCCGGGGGTTGCGAAAAAGTTGCTGGGGGTGACCCGTTCAAGAATTTGCTATGGGGCCCAGTCATTTCTAGTTACGCCGTCTAGTTTGACTCTTCCCTCTGGATGCAATACGTGTAGCAAATGCAGAGCGCCCGCACTGAATTTTGATCCAATTATTTTGATGTGTCTGTTTTTCATACGTCATCTTTGTGTTCAGGAAAAATCGCAGCATGTTCTATATTGTACGTTTTTCACGCAGCACTTGCATTCAAATGGAGAAGCCTGGGCTGCAATACCAAGTACAGCCACTATCCAATGTACGGCGCTGTGCTTGGTATACTCTAAGGCCTCATGCACACAACGGTTGTGTGTTTTGCGGTCCGCAAATTGCCATTGATATAATTGCCTATTCTTGTCCGCAAAACGGACAAGAATAAGACAGGTTATATTTTTTTGTGGACCACGGAACGGAGAAAGGGATGGGAACAGCACACGGAGTGCTGTCCGCATCTTTTACGACCCCATTGAAGTAAATGGGTCCGCATCCAAGCCGCAAAAACTGCGGCTCGGATGCGGACCAAAACAATGGTCGTGTGCGTGAGACCTAAGAAGGACGCTGTGCTCTTCAAACAGCTGATCAACCGAGGTGCCAGGAGTCGAGCCCCTATAGATCTGATATTGATGACCTATCCTAAGGATAGGCTATCAATATTGTATTTCTGGAAAACCCTTTTAACCCCTTATGGACCGGGCTCATTTTCACCTTCAGGACCAGGCCATTTTTTGCAAATCTGACCAGTGTCACTTTATGTGGTGATAACTTTAAAACGCTTTGACTTATCCAGGCCATTCTGAGATTGTTTTTTCGCCACATATTGTACTTCATGACACTGGTAAATTGGAGTAAAAAAAATTCATTTTTATTTATAAAAAAAATACAAAATTTGCCAAAAATTTAGAAAAATTTGCAAATTTCCAAGTTTCAATTTCTCTACTTCTATAATACATATTAATACCTCCAAAAATTGTTATTACTTTACATTTCCCATATGTCTTCTTCATGTTAGGATCATTTTGGGAATGACATTTTATTTTTGGGGGATGTTACAAGGCTTAGAAGTTTAGAAGTAAATCTTGAAATTTCTCAGAAATTTTCAAAAACCAACATTTTAAGGACCAGTTCAGGTCTGAAGTCACTTTGTGAAGCTTACATGATAGAAACCACCCAAAAATGACCCCATTCTAGAAACTACACCCCTTAAGGTATTCAAAACTGATTTTACAAACGTTTTTAACCCTTTAGGTGTTCCACAAGAATTAATGGAAAATATTATACAGATACAATTTAAAAATTTCACTTTTTTGGCAGATTTTCCATTTTAATATTTTTTTTCCAGTTACAAAGCAAGGGTTAACAGCCAAACAAAACTCAATATTTATGGCCCTGATTCTGTAGTTTACAGAAACACCCCATATGTGGTCGTAAACAGCTGTACGGGCACACGGCAGGGCGCAGAAGGAAAGGAATGCCATACGGTTTTTGGAAGGCATATTTTGCTAGACTGTTTTGTTGGACACCATGTCCCATTTGAAGCCCCCCTGATGCATCCCTAGAGTAGAAACTCCAAAAAAGTTACCCCATTTTAGAAACTACGGGATAGGGTGGAAGTTTTGTTGGTACTAGTTTAGGATACATATAATTTTTGGTTGCTCTATATTGCACTTTTTGTGAGGCAAGGTAACAAGAAATAGCTTTTTTGGCACCGTTTTTTTGTTGTTGTTATTTACAACATTCATCTGACAGGTTAGATCATGTGGTATTTTTATAGAGCAGGTTGTCACGCACGCGGCGATACCTAATATGTATACAATTTTTTTATTTATGTAAGTTTTACACAATGATTTCATTTTTGAAACAAAAAACATCATGTTTTAGTGTCTCCATAGTCTGAGAGCCATAGTTTTTTCAGTTTTTGGGCGATTATCTTGGGTAGGGTATGATTTTTGCGGGATGAGAAGATGGTTTGATTGGTACTATTTTGGCGTACATGCGACATTTTTGATCACTTTTATTACCTTTTTTGGGAAGTAAGGTGGGCAAAATTTCAATTTCCTCATAGTTTTTATTTTTTTCATTTTTATGGCGTTCACCATGCGGGAAAAGTAACATGACCGTTTTATAGATCAGGTCGTTAGGGACGCGGCGATACCTAATATGTGTAGTGTATTTTTTATTTTATTTTTTATTCAGTGATAAATGTGTTTTTTTTATCTTTACTTTTTTCACTTTTTATTACATTTTTTTGACCTAGACCCACTTGGCTCTTGAAGATTCAGTGGGTCTGATGTCTGTATAATACAGTACAGTACACTATATAGGGTACTGTACTGTATTTTACTTACACTTTGTCTGAACAGATCTATGCCTTTAGCACAGATCTGTTCAGCACCATGGACAGCAGGATGCCTGAGAAGGCGTCCTGTTGCCATGGGAACCTTCCCCGTCTGCCACAACTGAGCAGACGGGGAAGGAGGGGGGCTCCCTGACTGTTAGCCTTTTCCATACAGCGTCCGTACGGACCGCGGTATGGAAAGGGTTAAATAGCTGACATCACAGCACAGATGTCAGCCGTTTATACCAGAGTGTAGTGAATAAACCGGCACTCCGTAATATCTTTGCAAAAGGTTTCTTTATTCGTCACCCAAAGATATTGCAAAGATATTACGGAGTGCCGGTTTATTCACTACATTTTGCTGGGGATCCGACCTATTAACCGTGCACCCGGACCTTCACGTAAGCACGGTGCCGTCCATTTCTTCTGAGTTTATACCAGAGTGTCAGCAATGTGCTGACCCTCTGGTATACCCACTGGACGCCAATGAATATTCAAGAGGAGGCGGGCGGGGGATCACGATCCCGCCTGCCGCACCGCCCGCCTCCCGCACCGCCTGCAACCCCCCCCTGCACCACCCGCTGGCATAAAATCATTCAGGAGTGCAGGGGGGGTGAAAAAATCTTTATTTTGGGCATTTTAAAGTTTCTGATCCCCGCGGTCCATCAGAAACTGCAGAAAGCGCTGCAAACCGCAGGTCTGAATTGACCCGGGTTTGCTGCGATCGCCGATCACATGACTCCCCCCCGGCGTTGTGACAGGATGCCCGCTGAATGATTTCAGCGGGCATCCTGTTCCGATTAACCCACGCCGCAATCACGTTTTAAACCCATGACGTACCGGTGCGTCATGTGTCCTTAAGGACTCGGGAAACATGCCATACCGATACTTTATGTGTCCTTAAGGGGTTAAAATCCGAGCCATATGTCGGTTTTCAAGCGGATGTTTTTTCACAATTTTTCTTTTTGCTGTTACCACTCTGTGGATTTTCCATCTACAAATCCAAAACGTATCCTCCACATCTGACCTGTTTCCAGAACCAATAATAAATTCTATGATAATAGAGTTTACCATCTTGATATCCTTCACCATCTTGAGTTTCTCTATTATGCACATATCCAGTTTCATAAGAGATCAAATAAATCAGTCTGAGTGGAATGGAGCCTACAGATGCCGTCACACATGAAGGTTTTTTGATGCAGTTTTTGATGACAAAACTCAGGAGCGGATAATAAAAGGAGAGAAGGTATTAAAGGGGCAGATTGGGAACTTAAAGTGGCCCTGGAAAAAAACCTAAAAGAGGCCCCCATGCTGTAGGCGAGTTCAAAATGACAGAAGACGTGGCAACACAAGTAGGCAGGGACAACAGAAGGGGCCTGCAATACCACAGTGCAGCACAAAATACTGCCCCAGCAGAACCAAATACCACAGTGCAGCACAAAATACTGCCCCAGCAGAACCAAATACCACAGTGCAGCACAAATACTGCGCCAGCAGAACCAAATATCACAGTGCAGCACAAAATACTGCCCCAGCAGAACCAAATACCGCAGTGCAGCACAAAATACTGCCCCAGCAGAACTAAATACCACAGTGCAGCACCAAATACTGCCCCAGCAGAACTAAATACCACAGTGCAGCACCAAATACTGCCCCAGCAGAACCAAATACCACAGTGCAGCACAATATACTGCCCCAACAGAACCATATACCACAGTGCAGTACAATATACTGCCCCAGCAGAACCAAATACCACAGTGCAGCACAATATACTGCCCCAACAGAACCATATACCACAGTGCAGCACAATATACTGCCCCAACAGAACCATATACCACAGTGCAGCACAATATACTGCCCCAGCCGAACCATATACCACAGTGCAGCACAATATACTGCCCCAACAGAACCATATACCACAGTGCAGCACAATATACTGCCCCAGCAGAACCATATACCACAGTGCAGTACAATATACTGCCCCAGCAGAACCAAATACCATAGTGCAGCACAGTATACTGCCCCAACAGAACCATATACCATAGTGCAGTACAATATACTGCCCCAGCAGAACCAAATACCACAGTGCAGCACAGTATACTGCCCCAACAGAACCATATACCATAGTGCAGTACAATATACTGCCCCAGCAGAACCAAATACCATAGTGCAGCACAGTATACTGCCCCAACAGAACCATATACCATAGTGCAGTACAATATACTGCCCCAGCAGAACCAAATACCACAGTGCAGCACAGTATACTGCCCCAACAGAACCATATACCATAGTGCAGTACAATATACTGCCCCAGCAGAACCAAATACCATAGTGCAGCACAGTATACTGCCCCAACAGAACCATATACCATAGTGCAGCACAATATACTGCCCCAACAGAACCATATACCACAGTGCAGCACAATATACTGCCCCAGCAGAACCATATACCACAGTGCAGCACAATATACTGCCCCAACAGAACCATATACCACAGTGCAGCACAATATACTGCCCCAGCAGAACCATATACCACAGTGCAGTACAATATACTGCCCCAGCAGAACCAGATATCACAGTGCAGCACAATATACTGCCCCAACAGAACCATATACCACAGTGCAGTACAATATACTGCCCCAGCAGAACCAAATACCATAGTGCAGCACAGTATACTGCCCCAACAGAACCATATACCATAGTGCAGTACAATATACTGCCCCAGCAGAACCAAATACCACAGTGCAGCACAGTATACTGCCCCAACAGAACCATATACCATAGTGCAGTACAATATACTGCCCCAGCAGAACCAAATACCATAGTGCAGCACAGTATACTGCCCCAACAGAACCATATACCATAGTGCAGTACAATATACTGCCCCAGCAGAACCATATACCACAGTGCAGCACAGTATACTGCCGCCCTCACCACATTATCCAACTGTATAACCCTCCTGAGGACGGTAATACAGCTGAGTTCAGGAGGGCACCTGTGGCCATTAAGCATCGGATCATTATGTACCTGTACCTATCAGGAGGGCTTGGGTGGCCCCCTGGGAAATTTCCCTGAAAGGTCTATGGCCAATCCTCCCCTGATGGCCAAGATGGGAATAACTACAGTAAAAACCAGTTCAGAGTTGCTGGAATTATGGAAACACCAGAGAGGCTATCAATCTCATCGAAGTAAATGGGAGCTACGCAAACATCTACTCGGTTTCTGTAACTCGGGAGTTTCAGAGACAACCCCTTTTAATGACTCGTGATGTTGGATTAAAAAACTGCATCAGAAAATCTAAACATGGCAGCATCCTAAGAAACAAGACAGGCATCTGAAGGTTCGGTTACACGGCCATCTTGCTTGAGCGACAGCTGTCACGCCCAAGAATCGCAGTGTAGCAGTGCTAGCAGAGAAATGAATGGGGGTCACTGCAAGACTCACACGTGTGCCGCAACTGTGACTCCAGAATTGCAAAAAATCTGTAGCATAATCTTTAATCACAGTGCTAGCAAATTCCTCAAAGGTGCAAGCAATCTAACTAGCAATAAATCTGAAATATAATTATGTAAAACAAATAGTCAACTTCCCATCGGCATTATACAACCCTGCATGCTAATGAAACACCTTTTATACGCTCAACTCAAAGTCGAGGTGTGCTATATTTGCACCTTACATTATGTTGATTGTCCCCTCAGGGTTCTTTTATTTGCAGTTTATGTATAGCAAAGTATCATATAACCATCGTGACACAGTGAGAGGTTTGGTCTGGGAAAACAGGTATTTTCCTTCCAGCATGTGCTGCTGGGCTGATTTACAGCCAGGTGAGGTCCAATACCAGACTGGATTTTAAATGCCGGTCCGGGTTTTGGAAGCACCTGGCTGTCCCTAAATAGGCAGCTGGGCTCAGAAGCCATGTCTCTGTGTTGGGATCTGGGAGCCTTGTGTCTGGATGAAGGCTTGCTACCTGTTTGGCGTGAAAACAGGTTGGTGCTGCTATCAGCAAGGACTCTGAGGCAGAATTGCCGCATGGTGTGAATTACCACCAACACCGCAAGGTGACTTTTTGTTTGAATATGACTGCTTGTTTTGTCACTTGCCTAAAATGTAAATAAAACACTGAACTGTTTGATCCAAAGAACTTGTTGTTGCCTCTATACTGCGTCCGCTAATCCTACCAGAGCGAGTCCCCACACCATATAATAAAATGTAATTAGGAAGTAAAAATGTTTAAATGTAAAATAATGATTAAAGAATAATAAATACTTTGGGAGACATTTAGTAACCAAAATGCACCAGAATTTTGCCATAATCATTTTGCTCCAAAAAACAAACGTATCAGTAAATGCTTTTAACCACACTTATTAATTATTTTTTTTAGAAAGTATAATGTTGATGATCTATCCTCAGGATAAGTCTTCAATATCACATTGGTGTATCAGCACTCCACCGATCAGTTGTTCGAAGAGGCCGAAGTGCTCCAGTGAGTTCTGTGGTGTCTTCCAAGCCAGTGGCATCAGGTTACGTAGTCTATGTTCAGCTCAGTGCCTTCCAAGTGAATGAGTCTAGGCTGCAATTCCAAATACAGCCTCTATCCAATGTACGGCGCTGTGCTTGGTAGGCACAGTGAGAGGGCTGCATTGTTTAACGAAGCGCCGCTGCTTTTTCAAACAGCTGATCGAGTGGGCTGCCAGGACCACCACTGATCAGATGTTGATCATCCATTCTGAGGACCTACGGTACCGGAGTGACTTTGTGGATTTTTCCACTTTTCCACCAACTTTTCAGACTTGAACCCAATTGAGCATCTGTGGGACCACCACGATCATCGTGTTCGCTCTAGGAGTCCTCCCCCCACGCCCCCTCCAGTGGCTGTGGGATGCACTGCAGTCAGCATGGCTCCACATACCTGTGACAACTCGCCAGAACCTTATGGAATCACCCTCAGCCCGTCTAGCTGCTGTCCGTGCTGCACTTGGCGGTTACTTAGGATATTAGCTGGTCCTCATAATAATGGGACTTGACCGTGTATAATAAACAGAAGAAGGCTAAACATAGAGAAATTTCTTCATTTGAAACAGGAGTGAACTTTACAATAATCTTATAAGGCTGCCAAGAGATTCAATTCTCCTTCTGGAGGAACCATCTTAATAGATGTCAATGGACAATGTATAAATGTGTAATGTTTTATTTCCCTGGAGTTTTGCTGTGGGGTTGGGTTTGGCAGAAGCCCTCATGATTGTCTCAATGCATTACCATTCCAAAATCCATTCCTTGAGTTTACATCTATGTATGACCATTGTGTGTTGCCTTACACACAATGGGATGCAGAGTTCCAAAACGACATGGCCAACATGCCAACTTTGATGTCCATGTACTGTACGGAGATTTGGGAGCTCAGTTACCTTGCAGTTCTGGGGTCCTGAGTTTGAATCTAAGCAAAAGCGACACCAGTTTCTATGATGTTTCCATGAGTTGGGTTTGGGAGAAACTCACTGGCAGAAGCCCTCGTGATTGTCTTATGGCATTACCGTTCCAAAATCCAGTCCTTGAGTTTACATCTATGTATGACCATTGTGTGTTGCCTTACACACACTGGGATGCAGAGCTGCAAAACGACATGGCCAACATGCCAACCTTGAAGTCCATGTACTGTACGGTGGCTTGGGAGCTCAGTTTCCTTGCAGTTCTGGAGTCCTGAGTTTGAATCTAAGCAAAAGCAACATCAGTTTCTATGATGTTTCCATGTTTGTGTGGGTTTCCAACTGGTGCACCGGTTTCCCTCCAAAACCATGTAGATAGGTTGATTCGGAATTTAGATTTTGTGAACAAATGGGAAGAGGGATGTAAATTACAACAATCTCTGTATACTGATGTAGAATGTGTAAGTGCTATATAAATAGAAAAATAAAAGAAATAATATACAGTATGTCCCCTATAGTATTATACACATACTCCTCATGTTCTTCTAAAGGGAATTTAAAATACCTGTAAATGTGTTAAAAAAAAATGTGTACAAATATTTTACGGGCAAAATAATTTGTCAGTAACTAATGAACTGTCTGTAGCTGAGAAGCCTCTGGAGGCCACTCTGACAGTTTATCTACCTTCCATACGCTGAACATGTGGTTCCCCTTCAGTAATGTATGGAACATTAGATTTCTCTTATCTCTGCTCCTTGGATATACCCCTCCCTCCTAGCCAGATAAGGGACCGTGATTCATTTGCTGGTCAGCGGAGAGTGCAGTTTTTAGTGAGTAGGGAAACAATGTGTCAGTAGCAAGTCTGTTACAGCAGTACTTTACATCTTGCAAAAGAGAAGCACGAAGGAAGCTGCATATAGAAATTATGTCTGTGAGTGAGGGGAGGAAAAATTATGCTTGTAATCCTTGAAAATCCCACTTACAGCAAGCCCTAGTAGCATCAAAACAAAGGTAACAGAGTAACATAGTAACATAGTTTATAAGGCCGAAAAAAGACATCTGTCCATCCAGTTCAGCCTGTTATGCTGCAAGTTGATCCAGAGGAAGGCAAAAAAAAAAAGGGAAAAAAATTCCTTCTCGACTACAATCAGGCAATCAGAATAATTACCTGCATCAACGACCCCTCTCTAATAGCTATAACCTGTAATATTATTACACTCCAGAAATAGATCCAGGCCCCTCTTGAACTCTTTCAGTGAACTCACCATCACCACCTCCTCAGGCAGAGAGTTCCACAGTCTCACTACCATAGGCATCGCTACAGGTTATTCCTTGCCCCCCCCCCCCCTGCGTGCCCCCAGCTGATTCCTTTTTAAAACGCTGGCCGCAGCTAGTACAGCCAGGGCCGTCTTTAACGCGGGGCAAAAGGGGCAGCTGCCCTGGGCCCAGTTGATCCTGGGGGGCCCAAGGCAGCTGCCTCTTGAGCCCCGCTGGCCACTGGTGACGTGGGGGGTGGCAGCAGGGCACAAGGAGATGAGCGCTTCCATTGTAGAAGCGCTCATTTCCATAGTCATCTGTATCGCCGCCCTCAGGACAGCGATACAGATGGAAGTGCTGGAAGGGCAGGGGAGGGAGAGGCGTCTCCCTTCCCCGTTTCTCAGATAGGCTGCAGGCCTAGTGCCTGCAGCCTATCAGAGGCCGATGCAGGCGGCGTGATGACGTCAGGTAAGTATAAGTGTTTAATTTTTCTATATGGTACTACTACTGGCACATTATTGGGGGGCATCTATGGGGGCGCCTCTTACTAACACATGATTGGGGGCATCTATGGGGGCAACTGTTACTGGCACATGATTGGGGGCATCTATGGGGCACTTGTTACTGGCACATGATTGGGGGGCATCTATGGGGGTACTTGTTACTGGCACATGATTGGTGGGCATCTATGGGGTACTTGTTACTGGCACATGATTGAGGGGCATCTATGGGGGCACTTGTTACTGGCACATGATTGGGGGGCATCTATGGGGGCACTTGTTACTGGTACATGATTGGGGGGCATCTATGGGGGCCCTTCTTACTGGCACATGATTGGGGGGCATCTATGGGGGCACTTGTTACTGGCACATTATTGGGGGCATCTATGGGGACACATCTTACTGACACATTATTGGGGGCACTGTGGGGGCATCTATGAGGGCACTTCTTACTGGCACATTATTGTTGGCACTTTTTACTGGCACATTATTTGGCGGCACTATAGGGGCATCTATGGGGGCACGTCTTACTGGAACATTATTGGGGGCACTATTGGGGCATCTACTGAGGCCACAAAGAAGGAGTATTTTATATGGGGGAAGGGGGGAGAGGAACACAATGGGGGCTTCTACTAAGGCCACAAAGAAGGGGCATTTTATATGGGGGGCTCTGTATAGGGGTATTTTATACTGGGGCACATTATGGTGGGTACTATGGGAAAGGGGAGAGAGGAGTACTATGGGCTCATCTAGGGGTATTTTATACTTGAAAATTATGGTGGACACTGAGTGCATCTACTGGGGCACTATATATGGGGCATTTGTAACATCCCAGAGTTATGTTACTAAACTCTTTTTCCCCGCTACTATTTGTTGGTAACAGGTGCCTTGTCATCTAATGTGATTTTATTTAATATTCCTCACAAATGTGCATTGAAAGCCTTGTTTGAATGTACTTTGCTGTAATTTCCATGTACTCCAGCAGGTGGCAGCAATGTGTCAGCAGGGCTTTAGTACAGTTTAGCATTTCTAAACTGGAATAGTACATTCCAGTTTAGCTCCCCCCTCTTTGAGGAGGTGTGGAATGTTCCCACATCCTGCCTCATGGGGAGGAAATTAAGTTACAGTTAGTGTGTGTCAGCCACCCCGGCTAGGGGAAGGCTGTGCTGGTAGGAGCTCCCAGTTCTAGGGATCCCAACCCAGGATCGAGTCTCGGCTAAGACCAAAGATCTTCATCCCCAGTCTGAGCCTTCAGCCTCAGCTGGTTGACAAGCAAGCAGCACCTCCAGAACTCCAGGACGAACCATTCCTTGTGAGCATAACTGTGAGTAACATCCAGAGACCAGGAAAAGCCAAATTCCTCCTCAGCTAATCAGTCCCATACACAGCAGAAGATAGACAGAGCAGAAGACAGATTCCTGCCATATTCTCCAGGCACATGATAGGAGCAGATGAGATATTGATCCCTGCCATACATTGCCAATACCTGCTGGGACCCAAGGACTATTGCTGTATCTCGTATGGATTAATGCTGCCTCCAGTAAAGACAGGTTGAATTATATTCCAAGTCTGGATCTCATTCATTGCTACCAAGTTCCTCAATTACTCCTACTAGCAACACACTCATTTATTGCAAGTGAGCCAGGATCCAGGAGTCCAGCCATACCCAGGTAGGAGACACCGTTGACACTATACATACTACTACACAGACATTACACCACTCTGGCATTCCTCACCTGGTACGTGAGTTGCAACACCTTAAAGTGCCCTGAGACTGTACCCTGCGCACGCTGCAATTGGCGTCACGAACAAAAAACAATAGACTTCTATACCCATATCCGGACCCACTGCATAATTCTGGCGTCCGTGTAACCACGGTCCGGCTCATTGCACATTTTAAACTAGTACATTATGGGGGGCACTAGGAAGAAGGAGGAGAGGAGCACTATGGGGCATTTACTGGGGGCACTATATAGGGGTCTTTTATACTGCCACATTATGGGGGCACTATGGGGACATTAGCTCAACTGGGAAAACTCTTGAAAGCTTGTCTTTTAATATTAGGTTAGTACAATAAAAAGATATCCCTGCATACAGCAATACTCTCGTATTTTGTAATCTTATCTATATATACTTATTTCGTTTTATTCAGTGGTATGATTAAGTGGTGAAAATTATTAGTGTCCCTCCATTTTTGACTGTGTTATCTTATGTGCCCCCCTATATATTGTTCCTAGAGTCGCCACTGCTCACTGCTCTTACCGTAAAGAATCCTCTTCTATGTCGTCTTTTTTTTTAAAGTTAATAACCCCAATTTTGATCATCTTTTAGGGTACTATAGTCCACCCATTCCAGTTATTACTTTAGTTACCCTCCTCTTAACCCTCTCCAGCTCTGCTATGTCTGCCTTGTTCACAGGAGACTAGAACTGTACACAGTCCACCGTGTGTGGTCTGACTAGTGATGTGTAAAGTGGTAGGACTATGTTCTCATCACAGGCATCTATGCCCCTTTTGATGCAACCCATTATCTTATTGGCCTTGGCAGCAGCTGCCTGACACTGGTTTCTACAGCTTAGTTTGCTGTTCTACAAAATTCCTAGGTCCTTTTCCATGTCAGTGTTTTACCATTTAGTATGTACTGGTGACTTGCATTATTCCTTCCCATGTGCATAACCTTACATTTGTCAGTGTTAAACCTCATCTGCCACTTCTCTGCCCAAGCCTCCAATCTATCCAGATCCCTCTGTAGCAGTATACTGTCTTCCTCCGAGTCAATTACTTTACACAGTTTAGTGTCATCTGCAAAAATTGATATTTTACTGTGCAAGCCTTCTACAAGATCATTAATAAATATATTGAAGAGAATAGGGCCCAATACTGACCCCTGAGGTACTCCACTAGTGACAGTGACCCAATCTGAGTGTGTTAATAACACAATAATAAACACCCTCTGTTTTCTATCGCTGAGCCAGCTACTCCCAGTCCGAGCATTCTCATTTTATATACTAACCTTTTATGTGGTACAGTGTCAAATGCTTTGGAGAAGTCCAGATATACGACATCCATTGATTGGCCGCTGTCAAGTTTAGAACTTACCTCCTCATATAAACTGATTAAATTAGTTTGACATGACCGATCCCTCATGAAGCCATGCTGATGTGGTGTTTTTTGCTTATTTTCAATGAGGTACTTCAAGGTAACATCTCTTAGAAAACCTTCAAACAGTTTACCCACGACAGATGTTAAACTTACCGGCCTATAGTTTCCGGGCTCTGTTTTTGGACCCTTTTTGAATATTAGCACCACATTTGCTATGCGCCAATCCTGTGGAACACTCACTGTCAGTATAGAGTCCTTAAATAACAGAAATAAGAGTCTTGCTATGACATTACTTAATTCTCTTAAGATACGGGGGTGTATGCCATCTGGTCCTGGCGATTTGTCTATTTTAATCTTTTTAAGACGCCGCTGTACTTCTTCCTGGGTCAGACAGGGCACTTTTAATGGGGAATTTACTTTTACATTCTGCATTTCATCTGACAGTTTATTTTCCTTAGTGAATACAGTGGAGAAAAAAATATTTAATAGCTTTGCTTTCTCCTCATCACTCTCTGCAACTCCCCCCTCATTACTCTGTAGAGGGCCGACACCTTCAGATTTATACTTTTTACCACTTATATAATTGAAGAACATTTTAGGGTTAGTTTTGCTCTCTTTGGCAATTAATCTCTCAGTATCTAGTTTGGCTGCTTTTTTTAGTTTTTTACATATTTTTTCCGTATAGTTTTTCAGTGCTTCCTCGCTAGCCTTCTATTTTAGTGATTTAAATGCTTTCTGTTTGTCATTTATTGCTTTCTTTACGGCTCTATTTATCCACATTGTTTTTTTCTTGTTCCTTAATCTTTTTTTCCCATAAGGTATGTACCTCTCACAATTAGATTTTAGGATGCTTTTAAAAAATATCCTATTTTGTGGCTGTATTTTTATTTTTGAGGACTTTGGCCCAGTTAGCTAAAAAATCATAGAGTTGCATGGCCAGTTACTAAAAATAAAATAAAATAAATGAACTTCTGCTGTATAGTAACTGGCCATGCAGCTCTATAGTGTAGTGGTTAACATTCTTGGCTGTAATGTAGAAGGTTGTGAGTTTGAATCCCACCAGAAACTTTTCAGAAATAGAGGCTAAATTAGATTTAAATACACTGGGTGTCCCCAAGCACTGACTCCATATATGGACATAGCTATATATGGAGTCAGAGCAGGGAGTCCTAAGCCGAACTAGAGTCCCGACACCCTCCCATCTTCAGAGCAGGGGGTGCCTGGTTTAATATCCAGGTTCTCCCATTGACTTCCATTGTGCTCGGGTACTCTGTAGAGCACCCGAGCATCGGGAAGTGTTCTACTCGAGCACCAATGAACACAAGCACTTTGGTGCTCAACCAACACTAATAACGACCTCATTATGATCTGCCGCCTCATCTATCTCATTTAATAGTAGATTTTCTGTGGACTCTGGTATATTAGGTGGTTTATAATAAACAATAATAATGTCATAGTCCTCCTCACACATCACTAATACCAGTTTTATTAGTCAGGCTTCTGGCATTAATATACATACAATTAAGAGGTTTATGTATATTTTTTACCTTACACCTTTCCTTCTGAACTGTTTTAGTCCCTCCTGCCATTCCTCCCCCAATCCCATTACCTCGCCCCCGGTCTCTATCTGCACTATATTACCATCCTGTAACGTAATTACCCTCCCCCCAGTCCCTAGTTTAAACACTCCTCCAACCTTCTAGCCATCTTCTCCCCCAACACAGCTGCCCCTTTCCCATTGAGGTGCAGCCCATCCCTACGATAGAGCCTGTAGCCAACAGAGAAGTCGGCCCAGTTCTCCAGGAACCCAAACCCTTCCTTCCTACACCAGTTCTTGAGCCACTTGTTAACCTCACTAAGCTCCTGCTGCCTTTCTTGTGTGGCTCGTGGTACCGGTAGTATTTTGGACACAACTACCTTTGAGGTCCTTGCCCTAAGCTTTTGTCCTAAATCCCTAAAATAATTTTTAAGGACTCTCCACCTGCCTCTAACTTTGTCATTGGTTCCAATATGGACCATGACTGCTGGATCTTCTCCAGCCCCTCCAAGTAATATGTCAACCCCATCCGCTATGTGTCGAACTCGAGCGCCAGGAAGACAACATACCGTTTGACGATCCTGGTCTTTGTGACAGATCTCCCTATCTTTACCCCTAATAACTGAGTCTCCCACTACCAGCACCTGTCTGGCCTGCCCTGCTCTCCTGGTCCCCTGCTTACTGGAGCTGACATTCCCCTGACTGGCAGAGGAAGTGGCTGCAGAAGTGCTCCCCCTGAACTGACATCTCCCTCATCTGCCAACCTTGCAAACTTGTTGGGGTGTGTCAGATCAGAGCTAACCTCCCGGGCACTCTTCCCTCTACCCTGCTATCTAACTGTTGCCCAGCTAGATACCTCACTTTCCTGAGCCTCCTCGCTACCACCCTCCCCCACATCTACCCCATAGTGAGCAGCAAACTCTTTTCCAAATTGTCAACGGTTCTCAGTGTTGACACTCCCCCGGTTAGATACTCGATCTGCAATTCCAGACAGACAATTTGCTCACATTTTGAACAAAGATATGCACCCTCAAACGGCTGTTCCAGGACTGCATACATTAGACAAGATGTGCACTGGACTGCGTTGTCAATTATGGAACACATACTAAATGGGGATTACACAAGAAAAGAGAAAAAATACAATACAGTGCAGTGATAAGAATCTAACTTACTGTAGTCCCGTCCTAAAGACCCTAAATCTGAAGTCACGTAATCTAAAGTCACACACTTAATACAAACATACACTTGAAATCAAACACGCAAACGCTCACAAACTCGCGTTGTTTGGCTGCTTGTATAAGTGCAGCTCTCAAACCAGTCTGCTTTTTTTCCTCTGGATTCAAAGGTGCTATACAGAGATAATGAAAAAATACTTCAGAAAGATTTTTCTACTTCAGTTTTTTTTTTATAAACTTGGAAAATTCTGTTCAAGAAATTCACTGTACACATTTATCTACTATTGAGGTACCACTAGGTAAGTATTATAAATGTAATAATGATTGTACTCTTTATAATGATAGTACTCTTTCTTCAAAAAAGCCATCAACAGTTACATTCATCATCCATATTATATACTATTATGCAATGATAGATTACACATAATGTGCCATTTCACCATCATGTATGCCTATTAGGTAAGTATTAAATCAAAATTTTATCTAAGTATTGAGTGAAGGTAAAAACAAGGGTGCTGTTCCACAGAAAAAACTTTTAATGATGAAAATGATACAAAAATCAATAAAATATATTTTTAAAACAGGTCAAGTGTGACATGTTTCGGTGGCGTACAACCTCCTTCTTCAGACAAATCAAACATATTATTACGTCTCCGAAATGCGTCATTTTAATTACATTTTTTTTTTTTTTTTTTTATATCATTTTTCTCATTAAAAGTTTTTTTTTTTCTTTGGAACAGCACCATTTATATATATTTATTATTAAAAGTTTTCTTCTTTGGAACAAGGTCCTTGTTTTTACCCATATTTTCAAATCTCACTACTACTCACTACAGTCTTCACTTGCTATCAGGATGCAGCCTTGGACCTTGCGGGAAGGAGCTGCACGTCTAATTTTGTGCTCACCTTTCTGCAGAGCCTTGCCTGTGTCGTGGCACAAATTAATCCATTGAGCATACTCATATCGGTTTGAATTTTGTTCTATTTAATCCTCCACACCAGTGGTCGCGAACCTATGGCATGGATGCCAGAGGTGGCACTCAGAGCCCTCTCTGTGGGCACCCAAGCCCTGGAAAGGCGTACTAATATGCCTTAGACCTTTCCTGCCATTCATCAGCGCAGGGCGCACTATGAACAGCACAGGCAGCGCACTGAATGCAGGCAGGCTATTATAGCTAAATGGTAAAGAACATGGAAGATATACTATATTGGACTGTAGTTTTAACAGGGAATCGGCGGTGCGCTCCCTCCTTGCAGCACCGCCGGCGTCCCGCTGATAAAGAGGGAGAAGGAGCCGGCGTCGGACGCGGCCGGCGTCCTCATCTCCCTGGTAACAAGGGGGTGGGGAGGACCCGGCGGCGCACGATTCCTCAGCGTCCTCCAGGCAATGAGCAGGGTCAGGAACGAGGGCCCACGGGTATGAGTCGGCGCTCAGGGTTTTGGCTGGGGCTGACACAGGGTCACATGACGCTGGCCACGTCACGTGACCATGAAGTCTGGTCTATTTAACAGGCTACCTGCTGGCCACAAGTTGCCTGTGATTGGTCT
This sequence comes from Bufo bufo, assembly GCF_905171765.1. Taxonomy (NCBI): domain Eukaryota; kingdom Metazoa; phylum Chordata; class Amphibia; order Anura; family Bufonidae; genus Bufo; species Bufo bufo. The sequence goes on from NC_053397.1 coordinate 198,366,336, forward strand.
TACTACACCACTAGCGTTTTCATGCATGTGTGATTTTGTGTATTCGACCTTGGCTTGTATTTGACCTTGATCCTGTGTTATTCCTGTGTACTGACGTGACCTCGTGGCTTATGACCTCGACTTGTAGTTGACCTTGATCCTGTGTTATTCCTTTCTGCTGATGTGACCTCCTGGTTATTGACCTCGGCTTCCATTTTGTTCTGGTTGTTGCTTACGGTTGGTTATTTGCTTATTTGGTTTCTGACCCAGCCTGGTAGCTTACGTTTCTGTGTTTGCTGTCTTTGTCTTTTGTTTTCTTCCACCTTGTTCACTCCCTGTGGGCCCCTGCCGTCCAGTTGCCGTCCAGTTGCGCACCGTCGGTTAGGACAGACCGTGCAAGTAGGTGGGGATAGTGGTGTAGGTGGAGCTTAGGGCTGCACTATACCTATCGATTCGTGACAGTAGTATTCCGGTTAAATTGCCGTGTTGGCACTTTGTGATAAATAAGTTGGTTCTGGGTTGCAGTTTGGGCACTTGGCCTCTAAATAATTCGCCATCACCGGCCTAGGTGTAGTTAAGTCCCATTCAAGTGAATGGGCCTGGGTTGCAGTACCAAGCACTGCCACTATCCGATGGACAGCGCTGTGCTTGGTAAGCTTCGAGGATGCGGTGGCGCTCACCAGAGCACCGTGGCCTCTTCAAACAGCTGATGTGTAGTGAGACATTGTAAAGCTACAAATCCCAGCATGTTTTTTCTTTTTTCTGAGTACATTATTTGCGCTTACGTCTATATGACATTCACTCAATAAAAATTATTTCTTGCTGCCTTGACAACTGACAATAATTAACACATAGGGGAGTTGGACTCCATGAAAGCATGTTAAAAAGAACATTGCACAAGATAATGTAGTCATTATGTAAATGTAATTCCTTTCCTCGGTATTTCCATTAGTGTTGATTTGGTGTCTCACTAATTGTAGTAACAGAGAACTTGAGTAATTCCCTCCACCGCTCATTAGACAATAGATGGTGGCAGCTTTCTGCGCTCATTTGTACAGTCATTAAGAGTGGATCCGCTATGAGCGGTTTATTTCAGAGTATCAGAGGGGCCACTGTGTTAGGGCGATGCTCTGGCCCTTTTTCATGGGAGTCAGGATGCAGGAGGGGATTCTTAAAAAAGGCACAGTGTGCCTTTGGATGGTGGCATGCCTGATGACAGGGGTCCACCACCAATGAGGCCAGGTGAGGCGATCGCCTCAGTCAGCACCGGGTAGGGGCAAGAGGGGGGCAGCAGAAGGGCCATGGGCAATGAGCGCTTTCATTGTGGAAACTCTGATCAACTACATATTCAACTGCATCGCTGTACTCAGGGCCGCAATACAGTTGAATGCCAGAATGGGAGACGGGACCGATGTCTCCCTGGCCCACCGTTTCCTCTAATAGGCTTTAGTCCGAGTTCCTGTAGCCTATCAGAGGCCGGTGTCATCATTATCACGCTGCCGGAGCCGGGCTGCATAGAGCACAGACTAGAAGAGGTCCGTGTCTTGCACTGCATCGCTGACAGCAGAATGGAGGTAAGTAGTTTTATTTGGCAGCATGCTGACAGGCCACAGTGAGGTGGGGGTCATTATTTTGTAATTGGAGAAAGCACTATGGGGACACTGCGGCTGTAAAAAGGAGCATTTTTGTACTGGCACACATTATAAGGGGACCACTATGGGGACATTTCATGTACTGGAGGCACTAAAAGAGGGTAGTTTTTTGTACTGACATACGTTATAAGGGAGCAGTTTTTGTACTTAGAACCAATTGTAAGGGAGCATTTTATCGACTGGCACACATTATAAGGAAGCATTTTTGTACTGGCACACTATGGGGACATTTCTTCTACATGGGGCACTAAAAGGGTTATTTTTGGACTGGCACATGTCATAAGGGAGCATTTTTTCTATTGGCACAGATAAGGGTATTTTTGTACAGGCACACATTATAGGGGCAATTATGACTGGAGGTACTATGGGGGCATTATTATCAGTTTTTTTTGTAAACTTGGAAAATTCTGTTCAATAAATTCACTGTACACATTTATCTACTATTGAGGTACCACTAGGTAAGTATTATGAATGTAATAATGATAGTACTCTTTCTTCAAAAAAGCCATCAACAGTTACATTCATCATCCATATTATATACTATTATGCAATGATAGATTACACATAATGTACCATTTCACCATCATGTATGCCTATTAGGTAAGTATTAGATCAAAACTTTATCTAATTATTGAGTGAAGGTAAGAACAAGGGTGCTGTTCCACAGAAAAAACTTTTAATGATGAAAATGATACAAAAATCAATAAAATATATAATTAAAACCGGTCAAGTGTGACATGTTTCAGTGGCGTACAACCTCCTTCTTCAGACAAATCGAACATATTATTACATCTCCGAAATGCGCCATTTTAATTACATATTTTTTATTTATTTCTATATAATTTTTATCATTAAAAGTAATTTTCTTTCCTTTGGAACAGCACCATTTATACATTTTTATCATTAAAAGTTTTCTTCTTTGGAACAAGGTCCTTGTTTTTACCCATATTTTCAAATGTCACTACTACTCACTACAATCTTCACTTGCGGGAAGGACAAGAGAAGGCTGAAAAAAATAATCATGGCGGTCTGGATTAAATGGAGAAGATAAAGAAAGAGAATGTCTACATCAGAGGACACGTCACTAGATGTAAGAGGTATGTGCCCACTGTACTACCCTGTATGTTTTGTAGCTCTGTATGTAATTTTTTCCAAGTATATCTTTACCAGTAGGGCTGGAGCGAAGGGGTTAGGTTAAGAAATTGGCATGGGGGGCACAGTTTCAGTTTTTTTCGCCTCAGGCAGCAAAAAGGTTAGGTGCACCCCTGCCTCAGGAGGCAGATAAAGTTGAGTACAATGTCACAGGCTTGAACCAAAAAGAGGGCCCAAGGAGCAGTGAGCAATTGTCACTGCATGCCCTGTGAGAGATCTGAGAAGATCGGATAGACTTGCAGCACATGCGTCTATCTGACAGGTTTTTCTGTGTTTCCTTTCTGTTTGTTGTTGTGTGCTGGATCCCACCTCTCCACAGGTTCTGCTCGTTAGCTGTTTAAGAGGCTCTATTTAAGTCAGCCTCTTGCTGCTGACTTTGCGGTTGATATTTTCCTTCTGGAGTTCTATACTGGTTGTTTGCGGATTCCTCGTCTTCCCGCTCGTCACAAGCTAAGTCCTCCTGTTTTCTCCTTTGTGCATGTGTTACTTCTAGGTCTTAGGGAGACGCTGGTCCCTTCACGGTGGAAGGTACCAGCTGTCTCATTCCCCTCTCCCTAAGTTAGGGTTTGCTTCAGTGTCAGCAGGGCTTAGGTTCCAGCGTATGAGTTCGTTCACCATCAGGACTTGCTCATACTGTCAGCAGTCAGGGAGAGGCTCAGGGATTGTTAGGAGGTTACCATTCCCTCCTCCCTAGCTTTGGGGCCTAGTCTGTTTACCTGTTGTTGTTGTTTACTTGGTGTTCCTCTTATCCCCACTTGCCGTGACAGCAATGATACAAAAAGTCACTGCTCCCCGGGCCTTTATTGCACTTAGTGTTGTACACCCCAGTCCTGACTCTGTCCAGTGTAAGTATGCACATTAGGTAGTGCCAAGCAAGCAGTGCCTGAAGCGGAAGAGGTCTGGAAAGTATACAGTAAGAAAATATCCGATTTTTTTTTTTTCGTGGCACACTGTACATTACTGTATACCTGGAATACAGCATCCTGCATGCTTCCAAACCTTAGCCTCCCACACATGGTTGTAGGAACGAATACATTTCTTGTAATGTATGGCAATACATGTCACTATGCAAACTAGAGCAGCATAGAGTCCAATAAATCTTGCCCCAGGAGATACTGAGCTCCAAATGAGATCTAATGTCATTATTTTCCTCAGGTCCCCCCTCATTCCTGATGGATCATCAGTTTCAGGGCCGGCTCCAGGTTCATGTGGGCCCTTGGGTGATAAAGTCTCAGTGGGCCCCCTTGTTGCCTTTTGCACGGCGCTTAAAGCAATGAAACTGCATGTATTATAGATTAAATACCTTACACAGAGCATGCTACAGAGCGGATATATGTGAATCAGTCCTTATGTGCCTACTTTTATTTTCTACCCAGTGTTTCAGTCCCTCAGGTCTACTCACAGATATGTGCCCCCTCACGGTAGATATGCCAAGATATGTGCGCTTCATAGTAGATATGCCAAGATATGTGCCCCCTCACAGTAGATATGCCAAGATATGTTCCCCCTTACAGTAGATATCCCAAAATATGTGCCCCCTCACAGTTGATATGCCAAGATATGTGCCCCCTCACAGTTGATATGCCAAGATATGTGCCCCCCTTACTGTAGATATGCCATAGAGCCTCTTAAAGACCTCTGTGCCCCCTCCATAGTGATAAAGACCTCTGTGCCCCCTCCATAGTGATAAAGTCCTCTGGCCCCCTCCATAGTAATAAAGACCTCTGTGCCCCCTCCATAGTAATAAAGACCTCTGTGCCCCCTCCATAGTAATAAAGCCCTCTGTGACCCCTCTGTATTAAAAACAAAAAAACACAGTAACTACTCACCTTGTCCCACTCCTGAAGCTCACATACCTCTCTTCCCTTCAGGCACAGATCGCTCTGCAGCACTGTGTGGGCGGAGCTTATTCAGATTACCATGATGCATGCTCCACCCACACAAGCCGGCAGCGCGATCTGTGTCTGCAGGCTGAATGGTGGAGCAGGGAGAAATCTTCCTGCTTCACCATTATGTGTGCCGCCGGCCTGAAGGAGGGGAGGATCGCGGGGAGCTGAGCGGTGAGTGACAGGACCCAGCTTCCTGCGCTCAAGCAATGAGCGCTTCCATTGGTTTTTATGGAAGCGCTCATTGCTTCTGGCCTCTGGCAGCTGTGCTGTGGGCCCGGCACTTGCCCGGGTATGCCGGGTGCTGATGCCAGCCTTGATCAGTTTAGTGGACTGATGCACAGTGAGGGGCTAAAATATTAAGAGCTCAGTGCTATAGTGCTCTGAAATGTAAGATGTAACACAGATGATAGAAAATACAGAAAATCAGGAACACGACTGAAGTCTGGATGTAGATATATTTTGAAGTTTGATCTGAGGTCTGGATTAATTTTAAAGGGGTTATCCAACCCCTATAATGACACCCCCAATGCTTGGGTCCCTCATATAGGTCATACTTACCTCGCTCTCCAGCACCCGCATCCCCCCTGCTCCCTGCAGGGCCACCGCTGGGGTAAGTACAATCTATATGAGGGGCCTGGGCATTGGGGGGGGGGGGGGGTTATTATAGGTTTTGGATAACCCCTTTAAGGTCTGGTCTTGATTCTGATTCATTTTGAGTACCATGGTCTGAATTTACAGTGTTTAGGGGGTCTGGTCTGGAGGTCAGAATTAATTTTGGCATCTAGTTTGGGGCCTTAACTAATTTTGGAGTTGCCTCCAGGATCTGAATAATTTGGGGTGGAGGATCTGCACTGGGGTCTATATGCATTTTGGATTCTAAAAGTTTGCTATGGGATCAAACATGTTCTGCTTTCATCTATATCCACTTTCCCCCATACCACTGGGGGTATTGGGCTGCACTGTGGGTATAGCACATGGGGAAACCTGGGCAGCTGGTACAGTACTAGTGGTGGCAGCTGGGTGGCAGTGTTAAAGGATTGTGGTTGTATTGCTAAAGAGGGTGGGAATGGACTGCAGAAGTGAGGGACCAAAGATGTCTGGGCAGCAAACTCTGCAGTCATCAAGAGAAGTGGTCATAGTGGTCTGATCAAATGGAGAAGAAAGGGAAGCTGAAGGACTCTGATTATCTGTGAGCCACTGGATTTACCTGAGCTGTAACCATGTTTATGATCTGCAGAGCGCCTGTATAGAACTGGTATCTACCACTATATGGACACCATATGGTGGTACCCTGTTTCCCCGAAAATAAGACAGTGTCTTATATTAATTTTTGCTCCAAAAGATGCGCTAGGTCTTATTTTCAGGGGATGTCTTATTTTTCCATGAAGAAAAATACGGTACACATTTATTGTTGAAAAAAAATAAGGAAATCAGGGTGGGGAGGGGGATCACTTAAAATGGCACAGGGGGATCAGAAGGGGGAATCAAAATGGTACAGGAGAATCAGAGGGGGGGGGATTACTATAGCATTTTAGTACCCCCTTCTGATCCTTCTGTGTCATTTTGATTCCCCCCTCTGATCCCCCTGTATCATTTTAAATGATCCCCCTCCCCACCCTGATCACCCTGTGTCATTTTAATTACCGTTTTTAGTCTACCCCCCCCCATCTTCACCAGACACCCCCCACCTTCCATCAGATATTTCCCCCCCTACCTGTCACCCCGTCCCCTGTGTGTCCGTGCCAGCCAAGTTGTGAGACTCCATCAGGGCAGAGCGAGCAGCGGGCGGAAGAAGGCGGCAGCTTGTCCTGGCGGCGGCTGCGGCCAATCAGTGAGCTCCTTACATTCTGGGGTGGCTTGCTTTATAATCGGGGAGGCATTATGTCCGTCCGATGCTTTATAATCGGGGAGTCATTATGTTCGGCGGATGCTTTATAATCGGGGAGTCATTATGTTCGGCGGATGCTTTATTATCGGGGAGGCCTTATTTTCGAGGGGATGCCTTATATTACAGCGATAGGCAAAACTAGAGGTAGGTCTTATTTTCGGGGGATGTCTTATTTTCGGGGAAAGACGGTAATACAGGTATTGGTCTTTGTATAGAAGCGCTTAGAGAAGAAAGTGAAAATGAAGGGGTCCAATCACCTGTGAGCTACAGGATTACCTAAACTGCAATCACTTTTATGATCTGTAGAGTGCCTTTATAGAACTGGTATCTACCACTACATGGTGACCATATAGTGGTAATATTGGTCTTTGTATAGAAGTGGGGTCCAAAGATATCTGGGCAGCAAACTCTGCAGTCATCAGGAGAAGTTGTCATATTGATCTGGTCTAATGGAGAAGAAAGGGAAAATGAAGGACTCCAATCACCTGTGAGTTACAGGATTTACCTAAACTGTAATCACTTTTATGATCTGCAGAGCACCTTTATAGAACTGGTATCTACCACTATATGGTGACTAGAGTTGAGAGAATCGAACTCCATGAAGTGGAATTTGATCCGAATTTCAGGGAATATTCGATTCGATAAGAAGCCGAATTTCCTCGTGCTTCTAGGTAGCGAATTGATTTTCCCTGAATGGCAGTAAAAAAAATCATAGTTATCGCATCCATTTGAGCGCGAAGAGCTGGCTGCTGCCATCTTGATTGAAGATTTTACACGAAATCCCGTGTGACGGGCCACACGAGATTTCACTGTAGATCTTTAATCAAAATGGCTGGCGTCCGGCTCTTTGCGATCAAATGGATGAGATAAGTATGATTTTAGAAATGTTTTTATGTTATTTTACACTGTTATATTCCTGTCAGATGCTGTGATTAGCTTTTAACGCGGCATCTACAGTGACGGGGCGCGGCACAATCGCCACTCCCTGTCATTGCACCCGCTACTTACAAAGAAATGTGCTTCATGACAAAGCTAATTTTTTTGTACAATTCGGCAAAGCCGCCAAATCGAATTTTTTAATACTTCGCTCAACACTAATGGTGACCATATGGTGGTAATATTCGTCTCTGCATAGTGTATTTTATTCATTAAGAATACGTTAATATTAATCAGTCACCGTGTGGTAGTAATACAGTATGTGGTCATGATGTGGCGATAATATTTGGCCCTTGTATAGCGGTATTACATGTAACTGGATGACTGTATTATTTAGCTGTAGCACTCTATAGTGAGCGCTTGGTACTTATTCTTTTAACCTGAGGAAGGGGATCTTAATTCCCCAAAATGCGTTGTTTTTATTGGAAACCTATCTTATTGGATAGGTTTTGGAGCGCCAAAAAGCTGAATTTCTTCTATTATTTACGCTACGGCCAGTGAAGAGGGACTGGACATCCTTCTACATTGGATCCTTATCCTGCGGCCGCACACCCGAAGGCAACTATTTCCTCATTTGATACGACTACAGTAGAGTTGGGCCTATCTTAGCACAACTCTAAAAGGTGAGCCTCTAATCACTAAGTATTTCATTCTGTCCTATTTAAGAGTTAGGACGTACTACCCTATTGTGCGCTATTTTCTTGAGCCTTAGGCACGTCCACTCTGCATTGGAGCGCTTGGTACTGACAGAGCACATGTAGACATGTGCAGCACGCTACCTTCAATACATTTCGATTGCCATTGCAGCTTCTTGGAGCAGTTCAGACATTAACATTGTATTGAGGACTTGTAACTACATGTACAGTAAGAGAAGTTGTAGCATAATTCAAGGCACAATACTGAAAGATCACAGATCTCTACAGAGAGACACACATTGAACTTACCGGGGAATTCGACAGAACAGTATCAAGGAAGGAACAGTGAATCACGAGGCCTCAGATGTCTTCTCTTCAAACAGCAACCTGGGGCATTAAATCTTAGATGTAGGAAATTTGTGCTACAAGACGATGGTATCTTTTTTAAAGAACACCTCGCCAGTGTTATATCACAGAGTTACAGTATCTATAGTGCTACCGAGAAAACCGAATGAAAACCCAAAAAAACACCCATGACATCTCCCAGATTGGTTGTCGCTCCTACCAAGATTTGTGAAAAGAAAATTTGCTGTGATATCAGGGGGAAGGCATTACCTCCTAAAGAGACAGAAAGCTGTGACAACCCTGTGTAAGTCATACTTATCACTTTGTTGGTTGTCATCGAGTTTTCCCAGAGTTGGATGTAAATATAAAACAGACAGAAGTTTTGCAGGGCAGATATACCATTATATGGCGGACATGGACTCCCTAATGAATGGCTGTCCAGTAAAATCTAGATGGTTGGGTCCAATGATATCTAGTTGATCTAAACACTTATAGGTGTCCCTCTATAATGACCACAGGAAACAAGATAATCAGCACAACATACCCTCTTTTTAGGGCAACGTCCAATTTTCTTGGTACCCAATGGTCTAAAAGATGGTGCTCGCGGATTGGGATCCAGGCCAAGGATTCCTTAATATGCAGATAATTCAAAGAAGATCCACAGCACTCTTCCGTAATCAGAAAATCTTTTATTTTATTTGTCCAGCACCATACAAAAAATTTGACGTTTCGACTTAAACAAGTCTTTATCAAGCAATATAGAAGTGAACAATATCATCCTTAAATAACCACAAGTGCAGTGTAATAGCTGTTTCTATGATTAATCTAAGATCAAAAACACCCTTGCTTCACATAAATCACATTCACAGTATACTCACATCAGGTGGCTGTCCGTACGATCACCAGGTATCCCCATCCTAGATTATAGATCCGCCATGCATATCCTGTTCCAGTGTGGCTGCGCCGCAATCCTCACTCGGCTTTCCTCCATTACAACTGCGCATGCGCCTCCCACGGCATAATCCAGTCCCGATCACATGACCAAGCCAGCTGACCACCGCGCAACCCGAACGTCATCACCAAGCGGCGGCTACGTCATCGGGCCACGAGAGCAGAATGGTCAGCAGTCCAATCCACGTCATCTGACTCAAATGGTAGTTATGCACACACCAGTTTATCCGATCATCGGACCGGCGCATATATTTGCATAATCATCCTTAGTTTCAACCAATGTATCGAGACAGATACGCAACCATATCTACTTTTTACCAATAAACATAGATGGAGAATTCCCTGGCCACATCTAAACAAGGGGGCTGTAAGGGGTAACTCAGAAGAGGGGATGCTAAAGTCAGGGTTATTATTCAGGCCGGAGGATGCCTAAGGGTAGGGTCACCTATTTAGATAGCTCCTAATCCCCTCACCAAACCTCACACCGGCCCTCACAGACCTCCCAAGTAGTTCGGTGTTCCTTAACCATAGGACACCGATTCACTAAACAGATGGTCTTATATTCATTCACCCAGATGTGTAACCCAGACCAGGTAGTCCCCGTCAGAAGACCCCAGTATATTCCGAACATATCCCGAGACCATTCATTCCAGTGTTATATAGGCTAATGGGGAGATAACCCAATTTAAGGGCCCAACCCCCAAGTTGCCTAAACACAAATTACGGGTCTTATCAACACCTTTATTCTCTCGGGGGGACAAAAGCCCTCCCAGAAATATCTATAGGCAATTGACCCTTACACTCAACTCCAATACTGACCATCCCTCCTTATCAAGAAATCCACAAACTCACCCCTTACTGGCCATGGGGTAACGGGAGTCTCCATCTAGAGGTACAAATCAATTGGCAAAATTATGTCCTAAGGAACACTGGTTTGTCCACGCAGCCAAACTGGAACCCCCGGAAAGGGGGGGACAAAAACAATCCTGAGGATCCCAATGTCCGCACGGAGTGCCACCTGCAATGACATATATAAATAAACATATTAAATCACAAAAATACAAAAATATAGAAAGTGAAATGGGTGAAGACGTGTAATAAACAATTATATAAAAAACACAACTAATATAGTTGGGCACATAACTTATGTAGTTATCGACAACACGAAAAGAGGATAGATAAGATAAGTTATGTGCCCAACTATATTAGTTGTGTTTTTTATATAATTGTTTATTACACGTCTTCACCCATTTCACTTTCTATATTTTAGTATTTTTGTGATTTTATATGTTTATTTATATATGTCATTGCGGGTGGCTCTCCGTGCGGACATTGAGATCCTCCCCCCTTTTCCGGGGGTTCCAGTTTGGCTGCGTGGACAAACCAGTGTTCCTTAGGACATAATTTTGCCAATTGATTTGTACCTCTAGATGGAGACTCCCGTGACCCCATGGCCAGTAAGGGGTGAGTTTGTGGATTTCTTGATAAGGAGGGATGGTCAGTATAGGAGTTGAGTGTAAGGGTCAATTGCCTATACACTGCGTGCAGAATTATTAGGCAAATGAGTATTTTGACCACATCATCCTCTTTATGCATGTTGTCTTACTCCAAGCTGTATAGGCTCGAAAGCCCACTACCAATTAAGCATATTAGGTGATGTGCATCTCTGTAATGAGAAGGGGTGTGGTCTAATGACATCAACACCCTATATTAGGTGTGCATAATTATTAGGCAACTTCCTTTCCTTTGGCAAAATGGGTCAAAAGAAGGACTTGACAGGCTCAGAAAAGTCAAAAATAGTGAGATATCTTGCAGAGGGATGCAGCACTCTTAAAATTGCAAAGCTTCTGAAGCGTGATCATCGAACAATCAAGCGTTTCATTCAAAATAGTCAACAGGGTCGCAAGAAGCGTGTGGAAAAACCAAGGCGCAAAATAACTGCCCATGAACTGAGAAAAGTCAAGCGTGCAGCTGCCAAGATGCCACTTGCCACCAGTTTGGCCATATTTCAGAGCTGCAACATCACTGGAGTGCCCAAAAGCACAAGGTGTGCAATACTCAGAGACATGGCCAAGGTAAGAAAGGCTGAAAGACGACCACCACTGAACAAGACACACAAGCTGAAACGTCAAGACTGGGCCAAGAAATATCTGATTTTTCTAAGGTTTTATGGACTGATGAAAGGAGAGTGAGTCTTGATGGGCCAGATGGATGGGCCCGTGGCTGGATTGGTAAAGGGCAGAGAGCTCCAGTCCGACTCAGACGCCAGCAAGGTGGAGGTGGAGTACTGGTTTGGGCTGGTATCATCAAAGATGAGCTTGTGGGGCCTTTTTGGGTTGAGGATGGAGTCAAGCTCAACTCCCAGTCCTACTGCCAGTTTCTGGAAGACATCTTCTTCAAGCAGTGGTACAGGAAGAAGTCTGCATCCTTCAAGAAAAACATGATTTTCATGCAGGACAATGCTCCATCACACGCGTCCAAGTACTCCACAGCGTGGCTGGCAAGAAAGGGTATAAAAGAAGAAAATCTAATGACATGGCCTCCTTGTTCACCTGATCTGAACCCCATTGAGAACCTGTGGTCCATCATCAAATGTGAGATTTACAAGGAGGGAAAACAGTACACCTCTCTGAACAGTGTCTGGGAGGCTGTGGTTGCTGCTGCACGCAATGTTGATGGTGAACAGATCAAAACACTGACAGAATCCATGGATGGCAGGCTTTTGAGTGTCCTTGCAAAGAAAGGTGGCTAGATTGGTCACTGATTTGTTTTTGTTTTGTTTTTGAATGTCAGAAATGTATATTTGTGAATGTTGAGATGTTATATTGGTTTCACTGGTAAAAATAAATAATTGAAATGGGTATATATTTGTTTTTTGTTAAGTTGCCTAATAATTATGCACAGTAATAGTCACCTGCACACACAGATATCCCCCTAAAATAGCTAAAACTAAAAACAAACTAAAAACTACTTCCAAAAATATTCAGCTTTGATATTAATGAGTTTTTTGGGTTCATTGAGAACATGGTTGTTGTTCAATAATAAAATTAATCCTCAAAAATACAACTTGCCTAATAATTCTGCACTCCCTGTAGATATATCTGGGAAGGCAACTTGGGGGTTGGGCCCTTAAATTGGGTTACCTCCCCATTAGCCTATATAACACTGGAATGAATGGTCCCGGGATGTGTTCGGAATATACTGGGGTCTTCTGACTGGGACTACCAAGGGTCTGGGTTACACATCTGGGTGAATGAATATTTAGACCATCTGTTTAGTGAATAAGTGTCCTATGGTTAAGGAACACCGAACTACTTGGGAGGTCTGTGAGGGCCGGTGTGAGGTTTGGTGAGGGGATTAGGAGCTATCTAAATAGGTGACCCTACCCTTAGGCATCCTCCGGCCTGAATAATAACCCTGACTTTAGCATCCCCTCTTCTGAGTTACCCCTTAGGGCTCTTTCACACTTGCGTTATTGTCTTCCGGCATAGAGTTCCGTCGTCGGGACTCTATGCCGGAAGAATACTGATCAGGATTATCCTAATGCATTCTGAATGGAGAGTAATCCGTTCAGGATGCATCAGGATGTCTTCAGTTCCGGTACGGAACGTTTTTTGGCCGGAGAAAATACCGCAGCATGCTGCGCTTTTTGCTCCGGCCAAAAATCCTGAAGACTTGCCGCAAGGCCGGATCCGGGATCAATGCCCATTGAAAGGCATTGATCCGGATCCGGCCTTAAGCTAAACGTCGTTTCGGCGCATTGCCGGACCCGACGTTTAGCTTTTTCTGAATAGTTACCATGGCTGCCGGGACGCTAAAGTCCTGACAGCCATGGTAAGTGTAGTGGGGAGCAGGGGAGCAGCATACTTACCGTCCGTGCGGCTCCCCGGGCGCTCCAGAGTGACGTCAGGGCGCCCCAAGCGCATGGATCACGTGATCACATGGATCACGTCATCCATGCGCATGGGGCGCTCTGACGTCATTCTGGAGCGCCCGGGGAGCCGCACGGACTGTAAGTATACCGCTCCCCCGCTCCCCGCTCCTACTATGGCAACCAGGACTTTAATAGCGTCCTGGGTGCCATAGTAACACTGAAAGCATTTGGAAGACGGTTCCGTCTTCAAATGCTTTCAGTACACTTGCGTTGTTACGGATCCGGCAGGCACCTCCGGCAACGGAAGTGCATGCCGGATCCCAACAACGCAAGTGTGAAAGAGGCCTAACCGACCCCTTGGTTAGATGTGGCCAGGGAATTCTCCATCTATGTTTATTGGTAAAAAGTAGATATGGTTGCGTATCTGTCTCGATACATTGGTTGAAACTAGGGATGATTATGCGAATATATGCGCCGGTCCCTGGCGTGAGAAGTCCCGATCATGTGATCGGATAAACTGGTGTGTGCATAACTACCATTTGAGTCAGATGACGTGGATTAGACAGCTGACCATTCTGCTCACGTGGCCCGATGACGTAGCCGCCGCTTGGTGATGACGTTCGGGTTGCGCGGTGGTCAGCTGACTTGGTCATGTGATCGTGATTGGATTATGCCGTGGGAGGCGCATGCGCAGTCTTAATGGAGGAACGCCGAGTGAGGATTGCGGCGCAGCCACACTGGAACAGGATATGCATGGCGGATCTATAATCTAGGATGAGGATACCTGGTGATCGTACGGACAGCCACCTGATGTGAGTATACTGTGAATGTGATTTATGTGATGTAAGGGTGTTTTTAATCTTGGATTAATCACAGAAACAAACCCCTAAGTGGGGGAGGCACCTATTACACTGCACTTGTGGTTATTTAAGGATGATATTGTTCACTTCTATATTGCTTGATAAAGACTTGTTTAAGTCGAAACGTCTCATTTTTTGTATGCTGCTGGACAAATAAAAGAAAAGATTTTCTGATTACGAAAGAGTGCTGTGGATCTTCTTTGACTTATCCTCTATAATGACCAGTCGTCTAATAGGGCATATGGAAAGGGGTGTCTTAGCTATGACATCATAGAGGGTAGTCCTCCACTTGGGATTCTCCACTATGAGCCAAAGTAGAGAAACCCTCTGAAGAACATCAAGCAGTCCATGTTTTTGCATCGAGAGCGATTCCTCTGACCTAAAGGGAACCTGTCACCGGGATTTTGTGCACAGAGCTGAGGACATGGGTTGCTAGATGGCCGCTAACACATCCGCAATATCCAGTCCCCATAGCTCTGTGTGCTTTTATTGTGTATAAAAACTGATTTGATACATATGCAAATTACCCTGAGATGAGTCAGAGCTTGAAAATATGACTCTTCTCTGGTCACACAAGTAAGATATGACTCTTGTGTAAATTTGCATAAAAGGCGGGAAGTACAAGAATGCATAATACTTATTAAATTCGTCTGCAAATGAAATAAAAAATGTAATTTATATGTTTAGGGTAACACAATGAACATTTAGAAACGCTCAGTGAGGGTAGCATAGTAGAGGTGACAGGTTCCCTTTAAAGGGGTCGTCTCACTTCAGCAAGTGGCATTTATCATGTACAGAAAGTTAATACAAGGTACTTACTAATGTATTGTGATTATCCATATTGCCTCCTTTGCTGGCTGGATTCCTTTTTCCACCATATTATACACCGCTCATCTCTATGGTTACGACCAACCTGCAATCCATCAGTGGTGGTCGTGCTTACACACTACAGGAAAAAGCGACGGCCTTTTCCTATAGTGTGCAAGCACTGCCACTGCTGCCGGACTGTAGAGTGGTTGTAACCATGGAAACGAGCAGTGTATAATGGGATAGAAAAATGAATCCAGCCAGCGAAGGAAGCAATATGGACGATCACAATACATTAGACAGTGCCTTGTATTAACTTTCTCTACATGATAAATGCTATTTGCTGAAGTGAGACGACCCCTTTAATGCTATGTAATACTACCTGTAGGAGAAGCCTTCCCCCGCAAAATCAGCTTATCGCTGCAACGGCTACGATATAAAAAGTATTGTCTCTGATGAGGGGGAAATTACATTAAAATTTTCTTTCAGTTTTATTAAGTTAATTATTATATCATATTGCCCAAAACGACCTTCCACATAAAAGCAAAGTTGTCCGATTTCCACAGGAACGCCCGTCCACCCGTCTATGTGTATGGGCGTGTGCTGACTTTTTCCCAATAGATGACGTCGGGGAAAATACAATTGGAAAGTGTTGAATTTCAGCATGCCCGATCGTTTTTCCTCAAGAAAGATAAGCTGCCACCAGAGGTGTATGACGGAGAATTACCCCTCACCTGATTGAGAAAACATGCACACTCGCCTGAACCAAGCACACATGCGTATGGGGGAGTCACCTGGATTACCAATTAGTGAGACTTTAGATAGCACACAGAGTGCAATACACTTGGTGCTAGTACCCGACGGTGCAGGAAGCAGAATCGCCAATCGCTGAGTGTAACATGAATAGACTTTATGCACCTCAAGGTTTATTCATTCATCAATATTGCAGACTAAATCTACATTTGATGTTCCGGCGCCATTTCTGACCTTCTTCAGAATTTACTGTTTGGAGCTAGATGACAAGAGCTCAGTCTATCTTTTGCAAGGGGCCTCAAATATCATGTTTGGTAGTTAATGGCGTCATTACGGATAATTAGTGTAGACCGTTTTACAGTCCATATAGTACTATTACTAGGATGCATTACACAATGGTTTCTGTTGGAAGCATGTTTCACCTCAGCCATAAAAGCCTTTGATCTGCCGGACCGGCCTTTTAAGACTAATTAAACCATATTAGGGACCCTGAACCTCATGTAAAACATAACAGCAAAAGAAGAATTTAGCTCTGATGTCTGCAGAAAGCCTCACAAATAATGATGAGAAATAGGCGCGATCATTTGTTTCTCATTATTTCTATGATTTGACCTTCATCTCTACTTCCAAAAATACAAAATTTCAATAAATGTGCAATGGAGCTGGGATGATCAAGAACAAAACTTTTTTTTAAAGCCATGGGTTTGAAATTCCGGATGCCCTTTCGGCAGCAGATTTCTCCTTCATATGGCTCATAGGGTGTGTCCTTTCTGCTGCTGCTGTTCTCTTCCTATAAACGTCCCAGCTTCTAACAGAATATGGGGCTGGTGGGAGCGGAAGAATGGAACTGAACATGTATGACCACCGCAGTTGGACAAAGAAATAAGGAACAAACAGCAGGTAGTGCTGTATCTATCTATCTATCTATCTATCTATCTATCTATCTATCTATCTATCTATCTGTCTATCTCCTATCTATCTATCTATCTATCTATCTATCTATCTATATATCTATCTATCTGTCTATCTCCTATCTATCTATCTATCTATATATCTGTCTATCTGTCTATCTCCTATCTATCTATATTCTATCTATTATCTATCTATCTACCTACCTCATATCTACCTACCTCATATCTATCTATCTATCTATCTATCTATCTATCTATCTTCTATCTATCTATATTCTATATCTATTATCTATCTATCTATCTATCTATCTATCGCACCACCTGCTGTGTTTACTGTTATTCAGTAAAATGTGTGTGTGTGTGTATATATATATATATAGAATTTTATACATTTTAATTACATGCAGTTACATGTTGGTTCGAAAAATGTGCAAAGGTTTTCATGGGACAACCCCTTTAAATTGTAATTCTCATCTTCAACAGTATATGCCATAAATGTCTGATAGGTCAGAGTCCTAGAATCCCCACCTATCAGAAAAATGGGTGTCCCCTTTTTGTCTCTCCAGAGATGAGGAGATGTGGTGGCTATTTCATTTGTACAGTAGTGGATGTATCCCCCCAATTCCAATAAACTACAAATCAGAGAACCACATGTATGTGAACCCACATCGACACCTTAAATTCTCTGGACTGTCAAATCCTGTGAATATACCACAAAAGTTTTACATGGGACTACCTCTTAAAGGAGATTTCTGGGTATAACTGATGCAATTTATGTCAAAGGGAATCTGTCACCATCTACCTCCCCATCCAGCTGTTTGCATAGACACATCGCTGTGGTTCACCTGATTAAAATGCTGCGGTTCTTGTGTTGATCCGAGGCTCTGTTCCCGAGTTATGATATTTTTTCTTAATATGCAAATTAGACCTTTGGTGCAATGAGGGTGTCACTCTTGCTCCCAAGCTCCAGCCCCTCCCTCGCTGCCTTGATTGACAACGTATAGGCTATGGATGAACTCCTGATGTATGGTTTCAATTGAAGATGGAATAAAGTATAATGTGTAAGGATGAGCGAACCCGGTGAAATTCGGGTTCGGCGGAACTTCAGGTCAAAGTTCGGGTTCGTCACCCGAACTTGACCCCAGACCCCATTAAAGTCAATGGGGACCCGAACTTCACTTTATTATTTTCCGTTATAACATGGTTATAACAGAAAATAATAGCATTCTTAATAAAATAGCCATTGAGGGGTTAAAAATAATAAAACAAACTCATCTCTTAAACTTGATCACGCAGCCAGTATTATCCTCTTTCTTCTTTCTGCAGGACCTGGAAAAGCACCTGCGGTGAAGTCACCGCACTCACCACATGGCGAGCGCGGTGACGTCACAGCAGATCCTTCTATCTTCATTCAGCAGGACCTGCGATGATGTCACCGCGCTCACCACATGGTGAGCGCAGTGAGGTCATCGCAGGTCCTTTTGCAAGTCCTGAAGAAAGAAGAGGATACCGGCTGCGTGATCAAGTGGATAAGGTGAGTTTTTAACCCCTCAATGGCCATTTTATTTAGCATTCTGTCTTAAGAATGCTATTATTTTCCATTATAACCATGTTAGAATGGAAAATAATAAAATCACCCGAGCACCAAACCCGAACCCGAACTTCAGTGAAAAAGTAACTTTGCCGTTCGGGTTCGCTCAAACCTAATAATGTGATTTTATGGAGCGTTGGATCTGTTTGTCTTGTGTGCAGGGGCGTACATAGAAATTATGGGGCCCCATTGCAAAACTCAGTATTGGGCCCTCCAACCCTGCAAAAATATAAAGTACAATTCTTATAACTAATTTTATATATATATTTATATATATACAGTTGCAAGAAAAAGTATGTGAACCCTTTGGAATGATATGGATTTCTGCACAAATTGGTCATAAAATGTGATCTGATCTTCATCTAAGTCACAACAATAGACAATCACAGTCTGCTTAAACTAATAACACACAAATAATTAATTGTTACCATGTTTTTATTGAACACACCATGTTAACATTCACAGTGCGGGTGGAAAAAGTATGTGAACCCTTGGATTTAATAACTGGTTGAACCTCCTTTGGCAGCAATAACTTCAACCAAACGTTTCCTGTAGCTGCAGATCAGACGTGCACAACGGTCTGGAGTAATTCTCGACCATTCCTCTTTACAGAACTGTTTCAGTTCAGCAATATTCTTGGGATGTCTGGTGTGAATCGCTTTCTTGAGGTCATGCCACAGCATCTCAATCGGGTTGAAGTCAGGACTCTGACTGGGCCACTCCAGAAGGCGTATTTTCTTCTGTTTAAGCCATTCTGTTGTTGATTTACTTCTATGCTTTGGGTCGTTGTCCTGTTGCAACAACCATCTTCTGTTGAGCTTCAGCTGGTGGACAGATGGCCTTAAGTTCTCCTGCAAAATGTCTTGATAAACTTGGGAATTCCTTTTTCCTTCGATGATAGCAATCCGTCCAGGCCCTGACGCAGCAAAGCAGCCCCAAACCATGATGCCCCCACCACCATACTTAACAGTTGGGATGTGGTTTTGATGTTGGTGTGCTGTGCCTCTTTTTCTCCACACATAGTGTTGTGTGTTTCTTACAAACAACTCAACTTTGGTTTCATCTGTCCACAGAATATTTTGCCAGTACTGCTGTGGAACATCCAGGTGCTCTTGTGCAAACTGTAAACGTACAGCAATGTTTTTTTGGACAGCAGTGGCTTCCTCTGTGGTATCCTCCCATGAAATCCATTCTTGTTTAGTGTTTTACGTATCATAGATTCGCTAACAGGGATGTTAGCATATGCCAGAGACTTTTGTAAGTCTTTAGCTGACACTCTAGGATTCTTCTTCACCTCATTGAGCAGTCTGCGCTGTGCTCTTGCAGTCATTTTTACAGGACGGCCACTCCTAGGGAGAGTAGCAGCAGTGCTGAACTTTCTCCATTTATAGACAATCTGTCTTACCGTGGACTGATGAACAGCAAGGCTTTTGGAGATACTTTTATAACCCTTCCAGCTTTATGCAAGTCATCAATTCTTAATCGTAGGTCTTCTGAGAGCTCTTTTGTGCGAGGCATCATTCACATCAGGCAATGCTTCTTGTGAAAAGCAAACCCAGAACTGGTGTGTGTTTTTTTTATAGGGCAGGGCAGCTGTAACCAACACCTCCAATCTCATCTCATTGATTGGACTCCAGTTGGCTGACACCTCACTCCAATTAGCTCTTGCAGATGTCATTAGTCTAGGCAGGGCCATCTTTACCAAGGGGCAAAAAGGGCAGCTGCCCCGGGCCCAGTTGCTCTTGGGGGGCCCAAGGCAGCTGCCTCTTGAGCCCTGCTAGCCACTGCCCCGGGTGTCAGGCTGTCAGCTACAAAGGGGGTGCTGCCATGCCATGCCTGCCGGCACTGAGTCCAGCCAGCTTACTGTGAGTTGTGATCAAGGACCTTAGATGACATCATCACCATGTGACCAGTAACCTAGCAATATTTCTGGTCACATGGCTATGAGGTCATCACAGGTCCTACCAGGAGTGTTGTGACAGAAGTTTGCCTTAACTGTGGAGCTTTTTTGTGTGAAGATTGCATCAGAAAAAGGTGACAGGGGCTGTTATGCTAATATACTGTAAACTACAGTATAGTGAGGTGCTGTATACTGTGTGGGGGCCTGTATACTGTGGGGGGGCTGTATACTGTGGGGGGCTGCATACTGTGTTGGGCTGTATACTGTGGGGGCCTGTATACTGTGGGGGTCTGTATACTGTGTGGGGGGCCTGTATACTGTGGGGGCCTGTATACTGTGGGGGGCTGCATACTGTGGGGGGCTGCATACTGTGGGGGGCTGCATACTGTGTGGGGCTGCATACTGTGGGGGGCCTGTATACAGTGTGGGGGGCCTGTATAGTGTGGGGGGCTGTATACTGTTGGCTGCTCTACTATATACTGTGGGGTACTGTATAGTGTGGGGTGCTATACTGCATACTGTGTGGTGCTGTATACTATAGGGTGCTATACTGCATACTGTGGGTTGCTGTATACTATAGGGTGCTATACTGCATACTGTGGGGTGCTGTGGTGCACTGTAACACTAGGGTGAGCCGAACCCTGGTCTCCTTCCTGCAGAGCGGTGCCTATTTCCAGCCTGAGCCCAGCTGCCCAGAACACTGATCCTGAGCCGCTGGAGTCTTCAGAACTGGAAGTATTTACAGTCATTCACTGTACTCTACCAGATGTGTGGATTTTTTGTGTGTGTGTTGTGGTGGAGGGCGTGATTGCCTGCTAAGGTGTGGGAAGGCGGGATCCAGGGGGCACAAGTAAATTTTTGCCCAGGGTCCAATCAATATTAAAGACGGCCCTGAGTCTAGGGGTTCACATACTTTTTCCACCTGCACTGTGAATGTTTACATGGTGTGTTCAATAAAAACATGGTAACATTTAATTCTTTGTGTGTTATTAGTTTAAGCATATTATGAATTAATTCACGGCACTCAAGTTTTTTGCAAATGAATCTTGAAAGTTTATTTGAAAGCCACCAGTGGTTGTCAATTTAATTAGGCCAACTTTTCGGTCTCCCGGACCTTGTTCACGGCCTGTCAATTACAATAACAGTAAATAAGTATATGGAAAAAAATAGAAAATAAATCTATAATAAAGAACATTGTCAAATATATAAAAAAATTAAATAAATAAATATGACCACAGGAAAGCAAATACAGACACAAGTTGTGTATATATTATAAATATTCTCTGTATTTGCTTTCCTGTGGTCATATTTATTATTATTTTTTATTTTTTATATATTTGACAATGTTCTTTATTATATATTTATTTTCTATTTTTTTCCATATACTTATTTACTGTTATTGTAATTGACAGGCCGTGAACAAGGTCCGGGAGGACCGAAACGTTGGCCTAATTAAATTGACAACCACTGGTGGCTTTCAAATAAACTTTCAAGTTTAATTTGCAAAAAACTCGAGTGCCGTGAATTAATTCATAATATTATTGTGGAGATATCTTCCATCACTGAGCACCGAGGAAAGATACGCTCAAGTAGAGTGCCAGCCATCTATTATATATAGTTCTACAGAATTTTGAGCTTGAGCACCTACCCATGTCTGCATCTACTTTCTCCTATGATACTACTACTACTGATGGGATAGTTTCACAGGCAACTACTCCAAGCGAGTTCTTACATATCTCTCATAGTAAATTTTGCACACGCGATTGGGAACGTGAATCCAAAAGATAGATTGCAACAGAATTACATTGTGTCACATTGGCGGAATATTACAAAAATGGGAGAATACCAAGGGGATTAAGGGTACATCTACACCCTAACCTGTTTCCAGCTAACAAGGAATATTGCGATAAATTCGAAACCATGTTCACTGGACATTATTGTACTAAGCATTGAATACACAATTCACTGCAATGCACCAAAATGATACGCAACTGACAATACTAGCTAATTCCTCAGGCCGGTGTTAAAAGCTGAGAACTTTGCCAATATCTTCCAGTCAGGAACATATCGGAGCCCCTGATGCACCACGTCACGATGTCTCAGCACGCATGGGGTCCTAGCACTAAACTGCCTGTGTTGTGTGAACATTGTCTGAACACTGCAATTAACTCACAGCCAGGCTCTCACATGCCTCCATAGTGGTATCACCAATGCACTGTGGGGTAGGATAAAGCTGTGAGCCGCACCCACAACAGACCATGTGACACAGAAGCTACTGTTCAGACCCTGTTCACACACCACGGGAAGTTTAGTGGTAGGACCCCATGCGTGCTGAGACACCGTGACGTGGTGCATGAGGGGCTTCAATGTGTTCCTGACTGGAGTTTTTGTCTTTATGTATGTTGAGGAAGGGTTGAGACGTATGCATATATATCCATGCATGCATGCAAACACGTGCAGGCATGTATGGTATATATGCATACATTGACCACCGCATCATGGGATGATGTGCGCAGATGTGCCCAGCATCTGCGCACGTCTGCCCATGGTGGCCCACAGGGGCTCATGGTGGCCCCTGTGGGAAATATGTGCCTCCTTTAGACTGTGCCCCCTTAGAATATATGGCTGTGGCCCCTTATGATAATATATATATCTATAGTCATCTGTGCCCCCTTAGAATATATATAGCTGTGGCCCCTTAATGATGATCTATATATCTATAATCATCTGTGCCCCCTTTAGACTGTGCCCCCTTAGAATATACAACTGTAGCCCCTTATGATGATCTATATATATATATATATATATATATATATATATATAATAATCTGTGCCCCCTTAGATTGTGGTCCCTTTTGAAATATATACAGTACAGACCAAAAGTTTGGACACACCTTCTCATTCAAAGAGTTTTCTTTATTTTCATGACTATGAAGCCATCAAAACTATGAATTAACACATGTGGAATTATATACATAACAAACAATTGTGAAACAACTGAAAATATGTCATATTCTAGGTTCTTCAAAGTAGCCACCTTTTGCTTTGATTACTGCTTTGCACACTCTTGGCATTCTCTTGATGAGCTTCAAGAGGTAGTCCCCTGAAATGGTCTTCCAACAGTCTTGAAGGAGTTCCCAGAGATGCTTCGCACTTGTTGGCCCTTTTGCCTTCACTCTGCGGTCCAGCTCACCCCAAACCATCTCGATTGGGTTCAGGTCCGGTGACTGTGGAGTCCAGGTCATCTGGCGCAGCACCCCATCACTCTCCTTCATGGTCAAATAGCCCTTACTTTCAAAGTTTTCCCAATTTTTCGGCTGACTGACTGACCTTCATTTCTTAAAGTAATGATGGCCACTCGTTTTTCTTTATTTAGCTGCTTTTTTCTTGCCATAATACAAATTCTAACAGTCTATTCAGAAGGACTATAAGCTGTGTATCCACCTGACTTCTCCTCAACGCAACTGATGGTCCCAACCCCATTTATAAGGCAAGAAATCCCACTTATTAAACCTGACAGGGCACACCTGTGAAGTGAAAACCATTTCAGGGGACTACCTCTTGACGCTCATCAAGAGAATGCCAAGAGTGTGCAAAGCAGTAATCAAAGCAAAAGGTGGCTACTTTGAAGAACCTAGAATATGACATATTTTCAGTTGTTTCACACTTGTTTGTATATAATTCCACATGTGTCAATTCATAGTTTTGATGCCTTCAGTGTGAATCTACAATTTTCATAGTCATTAAAATAAAGAAAACTCTTTGAATGAGAAGGTGTGTCCAAACTTTTGGTCTGTACTGTATATCTGTGCCCCCTTTAGATATTCCACCCCCTATACCTGAAACCAGGTGCATCAGTGTGAATGTGCCCCAAGCATTTACACTGATGCAATCTGGTTGATTGCATTAGAATGACCGGACTAAGGTCCGGTCATCCTGATGACTACAAAGGACTCAGATTCAACAGAATCGGAGCCCTTTGTTGTAATTATCTCCAGCGCTGCTGGAGATAATTATGCATGATAGAAGGAAGGGAGAAGCCTCCCCTCCTTCTATGAGGTGCATTCCGACAGCGCGATTACCATCGCGCTTTTTCGGAATGCTAAATGCTACAGGCGGGAGATCAAAGGCTTCTCCCGCCTGTTAGCATATAGCGCGGCCCCGACGTGCGCGTTCGGGGACGCGCGGGCTGGCGCAGTGACGTCATCTTACTGCGCCGGCCCACGTGTCTCCAATGGTGGCGCGTGCGTGCGCCACCATGTGGGCGGTGCGGTAGTGCGGGCCGCCGGACATTAATATGCAGTCACTGCACTAAGGAAGAAGAGCCGTGCCGCCCCCCACAAAGAGACCACCTCTGGACGAACGAGCAAACCCCTGGACGAACGAGCAGCTAAACCTGAGTATCAGCTCCTTGTTAACCCTGTAACCCCTGATCCCCTACCGCTATCCCACCAACGATTTCTCCCCTTGTTAACCCTGTAACCCCTGATCCCCTATCGCTATCCCACCAACGATTACCCCCCTCATTTACACCCCTTAGCCCACACCCCTATCCCACCAACGATCTCTTCCCTTATTTACCCTGTAACCGTATTTGTATCTGTGGTCTGCATACACCCCTGCAAGACCACCGTTAACCCTCGTCGTACCCCATAGGGACAGTAAGTAGAACCAGGTGGGTGGGCTGCTAATATTTGTGTGTGTGTGTGTATGGTATAGCTAGTTTGTGGGTGGAATCTGGGAACGTGTAGTGTAGTTTAGTACTGTATATTTAGTACTGTATTAGTGTATTGCGTGCTTAGTATACTAGGTGTTAATAAATATCTTGTTTTACTAGTAACTATCTGTGTAACGTGTAGTCATTGGCGATAGTTAGTTCAGTAAGGCGCATGCAGCTAGTTTAGTGTAAAGTATAGTGAAAGTATTGTTATTATATAAAGGTATAAATAGGCGGAGTCATCAATAGACGGCTCCTCCTATTTCTGAATATTAATTATCGATATTTGCATAAATATTGGTGATTAATATTCCCTATTTACAATGTATATGGAATGTGCCACTTTATGTTGTTGGTAACATTCTTTTGCACCTGGTCGCTTCTGTGTCACATGGTCTGTTGTGGGTGCTGCTCACAGCTTTATCCTACCTCACAGTGCATTGGTGATATCACTATGGAGGCATGTGAGAGCCTGGCTGTGAGTTAATTGCACTGTTCAGACCCTGTTCACACACCACGGGCGTTTTAGTGGTAGGACCCCATGAGTGCTGAGACACCGTGACGTGGTGCATGATGGGCTCCGATATGTTCCTGACTGGAAGATATTGGCAAAGTTCTCAGCTTTTAACATCGGCCTGAGGAATTAGCTAGTATTGTCAGTTGCGTATCATTTTGGTGCATTTTTTGCAGTAAATTGTGTATGTATATTTTTTCATCTGCACAATGTATCATTTTGTGTAAGATGTTCTTGTGGTGCATGCGGTCCGCACCGGCATCCTCCATTGTACACATTTTTTGCTGGGGATAGCCGTTGTCTGCGGACCGCATGCGGAGGAATTGCTCCCCCGGTTATAGACACGCCACAGTGTCTGGGTTTGGAGCATTTTGACCCGTTTAGGCCACTTTTTTCAGTGAGTTTTTGTACTAAGCATTGAATATCTGCAGAAGTCCTTTTCAGAGATTCGTGATAAAATATCGACGATTGAAACACAGCTTATTTCCACCACTTCTTCTCAGGATTGGAATGACCTAAAGAAAAAGACGGAAAAGATTCTGGAGGAGCATAGGAAATATATTGAACAAACCAAGACGTCCAAATTCACCCGTGATACTGAGGATTATCAACTGAAAAGAGTTTACCGCTGGCAATGGCAAGAAACCGATTCACATGGCTATCAACTATTTGGGGACTATGCATCTTCTTCTTCTGGGAGCGACAGGTCCTCACGTCGCAGACCACACCGTTTTTGTTCCCCGTCGGGGCAACAGGACCAGACGACAACCACAAGGATACGGAGGGGACGAAGCTCCCGGCATACCAGAACTCTCTATAATCCAGACCAGATCTCAGGTACAAGTTTAGTCATTAACATTTTATCAAGGACTCTGTCACCAGCAGAACATAGTGTCTTATCTAAAGGACTTTCTTTTTGTCCAATAGACTCTTTTTAACATTTTCCATTTATGCAGGACCTTAATAGGTTCTATATATAGAGCTTTACGTTTAAAAACACATTTTATGAATGTTGATTGTATCAATAAGTCTGATTCACCACAAACTAGCAATATGTTTTCCATAGCCCATCTAGGCCTTAGAAATAAAAGTAGTTTTATGCCCCCTAAATCATCTCATGCGGTTGAGGCCTTTATCAATTTGGTCGACAAGTAGATTCAGACGAATATTGATTCCTTTACGAGGGGCCGATATCCGTCTCATTCAAATCTCCCAAGTGTTGAATCTCTTGCCTTACAGTCACTTAGACGCGACAAGACAATTACAATTAAACCTGCCGACAAGGGAGGGGCTATAGTGGTAATGGATACATCTTACTATAGACAAGAAATCAAGAGACAACTGGCTGATACTGACACATATGAACTTACTTACAACAATTCCACTACAGGGAGTGCAGAATTATTAGGCAAGTTGTATTTTTGAGGATTAATTTTATTATTGAACAACAACCATGTTCTCAATGAACCCAAAAAACTCATTAATATCAAAGCTGAATATTTTTGGAAGTAGTTTTTAGTTTGTTTTTAGTTTTAGCTATTTTAGGGGGATATCTGTGTGTGCAGGTGACTATTACTGTGCATAATTATTAGGCAACTTAACAAAAAACAAATATATACCCATTTCAATTATTTATTTTTACCAGTGAAACCAATATAACATCTCAACATTCACAAATATACATTTCTGACATTCAAAAACAAAACAAAAACAAATCAGTGACCAATATAGCCACCTTTCTTTGCAAGGACACTCAAAAGCCTGCCATCCATGGATTCTGTCAGTGTTTTGATCTGTTCACCATCAACATTGCGTGCAGCAGCAACCACAGCTTCCCAGACACTGTTCAGAGAGGTGTACTGTTTTCCCTCCTTGTAAATCTCACATTTGATGATGGACCACAGGTTCTCAATGGGGTTCAGATCAGGTGAACAAGGAGGCCATGTCATTAGATTTTCTTCTTTTATACCCTTTCTTGCCAGCCACGCTGTGGAGTACTTGGATGCGTGTGATGGAGCATTGTCCTGCATGAAAATCATGTTTTTCTTGAAGGATGCAGACTTCTTCCTGTACCACTGCATGAAGAAGGTGTCTTCCAGAAACTGGCAGTAGGACTGGGAGTTGAGCTTGACTCCATCCTCAACCCGAAAAGGCCCCACAAGCTCATCTTTGATGATACCAGCCCAAACCAGTACTCCACCTCCACCTTGCTGGCGTCTGAGTCGGACTGGAGCTCTCTGCCCTTTACCAATCCAGCCACGGGCCCATCCATCTGGCCCATCAAGACTCACTCTCATTTCATCAGTCCATAAAACCTTAGAAAAATCAGTCTTGAGATATTTCTTGGCCCAGTCTTGACTTTTCAGCTTGTGTGTCTTGTTCAGTGGTGGTCGTCTTTCAGCCTTTCTTACCTTGGCCATGTCTCTGAGTATTGCACACCTTGTGCTTTTGGGCACTCCAGTGATGTTGCAGCTCTGAAATATGGCCAAACTGGTCGCAAGTGGCATCTTGGCAGCTGCACGCTTGACTTTTCTCAGTTCATGGGCAGTTATTTTGCGCCTTGGTTTTTCCATACGCTTCTTGCGACCCTGTTGACTATTTTGAATGAAACGCTTGATTGTTCGATGATCACGCTTCAGAAGCTTTGCAATTTTAAGAGTGCTGCATCCCTCTGCTAGATATCTCACTATTTTTGACTTTTCTGAGCCTGTCAAGTCCTTCTTTTGACCCATTTTGCCAAAGGAAAGGAAGTTGCCTAACAATTATGCACACCTGATATAGGGTGTTGATGTCATTAGACCACACCCCTTCTCATTACAGAGATGCACATCACCTAATATGCTTAATTGGTAGTAGGCTTTCGAGCCTATACAGCTTGGAGTAAGACAACATGCATAAAGAGGATGATGTGGTCAAAATACTCATTTGCCTAATAATTCTGCACGCAGTGTATAGGCATACAAAAAGAGATAGAATAATTTCTTGACCATCATTTAATGGTTGGTACAATTGATAAAGCGACATACAAATATTTACACAATGACCATCCCATCATGCCGGTTCTATATGTATTGCCAAAAATACATAAGAACCTCCAACAACCACCTGGACGCCCGATAGTGGCATCGACAGACTCATTGTTGGCACCACTATCTATTTACCTAGAAAAAATACTTACGCCACTAGTACGTCAAACAAAATCTTATCTATTAAACACATCACATTTGTTGGAGACTGTCTCTTCTTTGGGTGTAATTTCTCCCGACGCGCTTCAGGTTACTCTAGACGTGAACAGCCTGTACACCTTCATTTCTTATGATGGGCGTGTGCAGGCTGTGCGCGCATCTCTTGTGACTTCTCCTCTCTCTAGTACTCAACAAGCTTTTTGCATTGGATTACTACAATTTGTTTTACAAATTTCTTTTTTTATGTATGGTGATCATTATTATATTCAGAAGAAGGGTACGGCAATGGGGGCAAATGTGGCCCCCCCATATGCCAATCTCTTCATGGTACAATTTGAAGAGGACCATGTATATCCTCATACACTATTTTGATCCTATGCGCTTATATGGCGTAGATTTATCGATGATATTTTTTGTATTTGGACAGGAAATAGGGATTCTTTCAATATATTATACGCATATCTTAATGATGTGATTGATGACTTGCAGTTCACTGCTCATGTTCACGAGGTTACTATAAATTTTCTGGATACCTCTATATCTAAGGATTCTAGTGGTTTACTCAAGATAGATATCCATACAAAACCGACGGACAGGAACACATTACTTTTATACTCGAGTTGCCATCCGAAGAATACCAAAACATCATTACCCCGGTCACAATTTGCCAGAGTATCAAGAATTGTAAGTAACCCTACACTCAAACAGCAACGACTAATAGAAATGTCAGATAAATTCGAGGCACGTGGTTATCCACGGGGCCTCTTACAAAAAGAGATCAATTTGATAACTCAGGACAAACTCAAGTTGAAATCTTCACAATTACAACAATCCCCGCCCGACTTCCACTAGTGGTGACATATCATCCATTTGTGCCAAAAATTCTGGGTATTATACAAAAACATTGGCCTCTCCTGGGCAGATTTTATCCAGAAATACGGGAGTTTAATAATCCAGTTAGGATGTGTTATAAGCGTCCCAGAAATTTACGTGATGCTCTTGTAAAAGCAGACATTGGCCCCGAAAAAATTCCATTAAAACAAACGGTATTCTCCAATCCAAAAATGGGCACTTTTCCTTGCTTGAGCTGTGCACAATGTACTCATGTTATGAAAGGGAGCACATTTTCACATCCACACACTGGTAAAATATACAATATAAAAGTTTTTTCACGTGTGCTACATCATTCGTGATCTACCTTATTAAGGGCTCTTTCACACCTGCGTTCTTGTCTTCCGGCATAGAGTTCCGTCGTCGGGGCTCTATGCCGGAAGAATCCTGATCAGGATTATCCTAATGCATTCTGAATGGAGAGAAATCCATTCAGGATGCATCAGGATGTCTTCAGTTCCGGAACGGAACGTTTTTTGGCCGGAGAAAATACTGCAGCATGCTGCGCTTTTTGCTCCGGCCAAAAATCCGGAACACTTGCCGCAAGGCCGGATCCGGAATTAATGCCCATTGGAAGGCATTGATCCGGATCCGGCCTTAAGCTAAACGTCGTTTCGGCGCATTGCCGGAGCCGACATTTAGCTTTTTCTGAATGGTTACCATGGCTGCCGGGACGCTAAAGTCCTGGCAGCCATGGTAAAGTGTAGCGGGGAGCGGGGGAGCAGCATACTTACCGTCCGTGCGTCTCCCCGGGCGCTCCAGAGTGACGTCAGGGCGCCCCAAGCGCATGGATCATGTGATCACATGGATCACGTCATCCATGCGCATGGGGCGCTCTGACGTCATTCTGGAGCGCCCCGGGAGCCGCACGGACTGTAAGTATACCGCTCCCCCGCTCCCCGCTCCTACTATGGCAACCAGGACTTTAATAGCGTCCTGGGTGCCATAGTAACACTGTAAGCATTTGGAAGACGGTTCCGTCTTCAAATGCTTTCAGTACACTTGCGTTTTTCCGGATCCGGAGTGTAATTCCGGCAAGTGGAGTACACGCCGGATCCGGACAACGCAAGTGTGAAAGAGGCCTAAAAGCCAGTGCGGTCTCGCATACATTGGGGAGACTTCCCAGTGTGTGCGAGACCGCATCTGCAAGCACAATTCTGATATACGTTGTAATAAGTCTGAACTCCCTATACATTACCACTTTATTCAAGCTGGTCATTGTATCAGCCAACTTCGATAATCGAACATATCCCTTTACCACGTCGAGGGGGATCCCTTTACCACGTTGAGGGGAAACTTCTGCTCCAAAAATGTGAATCCTATTGGATACAAGAGTTAAGGACACTATCCCCAATGGGGTTGAACCATGAGTTTGAGTTATATATACAATGATTCTATAACAGTCTTTTTCATGTATGTTCCCTACAGACTAAATGACCTCATATACAGGTATGGTCCTTTATGTAATAAATGTTGTCTTTCTATATCTGGTAGTCTAACATACTAATATATTAACATACTAATTCTATTGTGTCTTTTGCCTGCGAATTTTACAGATCCACACTAATTATTGTGCTAATAGCTTGTTTTCTATATATTATTGTTTTGTATAATACATATAATTGTGATCTTCCCTATGTATGAATATAATGGTATGCTCATATATACACGCATCTCCATATATCTATATCAGTCCGCTTACTAAAGTTCGGACTTTATACATTATATCCGTATTGCCTGTCGAATCATCTGGCGCTTGCATCGATCTAGTTCCAGACACATGTGACATAGTGCGGATCACATGACTGGACCTCCGTTGCCAGGACTTACCATATAATACCCTGAATAATACTGCGCATGCGGACGTACCGATGACGTCAGACGTTCCTCTGAATATTGCGAGATTAGAGCTCTTTATATATCAGACATGCGCATCTAGCTTAGCGCAACGCCACCCTTCTTCCGGTCAACATAACTTTTGAGGTATGTACGTTACACCTAAGATTATATACTTCATTGAACACACTTGATTTTATGTGCGCTCTTCTAGTCTGGACCTTTAGGCTACATGCACACGATCAGGATTCATGTGCGGAGAATCCGCACTGAAATCCGCAGGTGTTCACAGGCAAATCCGTGCGGTCAATCCGCATTAATTAGTGCGGATTTGCATGCGGATTTGCATGCGGATTTGGTGCGGATTCGGTGCGGATTTTCCGCATGCGGATTTCACTAAGTGAATGAAGAAAATCCGGTCAGGAAAAAAAAAATTAATTGACATGTCGCGGATTTTAAAATCCGCACCGCAGGTCAAAATCCGCGCGGAAAAAATCCGCATCGTGTGCATTGAGAATTTCAAATTCTCATAGAATACAATGGACATGACCTACGGTGCGGATTTTCCGCGCGCAAATCCGCGCGGAAAATCCGCACGCAATCCTGATCGTGTGCAGGGGGCCTAATGGAAATACATCCTATAGCCCCTAGACATGCGATACACAGGATGATACACTTTATTGAGTACAGTTTTGAAAACATTTTGCTCTGTGCATATGATATAGCGCTTTGTTCACCTGGATTTCTATGAGAATAGATTTTAGATATGCCTTTAGACGTACGATATATATGAGCCTATACCATATTCAATATACAAAAGCACAATGTTTTCTCATTCTTTAGATTTTTATTTCTATGCACAATGTGTCCTATGTCTTTCAATGATTTAGATGCCGCATGTTTGCTACCAGACAATTATCTAGACACATATTAACCTATGATCAATACTTTCCCTTTATACTTTGGTCATACTGATAGTGAATGATTCTGACGATTTGTTATGTGAACCCTTTGGAATGATATGGATTTCTGCACAAATTGGTCATAAAATGTGATCTGATCTTCATCTAAGTCACAACAATAGACAATCACAGTCTGCTTAAACTAATAATATATATAATGGATGGCTGGCACTCTACTTGAGCGTATCTTTCCTCGGTGCTGGTGTATAGTTGTGTATATATTATACATATTCTCTGTATTTGCTTTCCTGTGGTCATATATTTATTATTTTTTTTATTTTTTATATATTTGACAATGTTCTTTATTATATATTTATTTTCTATTTTTTTCCATATACTTATTTACTGTTATTGTAATTGACAGGCCATAAACAAGGTCCGGGAGGCCTAATTAAATTGACAACCACTGGTGGCTTTCAAATAAACTTTCAAGTTTAATTTGCAAAAAACTCGAGTGCCGTGAATTAATTCATAATATTATTGTGGAGATATCTTCCATCCAGCACCGAGGAAAGATACGCTCAAGTAGAGTGCCAGCCATCTATTATATATATTATTAGTTTAAGCAGACTGTGATTGTCTATTGTTGTGACTTAGATGAAGATCAGATCACATTTTATGACCAATTTGTGCAGAAATCCATATCATTCCAAAGGGTTCACATACTTTTTCTTGCAACTGTATGTATAATGGTTCTTGCTGCCGTATTACTATTAGTGCAAGGAAATTGTTTAGCATTGTCAGGGGCGATTCTAGCGTTTCTGCTGCCTGTGGTGAAAATTGAAATGGCGACCCCCCCTGCCCTTACAACCTCTCCCCCCAGCCCTACTGCTAAAGACACATGTGGATAAATATAACTTATGGCGCTGTAACACATACAGGAGAATACAGTGCCACATACCATTTACATACAGTGATGTGTCCTCCTTTGACGTAGACGTTCTCTTTCTTCATCTTCTCCATTCGGACCAGACCGCCATGACGAATCATTTCAGCTGCGTCTTGTCTCTGTATAGTTTGACACAAAGACATCTTGGAATAGGGGACTAAAATAAGTGATCTTTTGATCGCTTCTAAAATACATTGGACTATTCATTCAGTGCAATGTACAGGGTGGGCCATTTATATGGATACACCTTAATAAAATGGGAATGGTTGGTGATATTAACTTCCTGTTTGTGGCACATTAGTATATGTGAGGGGGGAAACTTTTCAAGATGGGTGGTGACCATGGCGGCCATTTTGAAGTCGGCCATTTTGAATCCAACTTTTGTTTTTTCAATAGGAAGAGGGTCATGTGACACATTTCACAAGAAAAACAATGGTGTGCTTGGTTTTAACGTAACTTTATTCTTTCATGAGTTATTTACAAGTTTCTGACCACTTATAAAATGTGTTCAATGTGCTGTCCATTGTGTTGGATTGTCAATGCAACCCTCTTCTCCCACTCTTCACACACTGATAGCAACACCACAGGAGAAATGCTAGCACAGGCTTCCAGTATCCGTAGTTTCAGGTGCTGCACATCTCGTATCTTCACAGCATAGACGATTGCCTTCAGATGACCCCAAAGATAAAAGTCTAAGGGGGTCAGATCGGGAGACCTTGGGGGCCATTCAATTGGATATGACGACGAATCCACTTTCCAGGAAACTGTTCATCTAGGAATGCTCAGACCTGACACCCATAATGTGGTGGTGCGCCATCTTGCTGGAAAAACTCAGGGAACGTGCCAGCTTCAGTGCATAAAGAGGGAAACACATCATCATGTAGCAATTTCGCATATCCAGTGGCCTTGAGGTTTCCATTGATGAAGAATGGCCCCACTATCTTTGTACCCCATATACCACACCATACCATCAATTTTATTGTTCCAACAGTCTTGGAGAGATCTATCCAATGTGGGTTAGTGTCAGACCAATAGCGGTGGTTTTGTTTGTTAACTTCACCATTCACATAAAAGTTAGCCTCATCACTGAACAAAATCTTCTGCGTAAACTGAGGGTCCTGTTCCAATTTTTGTTTTGCCCATTCTGCAAATTCAGTGCGCCGATCCGGGTCATCCTCGTTGAGATGCTGCAGTAGCTGGAGTTTGTAAGGGTGCCATTTGTGAGTAGCTAATATCCGCCGAAGGGATGTTCGACTAATGCCACTCTCCAGTGACATGCGTGCCACGCTGTGGGCTCGTGCTGAATGAAGCTAGGACAGCCACTGATGTTTCTTCATTAGAGACAGATTTCATGCGTCCACATTTTGGCAAATCCAACACTGAACCAGTTTCACGAAACTTAGCAAGCAGTTTGCTAACTGTAGCATGGGAGATGGGTGGTCTTGTAGGGTGTCTTGCATTGAAATCTGCTGCAATGACCCGGTTACTGCGTTCACCAGACATCAACACAATTTCTATTCGCTCCTCACGTGTTAACCTCGGCGACATGTCAATGGCTGTAAACAAAGAGAAACTTGTAAAAGAATAAAGTTACGTTAAAACCAAGCACACCATTGTTTTTCGTGTGAAATTCCCAATAAGTTTGATGTCACATGACCCTCTTCCTATTGAAAAAACAAAAGTTGGATTCAAAATGTCCGACTTCAAAATGGCCGCCATGGTCACCACCCATCTTGAAAAGTTTCGCCCCTCACATATACTAATGTGCCACAAACAGGAAGTTAATATCACCAACCATTCCTATTTTATTAAGGTGTATCCATATAAATGGCCCACCCTGTATTTTACTGTCAGTGCTATACTGACACTTACCAGCAGGCTACACCAGAGAGGCACAGGCTGCTGGGACACACTGTAGTCAGGCCTGGGGCTTCCACTAGATCCCAGCCTGCATGTGCTGACATTGGAACCCCACAATCTCATTCCCTCTGTAACCACTTACATGCCACAGGCGCTACTGCCCGCAGCATTTAAGGGGCTAAACGGCCCAGATCAGTGCTTCTGCTGGTCCAAGTTGTTAGAGCAGGTGTGCGGCTCTGATGTCACAGCAAAGCCCCTGCTCTCCGCTGAACAGTAGACCTTTGGCTGTTTAGACTGGGCTGCCATAAAAACATTAGGCAACATTATGGAAAATGGAATCAGATGTGTAGCCAAATGTGGTAGAACTTTGGGGGATATGTTGTCTCCAAGTTTTTTTAAAGGGGTTGTACCACGAAGCATATTCTACATTTTTCAAACCAGCAACTGGATCTGAATACTTTTGTAATTGCATGTAATTAAACATTTGTACAGCGCCACCTGCTGTTTGTTCTTTTCCTTATTTCCTGTCCACCTCACTGAGGTGGTCGCTCAGTTTAAATCTTCAACTGCCACCAAGCATATCCTCTATTAGAAGCTGTGGCATTTACAAGGAAAAGCTACAGCAAAAAGGACATGCTCCCTGAGCTGCCAGCCTGAACAGAATCTAGCACAGGGGTCAGCAACCTTTGGCACTCCAGCTGTTGTGAAACTACAATTCCCAGCATGTTCCATTCATTTCTATGAGAGTTCCTAGAAGAGCAGAGCTAGTAGGCATGTTGGGAGTTGTAGTTTCACAACAGCTGGAGTGCCAGAGGTTGCCTACCCCTGATCTAGCAGAGAAATTGGAGCACTGGATGGGGAGATCTCTGGATCCATGTGAGGTACAGGGCTTGTTCTAGCTTTGTAAGAAAGGTATTGTCATGTACTATATGATGTCTGATTTTCATATTTTACATCAATCATAGGATAACCTGTTTAAAGGGAACCTGTCACCAGGATTTTGGGTATAGAGCTGAGGACATGGGTTGCTAGATCACCGCTAGCACATCTGCAATACCCAGTCCCCATAGCTCTGTGTGCTTTTATTGTGTAAAAAAAAAAACTATTTGATACATATGCAAATTAACCTGAGATGAGTCCTGTCCCTGACTCATCTCACGTACAGGACTCATCTCAGGTTCATTTGCATATGTATCAAATAGTTTTTTTCACACAATAAAAGCACACAGAGCTATGGGGACTGGGTATTGCAGATGTGCTAGCGGTGATCTAGCAACCCACGTCCTCAGCTCTATACACAAAATCCCGGTGACAGGTTCCCTTTAAGTCTTCTGAGGTGGACAAAGTTTGGTTAAGCCAAAAGTGTTTTTTCAAAATGTAAATGTTATGCCCATAAGACAAATATTTTTGCCAATGCCAGCAAATGCAATGATAAGAAAATATAACGTCAATGACTTCATGAATTTCCATTCAGATCATGGTATATATAAAATAGATTTTAAATAATCCTATACAGAGTGTACAACAAGGGGGGGGGAAATCGCATAGCCGAACATATTGCTGACATTGAAAAAAAGCGCATTGGAGCACTCTGAAAACCTTTAGTTTTTATGGTATAGAAAAGGCACATGTGTATAAAAATGTACTTGTTATTTATGGATGATGTTTTTCCTCTGATCCTTTCTGACTTTTGCATGCATCCTCTTCTCTGTGTCCTGCATGTGCACTGGTAAGGGAGAGCAACTTAGGAAGATACATTTGTGGTTCAATGTTATTTTAAATAGCAGATACATTTTGTAACAAACCATGCTGTGAACAAGAGCTCATAAGAAGCTTGAAACGTGTAGGTGTCACACCGGTGACAGGTTTTAGAAGGTCTGAAAGATTATCTGCACATTAGTGATCTGACAGCCTCTTTTGGTTCTGGTTTCACTTTGTCTGTGTGTTGCTTGTATGTCGATATTTCAATAGTCTGCGACTATAAATTCCTGTTTCTGGTCTTATCATTTAAAATATAACTTTTATTCTTTCTTTATTAAACAATACATTGCCACGAAAACATAAAGTGAAAATGTTAAAAATACATATGGAGGGCTACTATATTTGGGGCTGAGGGTGCAATGTCTCTACTTTGTTGGTAGATCAGAGGGATATTGCTGCATATCTCACTGAAGCTGCGTGAAGGCTAATTAGTGATATAACCTATATCACTATAATTTATGTCTGCAATGTCGGCCGACACCAGGCATTCTGTCACCTAGACTGCACTCTGTTGGCTGATCACCCTATAGAGGTTGCTTCTTTGATTAATATCAAGCCCCTGTCTATGAATCTCTCAGTAGCTGTGCTAATTGCACTTTTCTATCTACACTGCCCCTGTCATATATTCAGGTGTGTTCGGCGTCTGCAGACCGCCTTATTCCTATTCCGTTTTTTGCCCTGCCATAATTTTTAAAAGGTGTTAAAGATGCAGCTCCCCCGACATGTTTCACCACAAGATGCGTCATCTTCAGGGGAAATGGAGCTACTATCAACACAAGCGTTTTCATATAGGAGGTCCTTTATACCCTTAGGGCGGGTCTCACCTTTTTAATCACCTGTAAAGTTCCATCTCGTGTTGAGTGATATCCGTTCGGGCCAATCCTATCCATCTGTTATCACGACGTCAGCTTACCTAGACAAATCGGGTAGATCATTTCGCGCGTGCGTCCAAAACTTAGATATTTTTATTTCAGTAGGTGAGTGCGAATGCGTTAGAACTTATAATAAAATCACGTCTGTATCCAAGGACTATGTGCGCATGCGCTAGAACTTAGGTTTTTCAGCGCTCCGGTTTGGATCGATGTATATAAATTCGAGACGCATGCACTAGAACAGGGGTCAGCAACCTCCGGCACTCCAGCTGTGGTGAAACTACATCTCCCAGCATGCACAGTTGCTTGGCTGCTCTCTAAACTCCCACACGGGTGGAAAGAGCACGCTGGGAGTTGTAGTTGCACAGCAGCTGGAGTGCTGAAGGTTGCTGATCCCTGCGCTAGAACTTAGGAAGTCTTACCTTCAGTTCAAATAGTTTCTACGCCTGCGCTCAAACTCTATCTCTACGATCGACCAGTCTCGATGTTTAAAGGATTCAATAATTAAGCGCGCATGCGTTGGAACTTAGAATAAATCGCATCTGTGTCTAAGGGTTAGAGGCGCTGGAACTTAGAAGATTTCAGTATTCGGATTATATCCGTGTCTAAAAAATTCAAGGCGCATGCGTTAGGACTTAAGAAATTTCAGCACTGCGGTTCAAATAAGCCATGCAGCTTCAATGATCGAGCGCACATGCATTAGGACTTAGAGTAAATTTGCGACTGAGTCTAGGGATAAAAAGCGCCAGAACTCAGAAAATGTAGGTATTCCGATTCAGTCAGTATCTATGAATCTGAAACTTGGGAAATTTCAGCACTCCGTTCACTGTACTCGCTTTCATACTCTATTTTGAAAAATCGTGCACCCTCACTACACGTAGGCGTTAAAACTTAGATGTTGGAAGGGATTCTTGTCTATTATCTATGAATTGTGGACGCATGCGCTGGGACTTAGAAAACCTTATATGGTATAGTCATCATGCTTGTACTCAAACTTTGTCTCCAAAGATAGGCGCAGGTGTAGACCAAGATAAAGATTTTATACCTGTATTCAAGAAACCACATTCGCTTGTGCTCAGGCTTAGTGGGTTACAACATCTCAAATGGTCAACACATCTGCATTCATACCTGATATACACTGGAATCAGAGGGGTACTAAGAGTCCTGATTTTACAGCAGTTAACAAAGGTTTGCATGTATGTGAGAACCATATACCATATATGTATTCACTTGCCTCATATTCATCACATGCCTATTCACCGTTCCTAGGAGCTGTATCTTAGACTATATGCCTATTCTTCACCGTACATCTGGATATTTATGCCCTATGTTTCCCTGAGCATATTGACTTTTATAACTTATTAATAATGTTTTATTTCCTTTAACTAAGGAAAGAGAAGGGAAATCAATTGTGCTATCAAATTATGAAGGAATCCTTTTGGACTCAACACCATAAGATGTCATCTCCTTCTTGAGTATCATATAAATGCTGTATAAGTGAAGCCTTCATTTAGGCCAATTGGACTCATGGTGGTGAGTCTCTGGATCCATCATGCTTCACTCTGTAAGAGCTTCCTATCAAGATTACCTCCTCTAGGACCCATGTTTAGCTTCTCAATACCCCAGAAACGTAGGACTGATGTTTTGTTTTCATGTATATATTTTATATGTCTTGCGATAGGTGTATCTTTATCCGTTTCTATCTAGCTTAAATGGCCTGATATCCGGCTTCTCAGTTCCTGTGTGGTTTTACCCACATATAGTCTAGGGCAGGGGTCAGCAACCTCCGGCACTCCAGGTGTTGGGAAACTACATCTCCCATCATGCACACTTGCTTGGCTTTTCTCTAAACTCCTACACAAGTAGAAGGAGCATGCTGGGAGTTGTAGTTTCACAACAGCTGGAGTGCTGAAGGTTGCTGATCTCTGGTCTAGGGCATGGACAGGATGCTATATAAATTACTTCTTGTGTTTTACATGTAATCAATTGTCTGATCTCATATTCTTTTTTATCATCAGGATTTGTAAATTTTTTTAATCCGCGGAATGTACTCACAAAAGGAGAAATCTCCACAGGGTGATGACCCTCGATATTTTCCTCTAGTTGAGGTGTTATCTGTTTCTTTTTCTTTCAGATGGCTATGCACTAATTGATCCTTCAGATTTGGACCTCTTCTGTAAGTTACACTTGGATTGACGGTGAGCACCCTCAGCCCCAAATATAGTAGCCCTCCATATGTATTTTTAACATTTTCACTTTATGATTTCGTGGCAATGTATTGTTTAATAAAGAAAGAATAAAAGTTATATATTAAATGATGAGACCAGAAACAGGAATTTATAGTCGCAGACTATTGAAATATAAATTTTGACCTCCTGGGTACAGAGGGTCATTTGAAACATTATATTGCTTGTATGTCCACACCTCCTGTTCAGGTGTGGATCATGTGACCTTTACCTCTCCCTATTTAGTCTGACTTTACCTATCACTCCTTGCTTTGGATAGCTTCATTTGGTTTTTGGAAGAGCTGGAGTGTGGTTCTAGTTGAAGTCCTGTTCATCCATCATCCATCAGCCTCAGAAGTTAAGTGTTCCGTTTGTTGTATTTTGTATTCCCCCCCACCTTTGTTGTTTACTAGGCCTCAGCTAGACGCTGGTTCCTTAACCAGGGAAGGAGCGGGTAGTCTCTGCCCTGTCATTACCATTAGGGCATCCGAGGGCCACCATGGTTTTCTAGGTTCCTGTGTATGGGCATCTCTACCATCGAGAGGTGCCCATACGGATAGGCGTTAGGGCCAGTAGCAGGGTTTTATAGGTGGTGACCCTTTTCCTTCCCTAGCGGTGAGGCCTAGTGTCTTTTCCCTTCCTTCTTGTTGTCTTTTGGTGTTCTCCCCTACTACATCCGTGACATTATCCAGAGCCAATACCGCCATTTTGTGTTCTGATCTGTGCAGCTATGGATGCTATGACTGCACTGGTCGAACAGCTGCAGAATCTGACTTTGGAGGTAGCAGTCCTCCGTGCGATTGTTTTGCAGATTCAGAGTCCACAGGCTGCTGGTTCCGGTGGTGGGTTCCAGGCCTGCCCTGAACCGAAGGTAGCTCTCCCGGACAGGTTTTCCGGGGGTAGTGACAATTTCATCCGGTTCATGGAGTCATGTAAATTGTACTTTAGGCTGCGTCCATACTCTTCTGGGGATGAGTGTCAACGTGTGGGTATGATTATTTCATTGCTTAAAGAGGATGCCCAATCTTGGGCTTTTTCTCTGCCGACCGGATCACCGTCCCTCCGGTCGGTAGATGAATTCTTCAGAGCCTTGGGTCTTATCTATGATGACCCGGATCGGATCTCTCAGGCCGAAAACCAAGTTACGGGGTTTGTGGCAGGGAGAACGTTCTGCGGAGACCTATTGCTCTGAATTTAGGAGATGGGCTATGGATACAGAGTGGAACGATTCTGCTCTCCGTAGCCAATTCTGCCAGGGTCTCTCTGAGAGACTGCAGGACGCATTGGCTTTTCATGAAAATCCTGTGTCATTGGAAGCAGCTATATCCCTTGCTGTACATCTTGATAGATGCCTGAGGGAGAGATCTAGGGGTCCTCACCTTCAGGACGTACTGTCCAATAAGGGTACTGCTTCCTTTGACACTTATGGTGGAGAGACACGGGTGGTTGTGCCTTGTGATGAGTCTATGCAGTTAGGAGGAGCTACTCCTGGAACTACTGGCAAAAGCTTGGGTCATGTGAAAGGAGTATGCTTTTGTTGTGGCGAGAAGGGATATTTTGTGAATATTTGTCCGTACTTGCAGCATCAAGGTGTAAACAAAAAGAAAAAAAGTTTAATCCCCAAATTACTATTAGTAGTGTGGGTGGGGAGCAAGAAAACCTACTTTTGTCTTTTACTGGTAGTACCCGTTTTCTCCTGTCTGCCGAGGTGGCGCTAGAGTCCAAAACTGTGAAAATCAAAGCATTTATCGACAGTGGGGCAGAAGTTAACTTGATTGATGGACAGTTTGTACGCATTCACGGGTTGACTACTAATGCATTAGAGAATAGTATTTCTGTCTTTGCAATTGACTCAGCACCTCTCGCCCAAAAATGCCTGTCGCAGGTAGTGAATGACATTCATTTAAGAGTGGGTGATTTGCATCAGGAATCTATCTCCTGTTATGTGTTGGAGGGCCTGCCTGCTCCGTTGGTGTTGGGCTTACCATGGTTAAGCAAACATAACCCTACCATCGATTGGCAAACGAGACAGATTCTCGATTGGAGTGATTTTTGCATGGACAACTGTCTTAATGCATCGTTCTCTATGGTGACCACTAAAACTGTACCCTCGTTCATTTCTGAATTTTCTGATGTGTTTTCTGAGAGTGGTAATCAGGAGTTGCCTCCGCATCGGGAGTATGACTGTCCCGTCAATCTTATTCCCGGAGCTAAATTGCCCAAATCTCGGTTGTTTAATCTTTCGGAGCCCGAAAGAAAGGCTATGCGAGAGTATATCACCGAGAGTTTGGCAATGGAACATATTAGGCCTTGCAAGTCCCCAGTGGCTGCTGGATTTTTCTTTGTAAAGAAAAAGGATAGTACCCTGAGACCATGTCTGGACTTCCGTGAGCTCAATTGTATTACTGTCTGTGATCCTTATCCCCTTCCTTTGATTCTGGATTTGTTTAGTCAGATTGTTGGTGCCAAGGTGTTCTCTAAATTGGATCTGAGGGGGGCATATAATCTGGTAAGAATCAAGGAGGGGGATGAGTGGAAGACCGCATTTAATACCCCTGAGGGTCATTTTGAAAACCTGGTCATGCCCTTTGGGTTAACCAATGCTCCTGCGGTTTTTCAACACTTTGTCAATTACATCTTTCATCATCTGGTGGGGAGGTTTGTCGTTGTATACCTTGATGACATACTAATTTATTCGCCTGATATGGAGACTCATCAGGATCATGCGAGACAGGTGTTACAGATCCTAAGAGAGAATAAGTTGTATGCTAAGTAGAGATGTCGCGAACATAATATTTTCCGTTCGCGAATGGCGAACGCGAATTTTCGCAAATGTTCACGAACTGGCGAACCGGGCGAACCACCATAGACTTCAATAGGCAGGCGAATTTTAAAACCCACAGGGACTCTTTCTGGCCACAATAGTGATGGAAAAGTTGTTTCAAGGGGACTAACACCTGGACTGTGGCATGCCGGAGGGGGATCCATGGCAAAACTCCCATGGAAAATTACATAGTTGACGCAGAGTCAGGTTTTAATCCATAAAGGGCATAAATCACCTAACATTCCTAAATAGTTTGGAATAACGTGCTTTAAAACATCAGGTATGATGTTGTATCGATCAGGTAGTGTAATGGTTACGCCCGCTTCACAGTCACAGACCAAACTCGCCGTTTAACGCACCGCAAACAACCGCAAACAGTCCATTTGCACAACCGCAAACTCCCCATTTGCACAAGGTTGGATACCAAGCTAGCCATGTCCCGTTCCTTGTCCTCACTGATGTCATTGAAGGTCTCTTCCTCCACCCAGCCAAGTACAACACCAAGGGTCCTGAAAGGTGACAACAAGCCCCCTGGGACGCCTGCTGTGGTTGGTCTTCCACCTCCTCAAAGCCACCTTCCTCCTCTGACTCCTCTTCTTCAGACTCCTCTCCCTGCGTTGCCTCTCTATGCGTTATTATAAGGTGTGTTAAGTAGTACTATTCCTATCAGTTTAATCCCTGTTACGTCCCCTATCAGGGGACGTGTATATGGCATTGATTTTAGGAACGGGGAGATGGAAAAAGATGCTTGGTCGGTCCTCCTACTTCAAATTTGGGGCACTGCGCGTGCAATCTAATGTGCCGCCAGATAGTTGTGGTGTGTTATGTTGTTCTATTCTTATCAGCTTAATCCCTGTTACGTCCCCTATCAGGGGACGTGTATATGGCATTGATTTTATGAACGGGGAGATGGAAAAAGATGCTTGGTCGGTCCTCCTACTTCAAATTTGGGGCACTGCACGTGCAATCTAATGTGCCGCCAGATAGTTGTGGTGTGTTATGTTGTTCAATTCTTATCAGTTTAATCCCTGTTACGTCCCCTATCAGGGGACGTGTCTATGGCATTGATTTTAGGAATGGGGAGATGGAAAAAGATGCTTGGTCGGTCCTCCTACTTCAAATTTGGGGCACTGCGCGTGCAATCTAATGTGCCGCCAGATAGTTGTGGTGTGTTATGTTGTTCTATTCTTATCAGTTTAATCCTTGTTACGTTCCCTATCAGATATGAGTTGCACTGGTGTGACACTGTGCCCTTGCAGGCCCTGAAACGCACACTTGTGAAGGAAAATGACTGCTATTATTTCAGTCCAAAAAGTGTTGTTTTTTTTAAATATGCACCACTGTTACACCAGATATGAGTTGCACTGGTGTGACACTATGCCCTTGCAGGCCCTGAAACGCACACTTGTGAA
Source organism: Bufo bufo (assembly GCF_905171765.1). Lineage (NCBI taxonomy): Eukaryota > Metazoa > Chordata > Amphibia > Anura > Bufonidae > Bufo > Bufo bufo. Next base: position 198,410,407 of record NC_053397.1, read on the forward strand.
GGAAAAAGACTGATATTATTTCACAGTCAAAAAAGTTTGTGACACCAGCTATTGTGACACCAGATATGAGTGGTGGCACTGGGCAAGTGGGCACAGTATACGCTGTGAGCCTGACACACACGCTGGCAGCCGCAGGCAGGCAACTGCAATTAGATTACACAGGAAAAAAAAAAGCAGACTGATGTTCTAGCCCTAAAAAGGGCTTTTTGGGGTGCTGTCCTTACAGCAGAGATCAGATGAGTCCTTCAGGACTGTAGTGGACACTGAATACACTAGCCTTGCTATCGATTTCCCTATTAAATCAGCAGCAGCTACTCTGACCCTCCTCTCACTAAGAATGTAGCTTCCGAATGAATCTAAAATGGATGCTGTCCAGGAGGTGGGAGGGTCTGGGAGGGAGGGTCTGCTGCTGATTGGCTGGAATGTGTCTGCTGACTGTGAGGTACAGGGTCAAAGTTTACTCAATGATGACGAATAAGGGGCGGACTGAACATCGCATATGTTCGCCCGCCGCGGCGAACCTGAACAAGCTATGTTCGCCGGGAACTATTCGCCGGCGAACTATTCGGGACATCTCTAATGCTAAGATGGAAAAGTGTGTATTTGCTGTACAGGAAGTGCAATTTCTGGGTTTACATGCTCTCATCCTCAGGTTTTCGTATGGATCCCGAGAAGGTCCGTGCTGTATTGGACTGGGATCGACCCGAAAATCTGAAGGTCCTTATGCGGTTTTTGGGGTTTACCAACTACTACCTTAAATTTATCTTGAACTATTCATCGGTGGTTAAACCTTTAACAGACATGACTAGGAAGGGTGCTGATATTTCTATCTGGTCTGATGAGGCATTACAGGCCTTTTCTGCTGTGAAAGAATGTTTTGCTTCGGCCCCTATTCTGGTGCAACCGGACGTGTCTCAGCCATTTATTGTTGAGGTTGACGCGTCTGAGGTAGGGGTAGGAGCAATACTGTCGCAGGGTCCTTCACCCAGTAAATGGCGCCCATGTGCATTTTTCTCTAAAAAAACTCTCGATTTCTGAAAAGAATTATGATGTGGGGAATAGGGAATTGCTGGCCATTAAGTTGGCATTCGAGGAATGGCGGAATTGGTTGGAAGGAGCAATTCATCCTATTACGATAATTACAGATCACAAGAATCTGGCCTACTTGCAGTTGGCTAAGCGACTGAACCCAAGGCAGGCCAGATGATCATTGTTTTTCACCAGATTTAACCGCCCTGGGGTTAAGAACTTACTCGGCCTTCCAGATCTCTGCTTCCATTGCCCATCCTGTGTAGACCTTGGACCCATTTGTCCATGGATTTTATCATGGATTTACCGAATTCTTCGGGAAAGACCGTGATTCTGGTGGTTGTCGATCGTTTTAGTAAAATGGCACACTTTATTGCATTACCTAGTCTACCCAATGCTAAAACTCTTGCGCAGGTGTTTGTCGACAACATCGTGAAACTACATGGCATTCCCTCTGATGTGGAGGGACTTTGTTTCCAGATTCTGGAGAGCATTGTGTACTCGTCTGGGTGTACAATTGTCCTTCTCTTCGGCTTTTCATCCTCAGTCGAACGGACAGACAGAGCGCACTAATCAGAATCTGGAGACTTTCTTGAGATGTTTTGTTTCAGAGAATCAGGAAGAGTGGTCTTCATTTTTGTCGTTAGCTGAGTTTGCTATAAATAACCGTAGACAGGAATCCACTGATAAGTCGCCGTTTTTTGGTACATTTTCTGATGCTCATAATTCTGGCATTCCTGAGGAGGAACGATTTTCTTCTTCTTTGTCTTCTATTTGGCGGAAAATCCAAAATAACCTGGAAAAGATGGGGAACAGGTATAAGCGTGCGGCTGACAGGAAATGTATGAGTGGTCCGGACCTGAGAGTGGGTGATTCTGTGTGGCTGTCTACAAGAAACATTAACCTTAAGGTACCTTCTTGGAAGTTGGGACCAAGATTTACTGGTCCATATAAGATCACTGCCATTGTTAACCCTGTAGCCTTCCGTCTTGAACTTCCTCTTCCATAACGTTTTTCATAAATCGTTGTTAAAGAAATGTGTTGAACCTGTTGAGCTGTCCTCCTTGCCTCCCGCTCCTGTCATGGTGGACGGCAATTTAGAATTTCAGATCAGCAGGATTGTGGACTCCCGAGTTCTCCGGAGATCCCTCCAGTATCTCGTTCATTGGAGAGGGTACGGACCAGAGGAGAGGATGTGGGTTCCAGCAACCGATGTTAATGCTAGTCGTCTGGTGAAAGCATTCCACAGAGCTTATCCTGATAAGGTCGATCCTGGGTGCCCGGAGGTCACCTGTAGAAGAGGGGGGGGGGGGGTACTGTCACACTGGTGACAGGTTTTAGAAGGTCTGAAAGATTATCTGCACATTAGTGATCTGACAGCCTCTTTTGGTTTTGGTTTCACTTTGTCTGTGTGTTGCTTGTATGTCCACACCTCGTGTTCAGGTGTGGATCATGTGACCTTCACCTCCCCCTATTTAGTCTGACTTTACCCATCACTCCTTGCTCTGTATAGCTTCATTTGGTTTTTGGAAGAGCTGGAGTGTGGTTCTAGTTGAAGTCGTGTTCATCCGTCATCTATCAGCCTGAGAAGTTAAGTGTTCAGTTTGTTGTATTTTGTATTCCCCCCCCCCCCACCTTTGTTGTTTACTAGGCCTCAGCGAGACACTGGTTCCTTCACCAGGGAAGGAGCGGGTAGTCTCTGCCCTGTCATTACCATTAGGGCATCCGAGGGCCACCAGGGTTTTCTAGGTTCCTGTGTATGGGCATCTCTACCATCGAGAGGTGCCCATACGGATAGGAGTTAGGGCCAGGAACAGGGTTTTATAGGAAAGATTCCCTAGCGGTGAGGCCTAGTGTCTTTTCCCTTCCTTCTTGTTGTCTTTTGGTGTTCTCCCCTACTACATCTGTGACAGTAGGATACGGATGAACTACTGTTGTATCATTTTAATTGAAGATGGATTAAATCATAATGTGATTTTATAGAGAGCTGGAGCTTCTTGTTTTATGCGCATTATCCCTTCTTGAAATGGAAAAAAATCAAAAAGGACGGCTCACAAGATCCAAATATTCAATAAGTTGAAAGTTATAGTAGGAAATAAAAAAACATAAGGCTCTGTAGGCAATGAATACCCTCAATGTAAACTATTTCTAAATATATTTAATAGATTAGATAGTCCATGATACATGATATAATCAATCAAATGGTAATCGATTTGTATACGTAAAAACATAACAGTAGTCAGTATGTGGAATAAAATAACATGAACTACCAGTAATGCCTGTCTAAAACCTGTTTTGATTAATAAAATAAAATCTGCTCCAGGCACTGCAGCAACACATATATATGACAGATCTGTGTTTATTATCCCTGTACTGTGACATCACTGTGTTTATTATCCTTGTACTGTGACATCACTGTGTTTGCCCATCAGCTGTCTAAATGACCTCCATCAATCTGATTCTGAGGATCAGCTGTCAATATGCTGATCCTGGATACCCCCTTCAATAGATGGGCTTGTATCTTTTTTTAATAAGGCTGTTATTTTCCTATCTTTCTTAAAACAAGACCACACTTACAAGTGAGAGGTCTTCTTATGTAATATAATGTAATATAATCTGTGGCCAGTGGACATATTGCCATTTCTGACCTGAGAGTGTAAATCCACAGGGAATGTGAATTTGCTCTGCACCCCTGCAGTAGATTCAATTTGTTGTACTCCTAATAGGATTTTGCAAAGTAAAACAAAACCTGGCATATACAGTATACAGTTCACAAGAGGGAAAATGGACGAAATATTAAAAACAAATGCACTTAACATTTACATTTCTGCTTCCCATCCAGACAACAGATAGCAAATTATATTTGTCCTGACTCCAGACAATATGTTTTATTCAGACTCCGAAGAAGAATTTCCAATTTAAATTAACAAGCTCACAAATTATACAAATGGTGCTGGAGCAAAGATCCCCTGTGCGGCTTTATTATGAAAAAATGCAATTTATTTAGCTCTTTAAATTGCTGTATTAGATGCCAGGAAGTCTTCTAGGTGAAGTGCTTCAGCAATATATTTTAGATTGCATTAGTTTTATTTGTGTATCCCCACTGGAAGTTTCATTGTAAGCCGGTTACATCGCCCCTCTTCAAGCTCAACAGGAATTATTTCGCTAGAAGAGTCAGATGCTTTTCCAAACACAATGTCCTTTGAACATCAAAGTCTTTGATTAAAGTCAAATATTTTTTTATCTTTTTGTATACAAAGAGCAGCGAAAGGCGACAGGTGAATGCATGAACATTAACTAAAATTCACCTTTAAATGTATAACCTGTATCCTACAAGTGGTAGTGCCATTAGCCGAAAGCTACAAGATTATAGATAACGTCTCTTTCCTCATACAAATACACTAGAAAAGCAATAAAACAGATGGCTGGCATAAAGGAGACTGTACAAGATTAGAAACACAGCGCCACACCTGTGCACAGGTTGTGTGTTATATTGCATCTCAACTACTTTCACTTAAATGGAGCTGAGCTACTGTACAATGCCAGCCACAGCCCCATAGGTGGAATAATGCATCTATGTTATATTTTATTAGTCCTGTACTAATCCTTAACTGGGTTGTTGTACCTTAAAAAATTATCAACTTTTCATAACACCCTCAAATGAGAGGATAGGAGGAAGGGCCAAGGTGGGGTGAACTCAAACACCTTCCGCCCTTCCTGCTGGGGGTGAGCACTAGACAGGCCTGCCAGCCGGAGAAGAAAAGAAAAGAGCAGTGAGGAATATGCATAAAGCACTTCTGCAGAAAAAAACACAGGTGCCTGCAGATTTAGTGCAAGAAAGACAAGGGCATAGACCAGGCCAGAAGGAAGGGTATGGACTAATCCTTAAAGAGGCACTCACAGAACGAAATATTTAGAAATGTGCTGGTATACATAATCATTTGTGTAACAAACTTAAATGATGTATTTTCGACCTCCATTATTTTTTTCAGTTAGATTATGGTACTCCCAATGAGACCCACTGGATCCCACAAAATGTGTGGACAGGAAGTCAGTTTCTCTATTCATTGCTATGAGACTGACATTGGGGGTTTCATAGGAATGAATAGAGAAACTGGCTTCCCGCGCATACAGCAGATGTTGTCCAATGATCGATGTCCAGTGACCCTGACAACTGGAATGAGAAAAGTGCTTGGTGGTCCTCTGATAGAAGAGTCAGTAGGGTTAGCAACATGGTCCATGTGTCAATCCCTGGAAACACTGGAGCCACTGGAGAAGTAATTCTCCGGGCAAGTGCGCCAGCTGCAAGGAGATGAAACCCCAAGAACCCAAGTTGTGCCTACCTCCTCCACCTGCGCACGTTGCAAGTGCTTACGAGAATTAGCAGAGCGGATCGAAGCTGCCATGTTATCCCCATGCATTTGTAGATCAATGGAGAGCATGTCACCCCAACTGTCAATTTCGTACCCTGCAGTATGCAGTCAATTTGGAGCTCGGAATCAGAAAAACAAAGCTCTGACTGCAATCAAGATATATTAATAAATTAATTTGCACATAATTTTAGACATATTTTGAATTTGTAAAAAACTTAGGCATTTATGGATCCCATCCAGGCATGGGATTCAGCCAATTCCCTCCAGTTCTCCAGATCCGGTTGTTAAAATTACAACTGCATCGGAGAACAGTGTTACCGGCTGAGTCCCGATCCAGTGCTCTGGAGGTGTCAGGGCAGCTGGAGATGTTCACTTCTATTGCTTCGCGCGCTGCTGATAGTTTGGATCCTTAGCTGGGTGGTATGTGTGTGTAGAGTCGTGGCCAAAAGTTTTGAGAATCACAAAAATATTAGTTTTCACAAAGTTTGCTGCTAAACTGCTTTTAGATCTTTGTTTCAGTTGTTTCTGTGATGTAGTGAAATATAATTACACGCACTTCATACGTTTTAAAGGCTTTTATCGACAATTACATGACATTTATGCGAAGAGTCAGTATTTGCAGTGTTGGCCCTTCTTTTTCAGGACCTCTGCAATTCGACTGGGCATGCTCTCAATCAACTTCTGGGCCAATTCCTGACTGATAGCAACCCATTCTTTCATAATCACTTCTTGGAGTTTGTCAGAATTAGTGGGTTTTTGTTTGTCCACCCGCCTCTTGAGGATTGACCACAAGTTCTCAATGGGATTAAGATCTGGGGAGTTTCCAGGCCATTGACCCAAAATGTCAACGTTTTGGTCCCCGAGCCACTTAGTTATCACTTTTGCCTTATGGCACAGTGCTCCATCGTGCTGGAAAATGCATTGATCTTCACCAAACTGTTGTTGGATTGTTGGAAGAAGTTGCTGTTGGAGGGTGTTTTGGTATCATTCTTTATTCATGGCTGTGTTTTTGGGCAAAATTGTGAGTGAGCCCACTCCCTTGGATGAGAAGCAACCCCACACATGAATGGTCTCAGGATGCTTTACTGTTGGCATGACACAGGACTGATGGTAGCGCTCACCTTTTCTTCTCCGGACAAGCCTTTTTCTAGATGCCCCAAACAATCGGAAAGGCTTCATCGGAGAATATGACTTTTCCCCAGTCCTCAGCAGTCCATTAACCATACTTTCTGCAGAAGATCAATCTGTCCCTGATGTTTTTTTGGAGAGAAGTGGCTTCTTTGCTGCCCTTCTTGACACCAGGCCATCTTCCAAAAGTCTTCGCCTCACTGTGCGTGCAGATGCGCTCACACCTGCCTGCTGCCATTCCTGAGCAAGCTCTGCACTGGTGGCACTCCGATCCCGCAGCTGAATCCTCTTTAGGAGACGATCCTGGCGCTTGCTGGACTTTCTTGGATGCCCTGAAGCCTTCTTAACAAGAATTGCACCTCTTTCCTTGAAGTTCTTGATGATCCTATAAATTGTTGATTGAGGTGCAATCTTAGTAGCCACAATATCCTTGCCTGTGAAGCCATTTTTATGCAACGCAATGATGGCTGCATGCGTTTCTTTGCAGGTCACCATGGTTAACAATAGAAGAACAATGATTTCAAGCATCACCCTCCTTTTAACATGTCAAGTCTGCCATTTTAACCCAATCAGCCTGACATAATGATCTCCAGCCTTGTGCTCGTCAACATTCTCACCTGAGTTAACAAGACGATTACTGAAATGATCTCAGCAGGTCCTTTAATGACAGCAATGAAATGCAGTGGAAAGGTTTTTTGGGATTAAGTTAATTTTCATGGCAAAGAGAGACTATGCAATTCATCTGATCACTCTTCATAACATTCTGGAGTATATGCAAATTGCTATTATAAAAACTTAAGCAGCAACTTTTCCAATTTCCAATATTTTTGTCATTCTCAAAACTTTTGGCCACGACTGTAGTGTGTATATGGTGTATTTATGTATGTGTACTATGTATATGGTGTATTTATGTATGTGTACCATGTATATGGTGTATTTATGTATGTGTACCATGTATATGGTGTATTTATGTGTATGTGTGTTGCATATATATGGTGTATGTATATGTATACATGTGTGGATATTACAAATGTTGTATTTCGGTCCAGTTAGGTTGCACGTCTGGGGCCATATTACAAAGCTATGCATGGGCCGTGTACTTATAGCCAAGGACTATATTAAATGTAACCTGTAAGATCGATCTAACCAAGCTTCTATCAGATAAGAAAGTGCTATTCTATAGATCTCATATTAATAAAACCTTTCAATTAAGTAACCTCACCCAACCACGGTCTATGGCTTGCGCGTCTAGACTTCATATAACCACACAAGAACAAAATCTACAAAACGTTAAAATGTACAATTGCAAGAAGCCGGACATGTGAGCTAAAATGAGCAGCTATTTTATCACCCAGAGATCGATACCTCAATTAAAGGGTATGATTTTTCAACTAAAAAACAAATGACAAAGTAAGCACATCCTGTAAAACTAAGTGAATGCGCAGGTGCGCGCCGCCATGGCTAAAACGATAAAAGCAAACACAATGTAAAACAATATGTAAACTAATACTATATTTACTATATAAAATGAATATGAGCTACTTAGCAAATATATATTTATCAAATTCATTTGTACCCATCCACCACGGCAAGGTGACCTCATTAGATGCAAACATACTTAATATGATAACCTCTCCTTGTGCCTATTGGCCTCAAATTAATTCAGAGAGAGTCTGCTGTCCCTGAATTCATTTCAGACCAGGTAGCACAAGGAAATGTATCATATAGAGTAGGTTATACACTGCTCAAAAAAATAAAGGGAACACAAAAATAACACATCCTAGATCTGAATTAATTAAATATTCTTCTGAAATACTTTGTTCTTTACATAGTTGAATGTGCTGACAATAAAATCACACAAAAATTAAAAAATGGAAATCAAATTTTTCAACCTATGGAGGTCTGGATTTGGAGTCACACTCAAAATTAAAGTGGAAAAACACACTACAGGCTGATCCAACTTTGATGTAATGTCCTTAAAACAAGTCAAAATGAGTCTCAGTAGTGTGTGTGGCCTCCACGTGCCTGTATGACCTCCCTACAACGCCTGTGCATGCTCCTGATGAGGTGGCGGACGGTCTCCTGAGGGATCTCCTCCCAGACCTGGACTAAAGCATCTGCCAACTCCTGGACAGTCTGTGGTGCAACGTGACGTTGGTGGATAGAGCGACACATGATGTCCCAGATGTGCTCAATTGGATTCAGGTCTGGGGAACGGGCGGGCCAGTCCATAGCATCAATGCCTTCGTCTTGCAGGAACTGCTGACACACTCCAGCCACATGAGGTCTAGCATTCTCTTGCATTAGGAGGAACACAGGGCCAACCGCACCAGCATATGGTCTCACAAGGGGTCTGAGGATCTCATCTCGGTACCTAATGGCAGTCAGGCTACCTCTGGCGAGCACATGGAGGGCTGTGCGGACCTCCAAAGAAATGCCACCCCACACCATTACTGACCCAATGCCAAACCGGTCATGCTGGAGGATGTTGCAGGCAGCAGAACGTTCTCCATGGCGTCTCAAGACTCTGTCACGTCTGTCACATGTTCTCAGTGTGAACCTGCTTTCATCTGTGAAGAGCACAGGGCGCCAGTGGCGAATTTGCCAATCTTGGTGTTCTCTGGCAAATGCCAAACGTCCTGCACGGTGTTGGGCTGTAAGCACAACCCTCACCTGTGGACGTCGGGCCCTCATATCACCCTCATGGAGTCTGTTTCTGACCGTTTGAGCAGACACATGCACATTTGTGGCCTGCTGGAGGTCATTTTGCAGCGCTCTGGCAGTGCTCCTCCTGTTCCTCCTTGCACAAAGGCGGAGGTAGCGGTCCTGCTGCTGGGTTGTTGCCCTCCTACGGCCTCCTCCACGTCTCCTGATGTACTGGCCTGTCTCCTGGTAGCGCCTCCATGCTCTGGACACTACGCTGACAGACACAGCAAACCTTCTTGCCACAGCTCGCATTGATGTGCCATCCTGGATAAGCTGCACTACCTGAGCCACTTGTGTGGGTTGTAGACTCCGTCTCATGCTACCACTAGAGTGAAAGCACCGCCAGCATTCAAAAGTGACCAAAACATCAGCCAGGAAGCATAGGAACTGAGAAGTGGTCTGTGGTCACCACTTGCAGAACCACTCCTTTATTGGGGGTATCTTGCTAATTGCCTATAATTTCCACCTGTTGTCTATCCCATTTGCACAACAGCATGTGAAATTGATTGTCACTCAGTGTTGCTTCCTAAGTGGACAGTTTGATTTCACAAAAGTGTGATTGACTTGGAGTTACATTGTGTTGTTTAAGTGTTACCTTTATTTTTTTGAGCAGTGTATATATATATATATATATATATATAGAGCCTGCACTCCTCTCCTCCAGTTCAGGGTCCACAGCAGACATTGTTCACACATAGCCCATCCGTTCCAATAAGCAATGTATAATGCTCAGTTTACCCTGTGGTGGCTGCAGTAGAATTGTACTTTGCCTATTTTGTTCTGCCACTGATTGCAAGTGATCACTTGGGGCCCCAGCAAAAATTGTCCAGAAAGAGACCACCCCTTTAAGATAAAGACAGTAGGTTGCAGCTCAGCTATTTTTAGAACACGTATACCAGAGAACGGAGAGTGACCGCGCATGCGTAGCTGCTCGGTGATCTTCACTTCTGGAGTCCCATTCTTGGTCCCAAAGGTGGGATCCGCACCTATCTGACACTGATGGCATATTCTAGTGATATGCCATCAGTGTCCCAGACGGTAATACCCCTTTGAGGTGGCATAGAGCTACTGAATAAACAGAACTGTTGGTAATACATAATAAATTGTGCTATATTGTAAAAGAGGTGATAAAATATATTCAAACCACTAAGGAGGGAAGACACAAAAACATTAATCAGAACAAGAGGTATAGAGTACACCACAGAAAGAAACAATGTGGTCTGACAATGGCGCACGCCAGAAATACCGTAAGCTGCAAATTGCAGGATGATTATAATGAAAGCTATTGATAACTATGTCAAAAGAAAACAAAAGCAAATTACTAGTGTGAGTAATGACTTATAAAGGTGTAGATATTTAGCTACATAATAATCACATTGGGAGGAAGGGGGGGTCCGTGATAATTGATGCTGTCATCAGAGTACTGCAGAATTAGACACGATCAGTATAGAAAACATTACAAATTAATTTTAATGTTGTTAATATTGCATTTGAGATTCTTTTTTTCTACCTTAAAGGGGTTGTCCAGACTTTACTATGTGATGGCCTATATTAAGGATAAGTCATCACTAACTGATCAGCAGGGGTCCAACACCCAGGACCCCCACCAGCCAGCTGTTTGGGTGTCGTTCCATCACCGGAACCTTGTAGTGGACAGAGCTCGTCATTGCAGTGCTGCTCCCTCTACAACTGGGGATCTTGTGACAGTCTGTCTATGGCAGGCACACTATAGAAATCCAGTGGTGTCATGGGGGGGTCTGTCACTGTTATGGAGATTGGGAGTATATGGCTGTCACTGTTATGGAGGTTGGGAGTATATGGCTGTCACTGTTATGGAGGTTGGGAGTATATGGCTGTCATTGTTATGGAAGGTTGGGAGTATATGGCTGTCGTTGTTATGGAGGTTGGGAGTATATGGCTGTCATTGTTATGGAGATTGGGAGTATATGGCTGTCATTGTTATGGAGTTTATGGGTCTATTACTGTTACTGTTATTTCAGGTAGTATGGATGTTGCTCTTATAGGGGGTATATGGATGTCACTTTTATGAGTGGTCTTTGGTTATCACTATTAGGGGGATCTATGGCTGTCACTATTATAAGGAGATTTATCGCTGTAACTAATATGGGGCTCCATGGCAGTTACTAATATGGGGGATCTATGACTGTCACTTTTATGAGCAGTCTTTGATTATCGCTATTAGGGGGATCTATGGCTGTCACTCTTATGGGAGTCTATGGATTTCACTACTATGGGGATCTATGGCTGATGGGATTTATCGCTATCACTGATTTAGGGTTCTGGCTGTCACTAATATGGGGTCTATGGTTGCCACTGCTATGCGGGATCTATGGCTATCACTGATAATAGGGCTGTAAGGCTATCACTGATATGGGGTTCTATGGCTGTGAATATTATGGGGGTCTATGGCTGTCACTTTTATGAGGGGATTTATCGCTATCGCTGATATAAGGTTTTGGCCATCACTGATATGGGGTCCATGGTTGTCACTGTTATGGGCAATCTTTGACTGTCACTGATATAGGGTTCTGTCTGTCACTGATATGGGGTCTATGGTTATCACTGATATGGGGTCCATGGTTGTTACTGTTATGGGGGTTCTAAGCCTGTCACTGATATAGGGTTCTGGCTGTCACTGATATGGGGTCTATGGTTGTCACTGTTGTAGGGTTTTAAGGCTGTCCCTGATATGGGATTCTGTGGCTGTCAATGTTATGGGAGGTCTACAGCTGTCACTATTATGGGGGATCTTTGGCTGTCAGTGTTATGAGGATATCAAGGGGGTCCAATTTAACTATTGGGCTGTCCATGTAATTCAGCGAAAGCAAGTGCAAGTCTATGCAGCTGCTTCCTGCTCAGACTGATAGAAGAGGGGAACTCTATAAGCTCAGAATTATTTTTTTTATGACAGAAAACCCTTTTATGGGGCCATTTAGTAAATGCAACCACTGGCTCACTGCCACACTGAGATTTGTAAATGCTGCTGGGGTCTGGCAATGTACCAGCTGTTCCTGAATTAAAGGCTATGTACACCTTAGAGGGCAATTTTTTTATGATTGCATTGTCTCATTTTCTAATAATAATAATTTTTCCAGCTGGTCTTTATTAAAAATATTCAACAGTTCTGTCGTAAACAGTTAACTGTTTGTCTAGCTGTATGAATTGTACTTTCACTTTGTGCTGGTCATCTAATAAACCTTATTTCTAAATTACTAATGGCTCAAAAACACATATTTAAGCCACAGCTTCTTATCATTAAGATACGAATTGAGCTATAATGAATGTTTAGGAGATCAGATATAAGGCACCATCAGCTCAGCTGCCTGACAGAAACAATAAAAATACAGAGCCTGGTACTAGAGAATCTCAGAGCTGTACAGAGAAAGGGGCTCAACATTTTAATAAAGACCAACTGAAAAATGATTTTTAGTTCAAAATAAGTACAATGAAATAATAATAATAAAATGCCGCCAAAGGAGTAGATAGCATTTAAAAAGGTTGTCCGGGTTCAGAGCTGAACCCGAACATATCCCCATTTTCACCCAGGCAGCCCCCCTGACTTGAGCATCGGAGCAGTTCATGCTCCGATGCTCTCCTTTGCCCTGTGCTAAATTGTGCAGGGCAAAGGCATTTTCTGGAGTTCCGGTGACGTACCAGGCTCTCCATAGGGCTGCCAGGCGGAGGATTCAGCCCAGCAGTGAGCCCGGTGACGTCAACGGCACTGATGGGCAGGCTTTAGTGCTGCCCTAGCCTGTAAAACGGCTAGGGCAGTGCTAAAGCCCGCCCATCAGAGCTGGTGACGTCACCGAACACACTGCTGGGCGGAAGCCTCCATCCGGCAGTGTGTTATTGTAAATAAAAGAGCCCATGAAATGCTCCAATGCTAACATCAGAGGGGCTTCCTGGGTGAAATTGTGTGTATGTCGGGGTTCAGCTCTGAACCCGGACAACCCCTTTAAAGGGGTATTTTGGTTATGTAAAGGTTTACCCTAACCACAAGATAGAGGATAACTATTAGATTGGTGGGGACCTACTGCTAGTACCACCGATCACGAGAACAGGGCACTGTAGCTCCTGGAGCCCCCTGAAATGAACGGAGTGGCCGGTTGGGTAAGCACACAGCCAGGGCTGGGACAAGGTCCACCACCAACAGAGGCTGAGCTGCCCAAGTGCGCCCCCCCCCGCCATTTAGATATGTATATTTGTTATTAATCAGACATCCACTCCAACCCACCCAACCCCCCCCCCACAGCCTGGGCTGGGTCGTGACACAGTGCTGTGCTGCTGTCTGCTGCTGCCCGCGCTGCTCCTTGTCTCCAGAGGGTGCACATGTGACCTGACTGCGTACAGCGCATCAGGTCAAAGTGCGCGCTGTACGCAGCCAGTCAGGCAAGCGACTGAGCAGAGACCGGAGCGGCCGAGACAGGAGGCAGAGCGGGGAGGGAGCACGTAAGTCAGTGCCAAGTGCTCACTACTCCCTCCGTCCTCCAGCGCGGCCGGCAGCCCAGCAGGCGCGGCAGCAGCAGCGACGTTGTCAGTGGCCTGCCTGCCGCCCAGAGGCTGGGGAGCTGGCCTGTGCCCTGAGGCTGGAGCCTCCCCAGCCTCTGTGTCGGCCCGGCCCTGCACACAGCCTCTCCACTCATTTCTTTGGGAGTTTCATAGAAACTATCCATCCCATTGGTGGATAGGGGATAACTTTATTGTATTGTATAAAAACCAGACCTTCCAATGTATCATAAAAAGAGCAAGCATACTAATATACTAATTTTAGTTAAAAATATTCTACCATTTTTTGTGTACAGCTCCTATGTAGATCAATGTGTCTCGATGTTAATAGACTGGAAACATAACATCTATTTGGTAGGTTAGCAAAAAGTAGGGGACAGAATGGAACATGACTGCAAGATCTGACTACAAAAGGCTTGTCTGTAGTCTGTAACCCTACAAAACATTGTGAGATTTTTATTAAAAACGTTTTTAAAAGTTGCCTAGTTTTATTTCTTATTTTAGATGCATTGGAGCAGTAAAAATGCATTGCAAGGGTGAACAGTGCCAGTAACTCATTTTAGAATTACCTTTTACAATCAAAATACTGGTATAAAGTCACAAAGCTATTTTGTACATGACAATCAATGCTAATATTTTGTAAAATATTAAACTGAGCTCGTGAATTTTTGCTTTTAGTAGTATGCTAAAATCCTTATGTTCCTGCTAGATACAGGAATGAATTATTGAAGTGCCAAGAAAGTACTGTTCGCTTCCTTTCCTTCAGGTGACAGTATGAAATATAAATGTCTAATCTGTCTCCTCCTGGCAGTTGAATGAGGAATGGTTGCCATACTGTGATTTTTCAGAACAATGCTATCATACTATATCATGCTATAACCAGGTCCAGGCATGTGGTATGGTGGATAATCAGTGGATTCATAGACAGGAGACATTTCTATTCAGACTTTGCAGAAGCAGGTATATCGCAGGCCTCAATCATCTAACGATGCATGGTGTCATTTGTATTAGAGATGGCCTTCTGATTCGCCCGGCGGCCGTTCCGCGGTGAACTTTGCGCGTTCGCGATTTGCCGAACATGCGAACATATGGCAATGTCCGCCGGCGCCATGTTCTTTTGCATTGCGCCGAACTTTGACCCATGACACATCCATCAGGTGGGACAGAACAGCCAATTGAGATGTTTCAGCACATGGACACACCCCCACCCTATAAAAGAACCCGATCTGGAAGCCATTTTACATTCTGTATTTTGCCAGTGTAGGGAGAGGTTGCTTTGTGGAGCAGGGACAGGCTGTTAGGGACACCAAACGCTAGCTAATAGGGCCACAAAATCCTTTTAAGGACTGGTGTAGGTGTGATATACTGAGGGGTGTGATATACTTAGAATATACTTTCTAACATAGAAAGTATATTATAGTGCATTTGTATTGTGCAGCAGTTGTGTGCGGTTCTGCTGCGATACCTCAGCTATATAGAGGGACAAACGCCATTGGAAAAACTAAATGCAACTGGTGTGATATACCTGTTGCCCCCCAAAAAAACGGATTGAGGGGTGTGATATACCTTCTTCCACAAAATACTGATTGAAGGCTGCGACATACCTGTTGCCCCAAATAAACAGGGTGGTGTGATATAACTGTTGTGGCAAAAAAAATTATTGAGGGGTGTGATATGCATGCTTCCACAAAATACTGATTAAGGGGTTTGATATACCTACTTTCACCAAATATTGATTGAGGGGTGCGATATACCTGCTTCCACCAAATATTGATTGAGGGGTGCGATACACCTGCTTCCACAAAATACTGATTAAGGGGTTTGATATACCTGCTTCCACCAAATATTGATTGAGGGGTGCGATATACCTGCTTCCACAAAATGCTGATTAAGGGGTTTGATATACCTGCTTCCACCAAATATTGATTGAGGCCTGCGATATACCTGCTTCCACAAAATACTGATTAAGGGGTCCGATATACCTGCTTCCACAAAATACTGATTGAGGGCTGCAATATACCTGCTTCCACAAAATACTGATTAAGGAGTTTGATATACCTGCTTCCATTTCTTACATTGTTGACAAAAATCTCAGTACATTGTACACAGGGATCCACATCTCCAAAATGGGGGTACTCCCATTGTCACACTCGGGTATGGGAGGGAAACACCACACCGAACATAGGAGGGAAAGGGGTGAGGGAATAAGGCCTGGAAACTAGGGAAAAAAGATGGACACCTCCTAGTAAAACCCTAATCAAAGTCCTGACTACCTACCAGTATGAACAGACCCCCGAGGTAGGTGAGTTCATACACAGGAATACCTAATGTCCTAACTCACCCTATAGGACCCTGGTACTAATGTCAGGACTGAGACAACCTGTTCCTCCAAAAGGAAGGACGAACAGGAGTCTCCCTCAGGCCTTAATAAAAATGATCAAACTTATTTTTTTTAAAACATCTTACTCACCTTTAGTAGCCGAGTCTTTGTTCCCAAGATGGTTTTAGGTAGCTTTTACACTGGAGCATGGCTTCTACAGTAACCAACAAATTTTTACATATCTGTTTATCTGTGCGATCACTTCCTGCCGTACCGCACTGTGGGTCCCAGTACAGGGCGGCATCTCCTGGTTTCTACTGTCTAACATCGCTTCCCTGCACCCGCCCCGCTCATACATATTCATGCCTCTTGCACATCGTCCACTCCTCCATCGATCCGCCCAACTCATACATATTCATCCTCCTGCCTCCATTTATTATAAAGCTCCATGCCCGGTGACGTCACCGGACTGGAGGGTCGGGGCTTAGCGCAATGTCGGCCAGCCTAGTTACCGCCCCTCCATCCTCTCTGCATAATTACCTAGGCTGCCAGTGACATCACCTGCTCCCTGAGCAGCGGAAGAGGTTGCTTTGCTCGCCTGCCAGGGACCCGGTACGTCTCTGAAGACAAGAAAATACTCACTTCCGGCCAAGAATTTATTGGATGAAAATGGGGCTTGAGAAATATGTTCAAAAGGTAGTACATGCATGTTTGTAATGTGTATGTCAGTAGATTACTATTAGACCAATGTCCCCAATCCCGGACAACCCCTTTAACTTCCACTGGCTATGGCAGCACCAGGAACTCATCTGAGATCCACACACCAGCTATCCACAACTCAAACTGAAGCTATAAACCGCATAACATATTGGGAGAAACAATAAATAGAGATGGTTAAATGACCCTACTGGGGAAAGAAGGTGCGGCAAGCACCAGAAACAACACAGACGTCATTTGATCCAAACGGAAAACATGTCAGATCAAACCACGTGTTGCCAGTCTCCTGCCACCTGTCGATGGAACGTCCGTGACACCGACCCCATCCTATATCACCTTGTCCTCTAGCCAGGCTGGTCATGTATAACAATGGCTTATCCCACTCTCTCTATTGAAAAAATAGGCAAGAGTCGAGCATGCATGTGTACGTGGGGGTTGGTCCACAGCCGGTATCTCAACACAACTACGGTGGGATCTGTGGGGAATGACACTAAACTGTTTCCCCTGCTGACCAGGACCCTGCGTTAAAGTAGAGCTGACTTCATATAGATTTAAACAGGTCCCATTGAGTTCAATATTAGCTGTATAAATCTGTGCTTTGTTTTCTCCCCCTAGTGGTGGCTGCATGGAACTAGAATTATGAAATTAAATAATTTTTTTACATCTCACCACCACTAGCATTACCTGTGAAGAAATCCATACTCACCTGCTCCTGCCATTCCTGCCGCTCTATGACTCCCGGGCTTTCTTCATGGAACTTCCCTGCCTGTCAACTTCTGCACAGATGGTGATGTGTCCACAATTGGTGACCACTGCAGCCGCTGAATGGCTTCAGAGGTCAAGATGAGCACAGACATCAATCACTTCCAGTCCACTAGGGACTGGAAGCAACAGGAGTCTCAGAGCTAGAATGGTCTTTCAAAAGCAGGGTACAGTTTCCCACCAAATTTTTATTGGGGGTGGGGCAGGAGGGTCAGACAGCCCCTTTAAGAATACTAGCAGCATTGTTTTTATTATGATTTATTATAAAAGAAAAATTAAACACTGGTCAGGTTTAATATGAAATCACCATACAACAAATAGATCTATGAAGAATTATGTACATAACATTATCTCAAACCAGTAGCTAATGAGTCTTTTCAACAAACATCATGAAAAATAGTGCAAAAGTCATAATGCAAAATGCAAAAGTACAAAGATGCGTCTCTCTCGAAAGTTGCTCCCTTGGATCATCATTACTTTTATCACTGATTACATGATTTGCTTTAAATGGGGCTCCCTTAGGCTTTTTACAAAACCTGTCCTTTCTTCTGCCCTGTGGAAGAAAGATAGTTTGGTAAACATTACCCGTCCATCGTGTAACCGATGCCAAACTATCTGACAAGCCACAGAAAGAGAAGTGAAGGGTGGAGAGCAGGGACTATACGTTTCTATAGACTCATCTAACAATGCAATTACTTTGGAAAGAGGAGTCCTGGATAAGTTCTTGTCACCCCATTGCAAAGGAGATGAGAACAACCATGAAAAATGTGTTTAACATTCAGTGAACTTTGTTACTGTAGTTTTTTTTTATTTTAAAGGGCATCTGTCAGCAGTTTTGTACATATGACACTGGCTGACCTGTTACATGTGCACTTGGCAGCTGAAGACATCTGTGTTGGTCCCATGTTCATATGTGCCCGCATTGCTAAGAAAAATGATGTTTTAATATATGCAAATGAGCCTCTAGGAGCAAAGGGGGCGTTACCATTACACCTAGAGGTTCTGCTCTCTCTGAAACTGCTGCGCCTTCTGCACTTTGACTTTAGGAGAAGTCAGGGTCAGGTGTGACCACATTTACACTGCCTGGACCTGTCAATCAAATTATGGAAGTTGCAGAGAGAGCAGAGCCCTTTAGGTGTAACAGCAACGCCCCTGTTGCTCCTAGAGACTCATTTGCATATATTAAAACATCATTTTTCTAATCAATGCTGGCACATATGAACATGGGAACAACACAGATGTCTTCAGCTGCCAAGTGCATATGTAACAGGTCAGCCAGTGTCATAGGGAAAAATCTGCTGACAGATGCCCTTTAAAAGGGACCTGTCCCCTCTCCTGACTTGTCTGTTTTAATAGCTACATGCATTCCCCATGTAATAACAATTCTGGAGCATCTATTCATATGGCTCTATGTTGTGTCATTTCACAAAAACTATTTCACAAAATTTTTTTATCTACATTTTTCAAACCAGCATCTGGATCTGAATGCTTTTCTAATTGGATGTAAATTTTAACATTTAGTATAGCGACTGAGAAGTTCAATAAAGTCAGAATACCGCCACCTGTTGTTTGTTCTTTCTTTAATTTTTCTGTCCACCTCACTGAGGTGGACGCACATCCCCAGTTCCATTCTTCAACTGCCACCGTCCCGATCTTCTCTTAGAAGCTGTGACAGTTACAGTGAGAGAGCTGCAGCAGTAAGAGCATGCCCCCTGAGTTGAGAGCTTGAAATTAATCTAGCAGAGCCATTGGAGCAATTCATGGGGAAATCTCTGGATCCATGTGAGGTTCATGGCTGTGTCTAGCTTTGTTAGAAAGAGGTTGTCATGTACTAGATTATGTCTGATTTTTTTACATTAAAGGCTACAGACCCTTAAAGACTACATACACCTTTGAGGGCAATTTTTATATTATTGAATTGCACTCATATCACCACGCAACAAAAAAAAAAAAATTGTCTGCTACTGGGCAAAATCCATTTGTCCTATACTAATTTGAGTGTGCGGATTACAAATCCGAAGTCAGAATTGTTGTAACACGTCACAAAATTTTGCTAAGCATAAGTATGCCTAAATGAATTAAGCACTTGGAAAGCATTGAATAATTTTGAACAGAAAGAGTTTTACTCCAACAATTACCTGATCTACATCAAAGTTTGCGTAGTAAACAATGTATGAAAATGTAATGGAATTACAAAATTTCAAAAAGTCTCGTTTTTCAGTTTAAAAGTCTTACTTGAGCAAGGCCTAGTACTGTTAAAAGTGCTTCGGGCATCTGATTTTGCGTTTGTGAACGGTCATATTTTCCTGTTGCAAAAACCAGCAGTAGTCCCCCATCATGTTGGGATTCCAGCTGCCTTGATACCTGTTTTCCATTGTAGAAATATCTTTATGGAACCGCTCTCCATGTTCGTTACTTACGTGTCCAAAATTGGGTGGGAAAAAGTCAAGATCGGAATTTTAAGAAATGCACTTTCAATGACATTTGGCAGCCAAGTTGTTCATATGCTGTAAGCATGTTGTCTACTAATTCAGCATAGTTTGCAGCTTGTCTGTTCCCAAGGAAGTTCTGCACTACTAGCACAAATGCATCCCAAGCTGCAAGTTCCAGAAGGATGACTTTAGTTCTGAATGTGTCATCATGCCTTAGTCTGTTGATTTCGGGGCCAATAAAAATTCCGGCCTTTATTTTAGCATCAGTTTTCAGTGTGCTAAACTTCTACTTCAAATACTGGAAACCATTTCCATCACGATCAAGCGCAATTACAAAATTTTTCATTAAACCAAGTTTAATGTGAAGTGGAGGAAGATAAACTTGAAGTGGATCGACCAGTGATTTGCGTTGTACATTGTACTAACCAACTGTGTGCTCGACTCTGAGAGGCCACTGTCTCATTTTGTAATGATTGTTGTCATCACGACTGTTCCATAGGTACAAGAAACATATATTCTTTGTGTACCCTAACTGTAGGCCAAGCAGCAGTGCTACCACTTTCAGGTCAGCACAAATTTTCCATTTATGTTCTGAGTATTTGATCATTATCAAAATTAACTCCATAGAAGCATGGGCCTCTTTCATTCCAAACGCATGAGCCAATGGAACAGATGGTTTTTCATTACCATTGTGCAACAAGACAGCTTTCAAACTTGTTTTGCTAGAGTCTATGAATAGCCTACATTCATCGGGAACATGTGTACCATCTAACTCCATCATAAGACCATTTACATCAGTACAGAAACAGACATCGCTTTCAATTGCATAGTATGCAGCTAACTTGGTATGTCGATGACGAAAGTGTGAAGATGTGGTGCCTCGTTGTAGCAAATTCCATTCCTGAAGTCTAGAAGCTAGCAGTTCTGACTTTTCTTTAGATAATGACAGATCTCTTACCAGATCATGTAAATCTGATTGGCTCAGCAAGTGCGGCTGAATCTCCAGTTGTTCTGAATCAGGAAATACATTGTGACAATCAACATCTTCTTCATCAGGATCAGAACCGTCGTTTTAATTGCCGTTTCTGCTGTGGGAGGGGCAGGCACTGGATTCTCTACATCGTGTGGTACTGGTTTAAGAGCAGACTTACAGTCAGGATACACAATTTGTGACTTGTTTCTCTTTGAATATCCAGCGATTTTAGTCATGCAAAAGTAACAGTCTGAATGGTCATTTTTCTGCTTACGCCAAACCATAGGCACTGCAAAAGCCATTCCTTTCCTTTTACCATTTAACCACTGTGTTAGCCCAGAGTAACACACAGTGCAACAAACATGAGGTGGCCAGCTTTTATCTTGATCTCCAATTTTACAGTCAAAGTAATACTTGTGCGCAAGACGCACTCACTTTGTCAGATTCTTGCGCTGATCATAAGTAGTGTATTTGCCACATATGTAGCAGAAATTGTCTGGATCGTTAACACATTTGCATTTATCTATCTTAAGTTTAAAAACTGATAGCACTATAAAAGATCACTTTATCAAAATTTGTCCAGCTTGCCTTATATACTTACTGCTGACATCAGCCTGAGTGCGTCCGGACAGGTCTGGACATGTCCATTGGAATATTTCCAATATAATGCATTAATATTATAACTGAATAGGTTTTGCATGTATAACTTAAAATCTAGACGTGTCAGGCAAATTCCGAGTTCGTATTTGGAATCAGCGCGCTCATTTTAGTATAAATCGCATGTTTTTCTCTCAGTAGCAAAATCATTGTTGCGCGGTGTATTGAGTCTATATTAAAAATATTGAGCCCCTTTCTCTGCACAGACTTGAGATTCTCTAGACCCAGGCATGCTCAACCTGCGGCCCTCCAGCTGTTGCAAAACTACAACTTCCATCATTACCTGACAGCCTACAGCTATCATCCTACAGAAGGGCATCGTGGGAGTTGTAGTTTTACAACAGCTGGAGGGCCGCAGGTTGAGCATCCCTGCTCTAGACGCAGGCTCTGTATTTTTACTGTTTTCCATCAAGCAGCTCAGCTGACAGTTTCTTCTATCGGATCTCTGACCTCCTAAACACTCATTATAACTTAATTCTTCTCTTACTGAAAAGAATGTTTCTTAAATAGGTATTTATGACCTTTTAGTAATTTAGAGATAAGATTTATTAGATGACTGGAACAAAGTAAAAGTAAAATTACAATTCACACAGCTAGACAATGAATTAACCCTTTGCAAGAGAATAGCTGAATATTTCTTAAATAAAGACCAATTGAAAAAAAAAATTTTTTAGCCCAAAATGAGTAAAATGCAATCAATAAAATAAAAAAAATCCCACAAAGGTGTACATAGCCTTTAAAATGTTTAAGTTGGTCATCGAATATTTATCATCATTGAATATACATGAAAACAAGAGAACTTTCATTGCTACAGGGCACAGTAGAAAAGGCAATACCTAAGGGTGCCCTGAAGATTAAAGGCACAGGTTCAATACTTAGCTCTAGCCACCATGTCACATCAGTGAGGCATCAGGATGTACCAGCAGTTTAGGATATGTGCAAATGTTGACTTTGGTCTTACAACTTCTTATATTTAAAATTAGTGAACGATATTAGGAATGAACAGTCAAAATCCCAGACATAACATAATTAGACTTATCATCTTTTGTCTTAGGAAAATAAGGGAAAGGGTACAGTAACTAAAGGGAAATTATTGGGTTTTTATAAAAAAATATATATATATTTTGCGGTATTTTTTTTTATATGACTTTCCATTATTTCACATTGGCCCCTGGAGCAGCAACTATAGTGTCTTACCACAGAGATGCTGCTGTAACCTGCAACTCCAGCAGGGGGTGCCGGATCTTTGTTCTGGGCATCTAAGGAAGGAGATTCTGCTGGACTAAACATGGGCAGGGTGCATGTGTGTGCAGAGACTGGGTGTGTGGCTTAGTCAGAACCAGAAAACGGGTACCAGAGCACCCAGGGTGGATAATCGTAGCCATGAGAGGACAAGCTATGGCCTTTTGGTCCTGCTGCAGAATATCGACAGCAGAACCACATATTGGAGCAATTTGCAACATGTAGAGCTTAAAGGGAGAAAATTCTCAGTTGAACCAGGCACAGTGCCTCGTAGAGCTAGCTCAGCGGAATGCAGTGCTACCTGTGACTTAGCAATACGTTATTTCATTCTGGAGAAAATGTACTTCAATCCATATGCAAATGACCAGTTAAGTGCACCGAGGGCAGGCTCAAGCCACTCTGTGCACAATTGCTCCTCCTGCTTCCTCTGCCAGCTCCTCCCTCTTCTTCTTGTTTGGCAGGACAAGGAGAGGTGGCTATGCAGGATGTAAAGACATACGAGGTCGAATTACTCTTTAAACAGGTTGTCCAGCCTATTGAAATTTTTACTAAAAGCATAGACTAGTGGAAAAAAACAAAATGAGTAATACCTTGCCGACCCCCATTGCTCCCATACCCTACAGCTTCCAGGATTGATGTTTCAACATGCATATGTAACCACTGCAGCCAATCTCTGGCTGCAGCAGGCACCACTTAGGTCACCGCTGCAGTCAATGCTTGGCTGCAGCAGTCACATATTTGTGTCAAAATGTAACTGCTGGAGAGACAAGGATACAGAGACCGACAGGGAAGCGGTAAGGTGAATATTACCCAGTTTGTTTTTTCACGCCATCCTAAGTTGATGGTAATAAAAATGCCAAAATGACACCTTTAAAGGGGTTGTCTGAGATTGTGATAGTAATGACCCATCCTCAGAATAGGTAAGCAATATCAGATCACTGGGCATCCGACACCCAGGACCCCCATCCATCAGATGTTTCATAGCTTACCAAGCACAGTGCCGTACACTGTATAGCAGCTGTGCTTGGTATTGCAGCTCAGCCCCATTCACTTGAATGTGACTTAGCTGCACCTACGCCATGTGACCAATGAATGTGATGTCAATAGCCTAGGAAGAGGTCGTGGCACTCACTGAAGGCAACACCCTCTTCAGACGGTTGATCGCAAGGGGTGCTGGGAGTTGGACCCTCACTGATCCGCTATTGATGACCTATCCTGAGGCTAGGCCATCAATATCAACAACTTGAACAACCCCTTTAACTCCTAGGATATTCATCAAAAGACTGTATTTTCAACGAGTTTCTATAGGCTGTGGTTAGTCTTCCCGTATCCAAGTGGGACAGGAATAAATGTTAAGATTCCTGTTCTAGTAGATCCGTCCCATTCATACGGCAAGCTGTTCTTCCAATTCTAATGCCATCAAAGCCTCCAAGAGCTTTTCGTTTCCAAGCCATGAGACTGTTTTTCTGGAAAAAGAAGATTAGTACAAATGCCACTCAAAGACTAACAATGTAAAAGAGGCAATAGTAAGGTTTACTGATAGAACGCATGGCATGTGGGTTGTAAGGCGGTGGGCACAAGAGATCAAAGCCAAGCAGCTGTTTGAAAACACAGAATCCTCGCACAACGACCTACGGAAAAAAAAGGAAGAAAAACATGCAAATTAGAGCAGAATCATTTTTTCGATGCCAAATATTTGGTACGGTAAAACTATTAGTAACTGTGGGCAAGAGACTGAAATCAGTCAACATTTCAGTCACAATGATATCTCTTTCTTACTTTACTCTTTGCTTAAAGGGCATCTGTCAGCAGTTTTGTACCTATGACACTGGCTGACCTGTGACATGTGCGCTTGGCAGCTGAAGGCATCTGTGTTGGTCCCATGTTCATATGTGTCCGCATTGCTGAGAAAAATAAAGATTTATTTTATGCAAATGAGCCTCTAGGAGCAACGGGGGCGTTGCCGTTACACCTAGAGGCTCAGCTCTCTCTACAACTGCCCCACCCTCTGCACTTTGATTGACAGGACCAGGTGTGATGACGCTTACACTGCCTGGCCATATCAATCAAGGTGCAGGGGACGT
The DNA here is from genome assembly GCF_905171765.1 of Bufo bufo. NCBI lineage: Eukaryota > Metazoa > Chordata > Amphibia > Anura > Bufonidae > Bufo > Bufo bufo. Next base: position 198,435,357 of record NC_053397.1, read on the forward strand.
GGCAGTTGTAGAGAGAGCAGAGCCTCCAGAGTTGCCAACCATAATTTTTCTTTTCTGGGCAACTTATCCCAAAATCGTGGATAGCCAACATTTTTTAAGGACATATTGGAAAACCATAATGAATGATAAAGATTATAAGTAATACCGGTCTACAGCTCAATATACTTATAGGAGCTCATTACCAGCATTTAGGGTTCAGCGGCCTGTGCCCGTATTGCGTCCCTCAAACAGCGGGTCTGTAATATGTGGGCACCGGCCGTGAGCTCTCCGTATCACAGATTACTTGAATGGTGTGGAGCGGAGGTATGGAGTGGAAGCCCACAGAAGCACTACTATTGCCACCGCACCCCAAAACAAATAGAACATGTTCTATTTTTTTTTTGCAGTGCGGACTGAATCTTGTCAATCATGGACACATTCAAGTGAACAGATCCACATCCGCAAACAGTGGGCACACGGCCAGTGCCCTTGCGGTGCAGTTGCTATTTGCGTTCCACAGCACGGGCACGGGGCGCACACATTCGTGTGCATGAGCCCTTACTGTGAGCTGTAAAATGATGATAATTACCACCATAATAATATAGTCAAGAACCACCAACCTCAAAAAAGTTGATTATTTTAACGGACACAGGAAAAAAGTTGCCTATTTTTATGGACTGTACAGGAATTTCTGGACGGTTGGCATCCCTGCCCCCCGTTGCTCCTAGAGGCTCATTTTTCTCAGCAATGTGGACACATATGAACATGGGACCAACACAGATGTCTTCAGCTGCCAAGTGCACATGTAACAGGTCAGCCAGTGTCATAGGTACAAAACTGCTGACAGATGCTCTTTAAAGGGGTAGTCCAGTTATATCAAGTTATAACCTAAGTTATAAGGGATAATTATTAGATCGAATGGGGTCCTACCGCTGCGGCCCCCACCCTGTGGAGCCACCCTGAAATGAACGGAGCGGTGGGTCAGAAATGCGAGTGCTGTCACTCCACTCATTTCTATGGGAGTTCTGGAAATAGCCGAGTACAACGCTCAGCTATTCCAGTTTAAACATTTTTGTAAATCCGTTTGACGTGATGAATTTCATGACCGAAACCTCCAGATTTATTTCTCCTTTTGAGCGTTCTGCAACTTGAAAACCTGAGGATAAATATTGTGCTGTTTAAAAATTCATTATGTGGAACCAGACTGGAACTTTATTCCCGCACAAAGCATAAAAATTCACATGCAGCTGAAGTTTTTCGGAAATTAGTACATGAAGCAAAAACCTGTGGAAAATATGTTTTCGGCCATGACGGAGTGGGAGTAATGAGGCTGTCAGTACAGGATGTATTTTAGGGCTGAGGAAGTGAACCATACATACTTGTTGCGATGACGGCTGAGCTCAAGAAGGTCCTTGGACGTTGATGGTTGTCACAGTGGCAAGGAAACATCTCTGAAACAATCTGTCCGGGTCTTGGGGCTGATTATCGCAGTCCAATTTATGGCTCAGAAAATGCCGCTTAAAGCCACTGGGCACTGTTGATTGGCCGGACCGGCTGGGGCCCTCCAGAGAGTTTTGTTCAGTGCCTAAAGGCAAAAAAAAAAGCCATGTTATATACAATTTGTTCAAAAATGACTAATCAGTAATTTTATGCATTGTCCAATTCTTTTGCTTTTCCCTTGAGAATAGACACTCTCGTTCCTAACAGTATTAAGGGGATTTTCTGGGAGCACTATATTAATGAACTATTCTCAGGGGTGGGGTCTGACTCCTGGAATACCAACCAATCAGCTGTTGGAACAGGCCGGTAAGCATGCTTAGCAAGCACAGCGCCAAACATTGTATAGTGGCTGTGTTTGTTATTGCAGCCAAGGTCCATTCACTTGTTCCTTTGTTGTAGTGTGCATGTATCTCAGGAAAGCTGGATAATAAGGGCACCAAAGGAGGGGGTGACTACTGAATGTGGGAAGCCTAGCAGCTTTAAAGGGGTATTCCTATCACAGACAACTCGCTAGGATATGCCTCCATTGTCTGATAGGTGCGGGTCCCAGGGAACAGAGCGAGGAGAGTGGTGGCTGGAGCACCTCTGGGACCCGCACCCGTACTGAGAAGGAGCCTGCAAAGTCAAGGAGGGAGCCCAGCACATGTATGGCCACCTAGTGATATGTCCCCAATGTCTGAAATGGGAATACCTCTTTATAACCATGTGGCATTTAAAATTATTTGGGATTTGTGATATCATGGGGGATCTTTTTCGGTTTTAACAAAAAATGTTTTTTTTGTAAGTGTATATAAGCATTTGATTGATTACAAAGTGAAGACCAGAAGATGTGGGCAAGTAATGGCAGACACAGGCAATAGAGATCATCCTCAATTCTGGGTGTGGTGGTATATGTGTTTCCAGGAAAGCTTAGTGGCTGTATAGTTTCAGGGATATCACACAGAGGGGGCTTAGAGCAGTATCGCAGCCATTCACTGGAATGGGAATGGGTTCGGGTTTTGAGAAGCTGTTGTAAATGAGTGAAGTTGTAGTGGAAAAGAATTTGATGCATTTTAGCAGAGCTGTGTGTGAAGTCTGTACTCCAAGAATAAGGTGTGGCTATGAGCTGTGTGTGTGAATGTGCAACAGAGGCACAGTCCGCAAGGGGTCCCTTTGAGATGAGATAAGTGTTTTGTGACGCCAGTTGCAATGAAGCGACAATGGGACAGAGTCCCTTTAATAAATGGTGTTGGTACCCAGGTGTAGGAATGGCCGAGTGGTGTAGGGTGGCCTACAATGTCCCTTAATGTTTTGTGCACGTGTCACGGTGCTCCTACCTGAATACGCTGGAACCCCAGGCGTTGGCTCTGAAGCAGACAAAGGGGGTAGTTGAATTGTGGGATTTAGAATAAATTGAGTCCAGACCTTGTATATAGTTGAACAGCAGCTTTACTTGAATAAACGTTTCTCCAAACGGTTTACAGACTTTGTCTTGGTTCCCAGCAGGCTTTAGCATTAACTGTGGCAGGCAAACTTATCTCTGCTACATCTGTTGCTCTCTGGCTCTGCTGTGCTGACAAGCTTAAGGCCTCATGCACACGACAGTAAAAAAAAAACATCTGTTAAAAACGGACACACTGTCAGTTTTTCATGGCCATTTTGCATCAGTGTGTGCATCCATTTTCTGGCTGTGTGTCCGTTTTTAATGTCGGTTTTGCATCCGTTTTGCATCAGTTTTTCATGTCCGTTAAAAATGGATGAATTTGACCCACCCTTCTGAGAACAGCCATAGAACAGTAGGCCCCCAGCTAAAATAATGTCCCCCATACTGTAGGAATAATTTTTTTTTTGCTGCCCCCAGCAGTGTATATAATTTTTTTATAGTGTCCCCAGCTTTTATAATGCCCCCATGTAGGCCCCCAGCTAAATAAATGTCCCCCACAGTGTATATAATTTTTTTAACCTCCCCTAGCTTTAATAATGCCCCCAATGTAGGGCCCCATCTTAAATGATGCCCCCCCCCCCCATAGTGTGTTTCTTTTTTTTTTTTTAGGGCCCCCAGCTTTATAATGTCCCCCATGGTTTATATAATGCCCCAATAGTGTCCCGGAGCCCAAAAAAAAAAAACTGCAAACCCTCACCTTATCCACTTGCTCGCGCTGCAGCAGTCTCTTCTCTCTTCACAGAACGGGACCTGCCGAAGGTGCGCAATGACGTCACTGCGCGCTCCCACGTGGTTACGTCACCACGCAGATCGCAGGTCCTTCGGCAGGAACTGCTCAATGAAGAGAGAAGAGACGGCCGCACCGCGAGCAAGTGGATGAGGTGAGTTTTTTTTTAACCCCTAAATGGCCTGTGTACCCATTTTTAACGGCCGTTAGACGGGTGCACTCCTGTCAATCGGCCGTATGGGGTGATTTCAATGGGGTCCGTCTAGCCGTGAAAACGGCCAAAAATAGGACATGTCCTATTTTTGGACGGATGCTATTCACTGGCCGTTAAAAGATGTGAATAGCCCCATAGACTTTCACTGGTGCTAAAAATGGCCGTGTGACGGCCGTTACTTAGACCCCCGTCACAAGGCCATTTTTCAATGTCGTGTGCATGTAGCCAAAATAGAATCTCTGCTTCAGCAGGATGCTGCAACTTCTCTTCTCTAGTCTAACTCTAGATTTGTCCAGGGAACTTTTCCTCCTGGCTTCAGGGGCTCCAAGCTGTGGCTTCCACATCCAGCAGAGAGGAAGGTGCTCTGACTGGCTTAGACAGGGCTTGACGTGGGCACATCAAACAGCGACGTGCACAGCCCTTGCTTCCTTCCCCTAGCAGGGGGTATGCTAGACTGCCTCTCACTAACTAGTCTCCTCCCTTCCTTAGAGAGAGGGTTAGAATAGAAAGAGGGTTCCACTCTATGTTAATGTTGCTCTGCCATGCTTGCTGCCACCTTCTGGTGAACCAGGTAAATTACATGAACATAACAGTTACAAAATAGAGAATGCACATTGTGACGGTCCTGCAATAAATATACAGAATGACATTAGGTTAACCATAGGAGATAGTAGCGGGGTGCATAGGTGGTAATGGCACTCTGAGTCATTACAAATGTATGAATATATAATGCTGCAGCAAGGAATGAAAATGTGAACCTAATCCGGACACGCTCGTCTGCAAGGGGCATAATTATTTCAATTTCAAGAAAAGCTGGGTACAACTGCAAACCAAAATATCAAACGGTATGAAGCGCAGGGTAAACTCAACTACAACAGTGGGTCTGAATAAATGTGATATTAATGGTGTTGTGTTTTATTATTTCGAGTGGGCCGTAGCTATAGGTGGTGCAGAGGTAGCAGTCGCTACTGGGCCCAGGAGCCTGAGGGGCCCAAAGACCCTTGTGCCACATAAGACACTGGCATTATAGAAAGTGCATACTAGTCAATTTACACCTCTGGCTGGAGGGAAGGGGTTAGGTCAAGAATTTGGCATGAGGGGGTGCCCTTTCAATGTTTGCCTCAGGCAGCAGGAAGGCTACGTGCTCCCCTGCCCCTTTTCAACAAGCACTGAGGGACTATGAGCTTTTAGCTACGCCCCTGATTTCGACAATCAAGGGCATAAGGTGAAGGCTACATGCACACGAACGTTGTTTGTTTCCGTGTCCATTCCGTTTTTTTTGCAGATAGGATGCGGACCCACTCATTTCGATGGGTCCGCAAAAAATGCGGACAGCACACGGTGTGCTGTCCGCATCAGTATGTCCGTTCCGTAGCCCCGCAAAAAAAATAGAACATGTCCTATTCTTGTCCGTTTTAGGCATTGTTACAATGGATCTGCAAAAAAAACGGATGGCAATTTGCGGACCGCAAAACACATACGGTCATGTGCATGTAGCCTAGTTTCACGCTACAATGTACTATGAATAGACAAATGTAATAGAACAAAATGAATTTGATAAATATCTGTCACATACTGTATAAACCCTTTCTGCCCTGGGTCAGTTTTCACCTTCCTGCCCAGGACATTTTTTGCAAATCCGATATGTGCCACTTTATGTGGTAATAACTTTGGAACACTTTTACTTATCCAGGCCATTCTGAGACTATTTTCTCGTGACACATTGTACTTCATGACAGTGCTAAATTTAATATATTTTTCCTTTATCTATAAAACAAATCCCAAATTTACCCAAAAATTTAAAAAATTCACAATTTTCTAAATTTGAATTTCTCTACTCTTCAGGCCTCATGCACACGACCGTATGCATTTTGCGGCCTGCAAAAAATACGTATGACATCCGTGTGCATTCCGTATTTTGCGGAACGGAACAACTGGCCTCTAATAGAACAGTATTCTATTTTTTGGCAGAACGGAAATACGGACATACGGAAACGGAATGCACACGGAGTACCTTCCATTTTTTTTTTGCAGACCAATCTAAATGAATGGACACGGAAAGAAAATACGTGTGCATGAGCCCTAAGACAGATAGTAATGACTCATAAAATTGTTATCAGTCATCATTCCCCATATGTCTGCTTTATGTTGGCATCATTTTGTAAATGTCATTTTATTTTTTTAGGACGTTTAGAAGCTATTTTTCACATTTTCAACAAAATTTCCATTAGTTATAAAGTGATTTTGAGGGGCTTACATAATGGAAACCACCCACAAATGACCCCATTTTAGAGACTACACCCCTCAAATTATTCAAAACTGATGTTACAAACTTTGTTAACCCTTTAGGTGTTCCACAAGAAATTAAAGGAAAATGGACGCGAAATTTAAAATTTTTCATGTTAATCAATTATTTCTTGCAACACAGCAAGGGTCAACAGCAAACTAAACCTCAATATGCATTACTCTGATTCTGCAGTTTACAGAAATACCCCATATGTGGTGGTAAACTGCTCTATGGGCACGTGGCAGTGGTCAGAAGGAAAGGAGCGCCATATGGATTTTGGAGGCAGATTTGGCTAGAATGGTTTTTGGGCACCATTTTGTATTTGAAGAGACCCTGAAGAACCCCTACAGTGGAAACCCACAAAAAGTGACATTTTGGAAACTACACCCTTCAAAGAATATTTTAAGGGGGGCACTGAGCACTTTGTCCCCCTAAGCGTTTTACGGAATTTGAAAACACTTGGCTGTGAAAATGAAAAGTATAATTTATTCCAATAAAATGTTGCTTTAGCGCCAAATTTTTCACAAGGGGTAGCAGGAGAAAAAGCACCCCATAATTTGTTACCCATTTTCTCCTGAATACGGCAACACCCCATATGTGGTGGTAAACTGCTGTGGGGGCACATGGCAGGGCTCAGAACGGAAGGAGCGCCATATGGCTTTTGCAGCGCAGATTTTGATAGATTGGTTTATGGGCGCCATTGGTTTTTATTTTTTGAGTGATTGTCTTATGTGGGGGCTCATTTTTTGCGGGATGAGGTGACCTTTTCATTGGTACCATTTTAGGATACATAAGACTTTTTGATTGCTTGGCATTATCCTTTTTGTGAGGCAAGGTGAAAAAAAAAAGGCTGTTTTGTTGTAGTTGAAAAAAATATTTTTTTACAGTATTCCCCCTAGAGGGCATATAATGTGATATTTTTATAGAGAAGGTTGTTACAGAAGCGGTAATACCCAATATGTCTATTATTTTTATTTTTGTTAAGTTTTACACAGTAAATGTATTTATGAACAGAATGAAATCTTGTTTTTGTGTTGCCATTTTCTGACTGCCCTATTTTATTTTTCTGGCGATTGTAGGGTCTCATTTTCTGTGGGATGAGATGGCGGTTTGATTTGTACCATTTTGGACTACATAAGACTTTTTGATCGCTTGGTATTACACTTTTTGTAAGGCAAGGTGACATTTTTTGGCATTTTTTTTATTTTATTTTTTTACAGAATTTACCTGAGGGGGCATCTCGTGTGATATTTTTATAGAGCAGGTTGTTATGGACGTGAAGATACCTAATATGTCTATAATTTTTATTTTTGTTAAGTTTTACACAGTAAATGCATTTTTGAAAGGAAATAAATCTTGTTTTTTTGTCTTTTTGTGCCATTTTCTGAGAGACATATTTTTTTTATTTTTGGGGCGATTGTCTTAGGTAAGATCTCATTTTTTGTGGGATGAAATGACGGTTTGATTGGTACTATTTTGGCCTAAATACGCCTTTTTGATCGCTTGGTATTACACTTTTACTGGCTGTTTTGGCCCAGTTTTTTTTTTTTTTTTTTTTACTGCACAGTGGATTATGTGATATTTTTATAGAGCTGGTCAATACGGACGTGGCAATACCTAATGTGTATACTTTTCTTTACAATTTTTTCATTACTCAATTATGGGAAAAGAACGCTTTTTTTTTACTTGAAACTTTTATTTTTTTTATTATGCAAAACTTTATTTTAACTTTTTTTTTTGACTTTTTTTTTTTTCTACAACTTTTGGGGGTCTGATCCCCTGTACAATGCATTACAATACTTCTGTATTGTAATGCATTGGCTGTAAGTGTATTACACACTGTAATACACTTACAGCCTTCCTGCCTGTGAGATCCAGGGAGCTGGATCTCACAGGCTTACATGGAAGGCAATCCCGATGCCTGTGGAAGGGGAAGCACAGCAGCGTGGAGACCTGATGGGGAAGGGGAGGGAGCTCCCTCCCTCCACACACCCCGCACATGCCGCGGTCAGCGCTAAAAAATACTGATGCCGGCGCATACAGCAGGGGTCCGGCTAACGGGAACAGCCGGTCCCCTGCAGCTGATTGGGCGGGCGCAGCTCCTGCACCCGCCCGATCAGTGTGCCGTAGTACTACGGCGCTGGTTGGGAAGTCACTTCCCGCTGGTCGGGAAGGGGTTAATCTTAATATGGAAATAATTAGATGAGGTTTACAGTTTAGCAAAGTTTATTTCGCTTTGGCAGAGGACCTCTATGGTACCATTGGAAAGTTTTTATTTAAATGTAGTGTTGGATCGACAAAACTTATAAGAACTTTAGTCTGTTTTATTTAATTCATCTAATGCAGGGGTAGAGAGAAGTAAATTAAGTTTTAACCACTTCCGGACCCTGCCATCTTGCACCTTAAAGGGATTGTCTCATCATAGACAATGAGGGCATATTGCTAGGATATGCCCCCATTGTCTTATAGGTGCGGGTCCCACCTCTGGGACCTGCACCTATATCAAGAACGGAGTCCCGCAAGGTGATGCTGGAGGACTCCAGTCCGACCACCACCAAGCCAGCTCCTCATAGAAGTGAATGGGAGCACACTGCGCATGACCGGCCACCGCTCCCATTGACTTCTATGGGCTCGACAGAAATAGCCGAGCCAGCACTCGGCTATTTTTGCCGACCCCATAGAAAATGAATAGAGGGCGGCTGCGCATGCGCAGTGCGCCCTCCATTACTTTCAGGGCTCCGTTCTCGATCTAGGTGGGGGGACCTGCACCTATAATACAATGGGGGCATATCCTAGCAATATGCCCCCATTGTCGGTCATGAGACAACCCCTTCAAGGATCAGTCCATTTATTAGCAAATCTGACATGTGTCACTTTATGTGGTAATAATTTTGAAACACTTTTACTTATCCGGGCCATTCTGTTTTCTCGTGACACATTGTACTTCATGACATTAGTAAATATCTGTAGATATATTTCACCTTTATGTATAAAAAATGAAATTTATGGGGGGAAAAATTCACAATTCTCAAAATTAGAATTTCTCTGCTTTTAAGGCAGATAGTGATACCTCATAAAATAGTTATCACTTTACCATCTAATGTGTATAAGGAGCCTTCTGACTCTCCCCTGATGGCAGATGTTGAGGGAGAGAAAGAACGGACTTCGGGCAATTAGATTTCAACATGATGGATCCTTTTGTTGTTGGGGAGATAAGAGGTCCAGTGATAACACATGCACCCCTGTCCGAGCCAAGTGGGGGGAGGGGAGAGATAGTTGTTCACCCAACAGGTATCTGAAATGTATGGCCAAGACTATAAAAAAGAGAAACAACTTGGAACATTGATTGTTTGACACTGTCTGTCACATTTATCATCATTATATAGAATAGACTATATTTTTCAGCATATATTCATGATCATTTTAGGTGGCAGAAGTTAATTATTTTGCCTTTTATATACGGTAGTTAGTCCCTTTGAATTCTCAAGGTTTTGAAAACACTGAACAACGCGTTCTTTCAGCATTTATCTGAATGTACAATATTTCAGATTTTCAGATCTCCCAGGTAGCCGCAGAATGAAAGAAAAAAACACAATGCAGCAGCACTCTGCAAACCAAATAAAGTACAATAATAACATAGTAATTAGCTAATTAGCACCAGAATATTTTCTATTACTATGGCATTATTGTACTATTTGGTTTGCAGAGTGCTGTTGCATTGTGTTTTTTTCTTTGTGTTTCTAGCCATGGCGGCGCGCACCTGTGCACTGGGATGTGCCGACTGACCCCCTTTTTTTTGCAGCCGCAGAATAAACACTGATTACAATCCAATTCTGAACTTTCCTTTATTAGGCTGGGTTCACACGAGCGGATGCCGTGCGTGACATCCGCTCCGTGAATGACAGCCAAGACCCGATGCAGACTGCAGAAGCACGGAGCATTAACATGACTGATAATGCTCCGTGCCTCTCTGTGATCTCTTTACTACGAAATCACAGTGACAACTTTATCTCACTGTGATTTCGTAGTAAAGAGGTCACAGAGAGGCACGGAGCAGTATCAATCATGTTAATGCTCCGTGCTTCTGCAGTCTGCATCGGGTCTTGGCACTCTTTCACGGAGCGGATGCCACGCACGGCATCTGCTCGTATGAACCCAGCCTAAATCTGTCTATCTAATCTATCACATCTATCTATCTATCTATCTATCTATTTCATATCCATCCTTCCATCCTTATACAGCTCCGAGGGCTTGCCCTTTCTACTGTAGCTCACTCTCTATCACAGCTCCGGGAGTGTGTTTTTTTTAGAAATCCAATGGTTCCAAATTGGTTTTCTGTTAAATGATTAGGGTTCATATTTTGATATTTAGAATAGGTCATGATGCTACTTTTCTATATTTTGGGATAGGTGGAAATCAATTAAAGTGGAAAAAAACAGGGATGAAATGTGTTGTAAGAGTGTTTTACATACTTAATTAAGAATTGATTGGTTTTGTTCCCTTTAATTCTGTCCCCTTCAATATTCTTTGTAATGTAGTGAGTTATGAATAGTTAGACATACACAACCCCCATTGTGCTAAGAAGGCCACATTCCTGAGTGATGTTGCATACTGGACATCCTTAGGCTACATGCACACGACCGTATGTGTTTTGCGGTCCGCAAATTGCGGATCCGCAAAAAAAACGGATGACGTTCCGTTTTATTTCCGGATCCATTGTAATAATGCCTATCCTTGTCCGCAAACTAGAAAAAAATAGGACATGCACTATTTTTTTTGCGGAGCCACGGAACGGACATACTGATGCAGACAGCACACGGTGTGCTGTCCGCGTTTTTTGCGGACCCATTGAAATAAATGGGTCCGCCTCCTATCCGCAAAAAAAACGGACCGGACACGGAAACAAAATACAGTCATGTGCAGGAGGCCTTAGGCCTCCTGCACACGACCGTATGGCTTTTGCAGTGTTTTGCGGTCCGTTTTTCACGGATCCGTTGTTCCGTTTTTTGTTTCCGTTGTGTTTCCGTTTCTGTTCCGTTTTTCCGTATGGCATATACAGTATACAGTAATTACATAGATAAAATTGGGCTGGGCATAACATTTTCAATAGATGGTTCCGCAAAAAACGGAACGGAAACGGAAGACATACGGATGCATTTCCGTATGTGTTCAGTTTTTTGCGGACCCATTGACTTGAATGGAGCCACGGAACGTGATTTGCTGGCAATAATAAGACATGTTCTATCTTTAAACGGAACGGAAAAACGGAAATACGGGAACGGAATGCATACGGAGTACATTCCGTTTTTTTTGCGGAACCATTGAAATGAATGGTTCCGTATACGGACCGTATACGGAACGCAAAAAACGGCCAGTAAACGTGTGCAGGAGGCCTTAGGATGAGGGTCTGAAAGGTATAAACATGGTGCACCCAGACAGTTAATTGGAACTCCATTGAACATCATTCAGGTAGGATGCATATCTATCTCTATCTTGTATCACCATGCGATATCATATTGTGTTGCAGGCCAGTGATGGTTATTTACTTTTACTACTCTGTATGTGATTTCTCTGTTTTATATATTTTTTTTCTCACATTTAGTAAATATATTTATTCACTTAGCCTGCGTAAGCTTCTTTTTTTTAAAGGCAGCTATGAAGCTGGGAGTCTGGGTCACTAAACTGGCAGTCGGGATAGAATGCACATCCGCACATGTGAATCTGATTAATGAAAACTGAAACTGACTGTAAGTTGGCACCATCGGCCGACCATCTAATGTGTATAAGGAGCCTTCTGACTCTCCCTGATAGCAGATGTTGGGGGAGAGAAGGGTCGGACTTCAGACAATTTGATTTCAACATGATGGATCCTTTTGTTTTGGGGGAGATAAGAGGCCCAGTGAGAACACATGCACCTATGTCCAGGCCAAGTAGGGGGAGGGGGGAAATAGCTGTTCACCCGACAGGTATCTGAAGTTTATGGCCAAGACCATAAAAAAAAGAGGAACAACTAGAAACATTGATTGTTTGGCACTGTCTGTCACATTCATCATCATTATATACACTGACCAAATATATACACGCAACACTTTCGGTTTTGCTCCCATTTTGCATGAGCTGAACTCAAAGATCTGAAACCTTTTCTACATACACAAAAGACCCATTAATCTCAAATATTGTTCACAAATCTGTCTAAATCTGTGGTAGTGAGCACTTCTCCTTTGCCGAGATAATCCATCCCACCTCACAGGTGTGGCATATCAAGGTGCTGATTAGACAGCATGAATATTGCACAGGTGTGCCTTAGACTGCCCACAATAAAAGGCCACTCTGAAATGTGCAGTTATGGTATGGGCAGGCGTATGTTATGGACAACGAACACAGGTGCATTTTATTGATGGCATTTTGAATGCACAGAGATACCGTGATGAGATCCTGAGGCCCATTGTTGTGCCATTCATCCACAACCATCACCTCATGGTGCAGCATGATAATGCACGGCCCCATATTGCAAGGATCTGTACACAATTCCTGGAAGCTGAAAACATCCCAGTTCTTGCATGGCCAGCATACTCACCGGACATGTCACCCATTGAGCATGTTTGGGATGCTCTGGATCGGCGTATACGACAGCGTGTTCCAGTTCCTGCCAATGTTCTGCAACTTCGCACAGCTATTGAAGAGGAGTGCACACCTGTGCAATATTCATGCTGTCTAATCAGCCCCTTGATATGCCACATTTGTGAGGTGGGATGGATTATCTCGGCAAAGGAGAAGTGCTCACTGACACAGATTTAGGCCCCTTGCAGACGAGAGTGTCCGGATAAGGTCCGGATGCGTTGCGGCAAACCCGCGCGAGTAGGTACGCAATTGCAGTCAGTTTTGACTGCGATTGAGTTCCGTTCAGTTTTTATCGCGCGGGTGCAATGTGTATTGCACGCGCGTGATAAAAAACTGAATGTGGTACCCAGACCCAACAGACTTAACAGAAGTTTAAGTTTGGGTTCAAGGTTGTGAAGATTGTATTATTTCCCCTTATAACATGGTTATAAGGGAAAATAATAGCATTCTGAATACAGACTGCATAGTACAATAGCGCTGGAGGGGTTAAAAAAAATAAAAAATAATTTAACTCACCTTAATCCACTTGATCGCACAGCCTACTTCTCTACTGTCTTCTTCTTTGAGGAATAGGACCTTTGATGACGTCACTGCGCTCATCAGATGGTCCATCACATGATCTTTTACCATGGTGATGGTTCATGTGACGGACCATGTGATGAGTGCAGTGACGTCATCAAAGGTCCTCTTTCTATGCACAGCAAAGAAGAAGACAGAAGAGATGCCGGCTGTGCGATCAAGTGGATTAAGGTGAGTTATATTATTTTGTATTTTTTTTAACCCCTCCAGCGCTATTGTACTATGCATTCTGTATTAAGAATGCTATTATTTTCCCTTATAACCATGTTATAAGGGAAAATAATAATGATCAGGTCTCCATCCCCATCGTCTCCTAGCAACCGTGCGTGAAAATCGCACCGCATCCGCACTTGCTTGCGGATGCTTGCGATTTTCACGCAACCCTATTCATTTCTAAGGGGCCTGCGTTACGTGAAAAACGCAGAATATAGAACATGCTGCGATTTTCACGCAACGCACAAGTGATGCGTGAAAATCACCGCTCATGTGCACAGCCCCATAGAAATGAATGGGTCCGGATTCAGTGCAGGTGCAATGCGTTCAAGTCACGCATTGCACCCGCGCGGAAAACTCGCCCTGTGAAAGGGGCCTTAGACAGATTTGTGAGCAATATTTGAGAGTAATGGGTCTTTTGTGTCTGTAGAAAATGTTTCATATCTTTGAGTTCAGCTCATGCAAAATGGGAGCAAAACCGAACGTGTTGCGTTCATATTTTTGTTCAGTGTAGAGGAGAATATTTGTTTCAGTGTTTATTCATGATGATTTTAAGTGGCAGAAGTTCATTATTTTGCCTTTTATATAGTTAGTCCTTTAGAATTTTCAAGGTTTTGAAAAGACAGAACAACACGTTCTCTCAGCATTCATCTGAATGTATAATATTTCAGATTTTCAGATCTCCCAGGTAGCCGCAGAATAAACGCTGATTACAATCCAATCCTGAACTTTCCTTTATAAATCTGTCAATCTAATTCTATGTATCTATCTTGTATCCATCTGACTCATATCCATCCATCCTTATGTAGCTCCTTATCACAGCTCTGAGGGCATGTCCTTTCTACTGTAGCTCTCTCCCTAGCACAACTCGGGGAGTGTGTCCCTTCTGCTGCAGCTCTCGCTTTATCACAGCTCAGAGAGTGTGTCCTTTCTGGTGCACCTCTTTCCCTGTAACTATTACAGTTTCTAACAGTAGATATAGCTACTGGCAGTTGATGGATGGGGGATGTACGACCACCTCAATGAGGTGCACAGAGAAATAAGGAAAAGCACAAACATAAGGTGGCGCTATACACATTTTATTGAATAACTCTATGCTACATTTTTAATTACATGAAATTACAAAAGTATTTAGATCCAGGTGCTGGTATAAAAAAACGTAGAATAATTTTTTTGGGGACAGCTCTTTTAAAGGGGCTGTCTGATGAGAGGCAACCAATTTAAAAATGCTTCTGGCACACCCAGAAACCAGCTGACATTGCTGGTCGGAAACCATGGCCAGCAAGACCTTTTCAGTTGTGATGGGCTTTGTTCCTGAGCTGACAGGGGCTGATCACAGCCAAAGGGGATGTGTCTGTCCGCAGTCTGACACTGGCATCACTGACTGGATAGTGGCAGACTGTGCAGGGTCATACCTTTATTACCGTTTGCTGGCAAATCATTCATAAACTTCTAATAGGAATAATAGAGGGACGGCAAAGATATATGGGGAATGCAAGTAGTTACTAATACAGACACATCAAGAGAGATGAAAGGTCCTCTTAAAACTTTCTTTTTGCCTTGTGCATATAGTTCTTATGCTGTCCCATACATCTCCATGTTAACAGGCAATGACCTATCTCTGTAATACTATCCTTTGAACCCTTAAGGTGCATTTTCAGACAGATTATCAGGACCGACTGTTCCTGCGAACGGTTGTTCCCGACAATATGGCCAAGTAAATGTGCCTCAAATCCCCCGATGAATGAGCGAAACACTTGTTCATCCTGTCATTAATACAGGCACCACTGATCATGGTCTAGTGGCCGGGTTTGGGGTGGCCCCAACTCTACGCTGGGTCCCCCGGACACCGTCGAGGTGTCATCATGTGTTGCTGCCTTCCGGAAGGGATGGTAAGGCGTGGTGCACCCCAATGGGAAATAAGTCCTGGGTGCTTCTTTACTGGAGGAATTCAGGTACAAAACAATACAGGTGAGGCGTAGGTCTGGCTTCTCCTGGCTTCAGGCCTGAGCTAGCTGTCCCTCTCTCTCTCAGAAGACTGGCATCCTGGTCAAGGGCCCATGGTCTGTAGCTTAGTAGTCCGGGTGGCTCCTTGGTCACAGGGCTAGTGACCCATGGTCTGTGGCTCAGCATCCCCATCTCAGCGTCTTTATGGGTGATTTTATTTAATTTGCGGTGGTCCACACAGAATCGTATTGTAGCGGCCCAAGGGCTGTGACTTTCCCAAATTACATTAGAGGCTTTCCTGTCGTTCACTAGCTGTTTCACTTGCTGGTACATGGCTGGTGGAATGGGCCTGTATCTTTTTTAAATGGGTAGGTGGAACTCAGTAGGGATAGTGTGGTGGATCACCTCTACTTTCCCAAAATCTGTTGGGTGTTTACTGAAAGCAGCCTCATGCTCCTTAACAACCTTCAGGACGCCCTCCTTCCACTCAGCGGGGGCGTTCTCATCCCCAATGTGCAGCTGCTCCCACCAGAGACCCTCTGGACAGACTTCCGCCTGGCTGGCAGACTCCATGGCTGGACAGTCAAAGTGGACAATATGATCGTTCCCAACATGTATTAATTTAGCAACAGTCTGGTATTTTTTCAACTGAACAGGTCGGTCACTAATGTTTAGCATACGGATTGGCACCCTGCCACGCTTCATAGTAACTAGACTACAGGCAGCGAGCAACTATTCCTTGCCCCCATCCAGTATAGGTTCCACAAGGGCCTGGAAAGCTTGTCCATGTGGTCTTATACGTGCTTTACACCAAAGTAATGTCTCAGAGTGAGGTTGTAACCATATGGGTTTAGCATCAGTAACCCTTACATTTCCAGTCTCACCCTTGTGATCAGTGAAATTTGATATGCCCTCCATGTATGCTGTAACACTCTGCAGACCGGCAAAGGGGCTGTAACTAACTCTTGTTGAAGTATACACATCAATTCCTTCACACAATTTTGCAAAATATTAATTCCCAATACCACTGGGGGGAAAACCCTCATCATGCACATGCACATGCACAACTATTTATTAACCCTTGCCGCTGTAATTCAGTGTTATCAATTTGGACAGTGGGCTCCCAGTATCCCTGGGATGCTATGGGCTGGCCATTTCTGGCGATTACATTTATCTTACTCTGAGTAGGATGACGAAGCTGGTCTAGCTCCCAATGCCGCTGACAGAATGGCAGTTGCATAGTAGTCACTTGTGACCCAGTGTCCACTTAAACAAGGCAGGACAACACCATTAATTCTGACAGTAATTGTAGTACATTCTCCCACTGCCCCAGGAGACACTAGTTTAACTTTTTGCATTCCCGCTCCACATGACTGTCACGGTGCGGTTCACCGTGACATGTGTTGCCGTGTAGGCTGGCTGCACGTCCCCTTACGTACTGGCTGCAGGTTTCTGTGTAGGCTGGTTGCTAGGGGCTGCGTGCTGGCTGCGGTGTCTAGTGTGTACTCTGCTCATGTACGTGTGTACCCTTTTGACTGTATCAGCATTTCTGTTCCTGCATTCTGGTTCCGTGTTCCTGGAATGGAGCGCTCCATACTGCAGGGTTCTGAGGTTTCTGGTTCTCCCTGACCTGGAAGGGTTAATCTCCCTGTGTTGTTTCCTGGGGTGTGTCCTCCCAGGTGCCCTCATTAGGCAACCTTTTTTTCCTATGAGCTGGTTGCTGGGGGTCATTGTTTGTGCTTTTGTCTGTGGGTCAGTTCTCTGCTTGGTTCTGTCTGTACTCCGTCTATGTGTTGCATGTAGGGTGTTGTCCCCTTGCTGCTGATCCTAGGGGTTATTCTGTCCGCACTGCGGTGTGGTTTCACCTGATTCTGCATTTATGTCGTTTGTCATGTTTTCTGTTACCAGTTCATTATGTGTTGCCTAGCAGTGTTTAACTGCATCTGATTCTGTTCTGTTCTGTTCCGTGTCCCGTCTGGCGGTTGTTTCTGCTTCTGATGTTTTGTTCATGTCAGTCTGTCAGTTCCTCCGGAAGGGGGTTCCTGGTTTCCTTAGAGGGGGAATTCCCGTGTTTGTGTATGCCCTTTCGCCTTCGACGTGCAGCTCTGCCTGGGGCCGCTTGCTCCCTTTGCTTGCGGCGCAGGTAACTGCTTCCGTCTCTGCTCTACCTGTTGCTGATATGTCTCTGCCTGTCTGTCTGTGGACTCTAGTACTATTGGTACCTTCGTAGGTATTTCCTGGTCTGTCTGGACCAGCTGCCACTGACTCGGTTTGCGCTCTGAAGTAGCCCCTGGCAACTACCTTGGCCCAAGCCTATCCTCACCATTTGAGGCTCTAGTGAATACCAGGTGCTGCTTAGTCACGCCCCTCCAGAGTATTGCCAGTCAGTGGCGCAGTGAGTTCACACCCGTTGTTCCTTGTGTGTACTTGAGTGCCTCTGTTCCTGTCATGAGCTTGTCCTCTTTAATACAGTTCCGTTTTTCCATTTTCTGTTCCGGTGTTCCTGCTCACCTGATGTCTCAGGGGTCCTTTGCGGGATCCGCGGCAAGTGACAATGACAAACTTCTTGACACTTAAGACATATCAGTTGGCCACTGAAATCAAACTGGTCACTGGGTAATCAACCATAATTCCTAGTATTACCATTGCGTTCTACCTCTCGGGTACAAAGTACCTCTATCAGGTTAGCAGCTTTGTTTTATGCCCTGTACCTCTTTTTGTAACACCTCAACATTTTTTGCAAGCTGGAACACCAACTCCTTCAAGTTAACTTCGGTATTTTCATCACATTTCTGAACATTAGACTCTACTGGTGCGCTCCTTGGTTCAGACATAATGGTACAATTATAACCTGGGTCTGAATCAGAACCCAGTACCTTTACTGCAAGCTCCTTAAAGTCAAGGAATGGCATATCAGGGTGTT
Organism: Bufo bufo; assembly: GCF_905171765.1. Lineage (NCBI taxonomy): Eukaryota > Metazoa > Chordata > Amphibia > Anura > Bufonidae > Bufo > Bufo bufo. The sequence goes on from NC_053397.1 coordinate 198,453,770, forward strand.
GTAATGCAAGAACTCTCAGCTGGGTTTTTACAGCATCTAGTCTGGCTCCCTCTACAAACTGGTCTTTCAGAGTCCAGTCTGGGTTAAGTACCTCATGTGGACCCATGTGCTGGATGGCACGCAGAGCATCCTGGAGACTTAGAGCAGAATCTTCCAGGTTTTCACCCATCCTTTGTTTGTGGCTAAAGAAACGCATTTTTAACTCTGATAATGTGCGCCTGTCAAACATGCTGGCAAGTCTGTCTAAAATGTGGTCAGCAATACACTTCTCAGTACTAGGCCATGACTTAACCTCCCTTAGGGCTGCTCCCTCCAATTGACCAATCAACATAGCGACTTTCTGATCATAATTAAGGGAAATCATCTTGTAAATGGCGCTCATCTGATCCCTAAAGTCTTTGATGCCTGTAGGCTCTCCTCCATATTTCGGAAACTATGGTGCGCCAAAAAAGTATGGTACTGACAAGGGTATTGTTGGAGAAGGGCTAGAAACCCCAGAACTGGCAGGCATACTAGGGGCTCCCTCTACTGACATGGCAGCAAAGTATAGTAGCACTATGAGGCAGTAACCCAGTCCCTTACTAGCAAATCTCTAGCTAATAATTCAGGACACAGTCTCACTAGCACAGTCACTTGCTTGTGGCAGACCCCACAAGGGAACACTTACAGTACAGATGCTTATATGTTGCTGGTTCACCTCGTATATGGGCTGGGGCATTTCTGTACTCGCCACTGGCTGTCTTGATGCACTGGAGCTGGATCCACAATAACTCTGCTGGTGTTGGACCAGATCCTGTTCGTGACGCCAATACTGTGCCCAAGCCCTTTTTGCATGCATCTGTGTAGAGTCTGAAGGGTCCAAATGTCAAAGTACTTCCTGCTCCAGAGCACTACAATGGCTTCTGGGCAGCAGATTGTGCCATCTTAATAACCATATGCTGCTCAAAAACCATGATTCTGTATGAGGACGAGGGAGCGCAATAGCAATCCCTCGTCCTCATACAGTGAAATAAATAGCTGCTTGTAAATGCGTAGTCTCCCTCACTGAACGAGCAGCCGACTGCCTGGAAGGAACCGTGTAAATCCAGCTTTACTTATTCCTTGCATTTATTTTAGAAACAAAAGTCTGGTTGTGAAAGTGAACATAAGAATACGAGAACCAATAAGACTCCTCAAAATCCTGGGGCATTGTAGAGATGATTTATTAATTTATAAGGATTCTTGTTTTTTCTCACTTTTTTCCCCCTGTAAACCAGCCAGGTCATTTATTCACACTAAATATAATGGAGGGACTGGGGGTTTCACGGAGGAGCATCACCAAGTTGGATGCACAGCTGTATGCATTATTTATGTGTTTTCTGATGTATTTTTTATGCATTGAGCAGGGCTTCAAAAATTGAATAGACTTTCATTTTGTGCTGGAAAAGTGGATCCAAAAAGAGAAGAGGGTTTCATCTCGGATACTTTGATTCTTGAACTAGAGATCGTCTAACGTGTGATCATCTCAAGGGGGTCTCAAATATCTATATTCATCCAGTACCAGTGAGAGGTATTCCTTCCTTCTTGGACCTCTTATGGTTTATCATTATTTCACAGTGGCTTTAATTTTGTCTTTTTGACATTGATCAAAAGAAAAAGACTTTAATGTCTTTATTCAACCGTATTAATGATGTAACTATGAATGACTAACACTTTTGTACAAAGACTTATCGGTACGTCCATTACAATTTTTAAGCACAAAACTTGAAAGCCGAATTAAACCATTATTTAGTCAACTGGCTTAAGAAGTCTCATAATTTGGACCATATAAGCCATGTACTTAGAGCCAAGGAAGGATTGTATCCTACCATGTGAGATCAGAAGATCAGAAAGACTATCCCAAAGTTTTATATATATATATATATATATATATAATTGAAATATACACTGATCAACCATTGCCTTAAATGGGGTTTTCTGATATTTTTGAACTGTAAAAAATACACTGAAGACTTAGAAATCAATGTATGGTGCAATGGGACCACAATTGAGTTAATTAGTAAATAGGATTAATATAAGCAAAACACCATCCACCAAATAAATACTAAGATTGTTCCTCTGACCAAAACTCATGGAATCATAAAGACTTACGATGATGTAAGTTTCTCCTGCCTGATCAAGGGTCTACTGTATTGTATTCACATAATGCCATGAGTAGTGATAGACGAATATCGTCCCGGACATTTTGCGAACACAAACATGCGTTCGCGATCAAATGTTCCAGTACTGCGCATTTGCGGCGGGCCCCATTGACTTTAATGGCACGTGAACCTGAAAAACCTTCAGGTCATATTTGCAGCCACCAAATACTTACTAGAAGTGCACAAATAGTCCCACAACATGGACAAGTGACACACCAGTGGGGGATCTTTGACAAAAATTCCTACAAAAAATATGTATTTTATTCAGGGGCTATTTTTATGCGTCTTAAAGGGAAACTCTCAAAAATGTGCCCTGCTGAAGCCTAGAAATTTTTTATTTTAGGCCACGGGAGTACAGGCCCCAAAAATTAGGCATTCACCTGACAGAAAAGAACTTGTGATGATGTGGCTGGAGGTGCATTAGGCGGTCAATGGCTAAAAATGTTACCGTAGGCCAGTACAGGCCCCAAAAATTAGGCATTCACCTGAAGGAAGAAAACTTGTGATGATGTGGCTGGAGGTGCATTAGGCGGTCAATGGCTAAAAATGTTACCGTAGGCCAGTACAGGCCCCAAAAATTAGACATTCACCTGACAGAAAAGTACTTGTGATGATGTGGCTGGAGGTGCATTAGGCAGTCACTAGATAAAAATTTTACTGTAGGCCAGTACAGCCCCTGCGACATTTGTATTTGTTTGGTATATTACACCCCTCAATTGTTTTTTTTTTTGCGGCAACAGGTCAATCACACCCGTTGCAATTAGTTGTTCCAATAGCGTTTGTCCCTCTGTATAGCTGTGATATCGCAGCAGAAACGCACACAACTGCTGCACAATACAAATGCACTATAATATACAGTACTTTCTATGTTAGAAAGTATATTATAAGTATATCACACCCCTCAGTATATCACACCTATCACACCTATACCAGTTGTGGCCCTATTAGCTAGCGTTTGGTGTCCCTAACAGCCTGTCCCTGCACTGGCAAAACACAGAATGTAAAATCGCTGCCAGATTGGGTTCTGTTATAGGGTAGGGGGGGTGTCCATGTGCTGAAATGTCTCAATTGACTGTCCTGTCCCACCTGATGGATGTGTCATGGGTCAAAGTTCGGTGCAATGCAAAAGAATATGGCTCCGGCGGACATAGCCATATGTTCGCATGCTCGGCAAATCGTGAACGCGCAAAGTTCACCTCAAAACGACTGCCGGGTGAATCGCAAGGCCATCTCTAGCCATGAGTACAGTACAGCAGGTCCTGGTCAAGCAGGAACACATAGTATTATAAGTCATTATGATGCTGTGAGTTTTGGTCAGAGAGGAGAAATGTTCGGTATAGGTAATGCAGCCATCACATGGAGTTGTTTCCCCGACCAAACAGGTTTGTGTGAAATGAACATTAATAAGGAAGGTGCACTACTGTGGATGCAAACAAACAAGTCTGACTAAACCCTCAAACTGGTGTTAAAATTGAGAATTTAGCCAATATATCCTTATATGAAGGTCATATCTGAGCCCGAGCACGTATTGTAGGATGTATTTTTGTGGTACTTGTGGTCCGCTGCGGGCATCCTCCACTGTATGCATTTTTGCTGGGGATCACCATTAGCAACGGGCCACAAGTGCAGGATCTGCTCCCCTGGGTATAGATGTGCGACTGCATATGGGGTTGAACACTTCCTGCCTTTTGACACCACGCCATTTTTTGTAGTTTGTATTTGTTTGAAATTAGCCTAAGTGTTATTTTCTCAATTTTATTTTATAACTATTTTGCTTGGTTTTGTCCTTTTATTCATTTATTTATTTATTTTTATTTTTGTAAGTGCTGCACCTTGTTTATTAAAGCTTAAAACTTTAAAATGTTTAGTCCTTGTAAGTGCTAAAAGAATCCACAGCCTTTCAAAGAGTGTTTAATGATTTGACTGCTGGAAAGCAGAGTGTATGTTTTGGACTGCCTATCCAGCCACTAGAACTCGATTGATGGTGGCAAGTGGACTGTGTTGGGGTGTGATTTATGTTCAGTTTACTGCTTGAATGAAAGGTGATCATAAGACTGAGTGAGTGGAGATAGGTTGTTTCCTTGCAGTCATGCCCACGTCATATGCTGGGACAGTGGGTATGTGACACATACTGTTGCTTGCCCACCAGCACCTTAAAACTGTACAGGGGTTTGGCTGTGAGAAATATGGATTATCATTTATTGGCAGCCCTGATCGTCATTTGATTCACCTTTTGGCATGTACACAGTCAGTGTACATGCAAAATATGTTCTCACCCCCTGGCCATCTGCTGTCAGGGAAGGCCCCAGGTGAATAAAGTCACACCTAAACCAGACAGTTTGGAGGCAAGCTAGTTCTGCAGGAGACCCCCCATCAGGAGGTCTCAGCCCTTGCCCAGGATCAATGATAGCTCCCAGACATGTTGGCACCTACATTTCATAAGGAATTATGAACCGTCCGGCCATCCCAGGCATAATTTATTTTTGCGATCCTAGGGCAAAGGCAAACATCCACGTAGTCATGGCTTGATGCTAGGATGCCCGGGAGGGAAGATATACATATCTCCTCAGAGAAACCAAATAACGGTACCATGCTTGTAGCTGGAACCCGGGCGGATCAATTGGGCCCGAAATCATCTTCCTGCGACATTCTGGTCTGGGGCTATGAGCCCTAAGGGGTTTTATGGGTCATTTGCTGCCAGCACCAGAGAAGGAGGGGTGGACCCTACCCATAAGCAGGGAGGGGAGGGGAGCGGCCGGCTACAGATCATAAGCCCATGCAAGCCAGCGAGCGGGGTATTTTCTGAAGGGGGTCACATCATGCCAATGTGCCCCCACGTGACTGCAGCCAAGGACTATTCCACCATTATAACCCAAAGGACCTTTCATCTTACCCGGTAACTGTCTTTTGCTCTGCTTAACCCTGTTGTACCTATATCACCTGTATCTGAAACCTCAGACCACTGTATATATTCTCCGTGTATATTGTGGTATATCTAGTGTGCACTTAAGGCGATTAAATATATATTTTAATCTTGTGCTATCTTGTATCTCGATCACGTATCCCCACGTCCGTGTTTCGGCCTAGTTATAAGCTACCGCGGGTTGGTTTCTCACCCTATATAATCCCGTTAGCGGACCAGGCTTATATCAAGCGAGAAGCTGGTGGCAGTATACCCGGGCTGAGAAGGCGCTGTTTCACTGCGGCAGTGAAAAGGCTCCCTCAGCTCGTTGCCTCTTTGTGCCTGCTTGGACAGGAGGTGTCTGTGTAAACTGTACCATGCTGACCTTACCTGCTCCTCTGCAGGGCATAACGTCACGCTTTGGTAACCCGTGACCATACCGCGTCTCGTGAGCTCGACGTAGGTGACTTCAAGCGGGCACGAGGCGGGGTATTCGTCACAGGCATGCTCCATCACAAACTGTTTAATAGAACCATAGCTTCTAGGGGAGTATAGTATACAGTACAAAAGTACCATACAGCAGCATACAGCTTACCTAAAAAGCTTGGAATACAGAGTCTTAGGGGCTCCATGTACAGGCTTCACACACTTAGCTTTGCCAGGGATTTATTTTTTAAATTCCCACCTAGGCAGTGGGACCTGTGAAGAGCAATATACCGGTACTTACCTGTTCCTGCCACTTGACTTCAAGGCTGTCTGCACTGCACTTCCAGTCCAGGTCTGTCAACATCTGCATGGATGGGGCACATGCACTGCTGCAGTCAATGACAGGCCATAGAGGTGACATGTCCCCATGTGGCACATGACCCAGCAGTGACTAGCCTCTTGGGGACAGTACTAAAGCCAGTCAGATGCACCAGCAGAAGCACACAGATTTTGAAAGATGAGAAAGAGAGCCAGGGAGCAGGTAGGTATGTTTCTCTTTAAAGGTCTCACTGCTTGGGGTGGGATTACAAACAAACAACCCCTTTGAACGTCATATTACTATTAATAACAATAATAGTAACAATAACTAAATTGCTAAAATATAATAAAATGCCACCATTAAAAAGAATTATATTCTCAGACATTACATTCTAAATCTCTCTTCCAGCCACAGGTTGCGGGTATTCACTCCTGCTGATGGTCTCCTGTAATTCTAAGACATACCTAATGATATGATATATTTGTTCCCCAGATGAGGATATGAAGATCTACAGGGCTCCGATGATAAATTCTGAACATTTAACCAGCGTTACTAATTCCAGACAATATCAACATGAAAGGAAGCCAATGGAGGCATGTGCGACTGAAAACAAAGTCTGCATTCGACGGCACAGCGTGGCTCCAGTCAGACCTGTGGAGAATATAATCCATACTATAACCGCTCCAATGAATTCTTTTGTGATTTCTTAATCTGGACTATAGGGACACACAGTAATTTATTGCTCATTTCTTTGTATCGACAAACAGCACAGACGAAACATCAGGAGACCACAAATGAAGACAATAAAAGGCTATTTCTAAACTGGAAGAAAGTGCAGTCTAGCGACACATTAAAAGGGTTTACATAGTAACATAGTAACATAGTAACAGTTTGTATGGCTGAAAAAAGACATCTGTCCATCCAGTTCAGCCTGTTATCCTCCCAGTGGCGTACACACATTCCATGGGGCCCCGGTGCAAAACTGATCTATGGGGCCCCATCCGCCGCTGCCCCCCCCCCCCCACAACCTGCCTCCACCCCCCTTCCCCCCACTACCTCCCCTACCATTCACCCAACATGCCTCCCAACACTAACGCTTTGTGCGGGACAGGCCGATTTTGGATGGCAATCCTTCTGTACTGCGATCTGTGGATGACGCACTGTTATGGGGGATATCTGTGGATGATGCACTTATGGGGGATATCTGTGGATGACGCACTTATGGGGGATATCTGTGGATGACGCACTTATGGGGGATATCTGTGGAGGGCACTTATGGGGGATATCTGTGGAGGGCACTTATGGGGGATATCTGTGGATGACACATATATAGCATCTTATGCTATATATGTATCATCCACAGATATCCCCCATAAGTGCCCTCCACAGATATCCCCATAAGTGCCTTCTAGTAAAGTAATGTATTAGTGGGGGGAAGGGAGGAGGCAGGGACACTTGCGGTGGGGCTGGTGCAGTGCCCGGCGCTGTGCACACACCGGGGGCAGCTCCTACATTATGGAAGTTAATTCTGCTGCAGGACATTTTGCTCCACAAGTCTCCTGAGCGGCGGCCGCTTCACTGCTCGACCACTCCTCACATGGCAGCTGAACTAGAGCGCCGCTGCCCGCCCTTCTGCTGCTGTGCTGCCTGTGCGCAGCGTGACATCTCTCCCTCCGTCATGCGCCTCCTGCCCCGCCTGCCTGCTTCATTCATAAAGTGGAAGGAGCAGACAGACGGGGCAGGAGGCGCATAACGGACATTTTGCAAGCAGCTTGAGCGGCGCGATATGGCTGCGCGGCCGCCCACCCGCGCCACTTAGACATAAGGGAACACTGACTGCAGGGGCCAGGGGGGTCCACAGGCGGCCGGGCCCCGGGCCCCTGGAGTGCCGGGCCCGGTCGCAACTGCGACCCCTGCGACCCCTGTATGTACGCCACTGTATCCTCCACATGTTTTCCCTCACTTATATCTTCTCGGACTGTGGGCTTTAGACAGGACTTTACAGAAAATCAGACCCCTCCCTCTCTCCGGTTTTGGCGATCCTTTCTAAACAGACTGTCACCCTGTACGTTAACCTCCCAGTCATAGCTATCATCCAGCCATGTCTGTTATTCCCATTATGTCATAGTCCTCCTCACACATAACTAATTCCAGTTCCCCAGTATCAGACAGGAGTTTAAGTGCCGGTCCGGGTTTTGGCAGCACTTGGCTGTCCTTATTAGGCAGCTGGGCTCAGCTGAGATGTCTCTGTTTTTGGGATCTGAGGCTTTGTGCCGTGCTGAAGGGCATTCTGGTGAAACAGGCCCCCTAAAGCCTGCTGTGGACTACTGGAGGCAGAACTGCCAGGTGACTTGTGTTATATGTGTTTATATTCCATTGTGTGTGAATTAACACCAAGACTGCAAAGTGACGTGCTGTTTTGTGCAATTGCCTCAAGTGTGAATAAACACTGACGTTTCTAGTTAAGAACTTGTATTTTGCCTCTGTACTGCGCCCGCTTACCTTATCTACCAGAGCGAAACCCACAATACCTACAATTGAGAGGTTTATGTATACAGGGATCTCAAGTCTCCCGGAGGTTCAGGGAGTCTCCCGCTATTAGATAGCGGCTCCCTGACACCATGTGAAACAATATAGAAAGGTTCACTGATAGCAGAGCAGAGAGATAAGAGAAGTGACAGGACAGAGTTTAGATTACAGGTTGAATTAACCCTTTAGGGTCAAATTGGCTTCTCAAGGAGCTATATATGTTAAAGGCATCCCTTCTTCTGTCTCATTCAGTAGCTATATAACTATTGAGAGAGATGTATTTTTTTTAAATACATTTACACATTTAACCCTCCATGTTAATTATATTATTTACCCCAGTGTTAAATTCACCCCCCTGGATGCTTGTTTTTTTCCTACAGTGGGGTAGAAAATTACACACAGGGTTTAAAGAATAAACTTCTTGACTCAGACCAAGAGCCGACTCAGCGAGTCAGCGAGTGAATGGAAGCATCCGCGCATGCGCATTGCGCATCCTAAGCTTCGGTTCACTTGCTTCTTGTCAGCTCAGTGAATGAACTGATTCAAATGAACCGATTCATGTGAAAGATCCGAACTTCCCATCTCTAGTTTACTCGCAGTAAACCTTTCCAACAACCTGTAGCAGTGTCCCCTTCTCGGCGCGTGCGCACAGTGCAAGAAGAAGCCGATGCCAGCAGTCCGCAACGGCGTATCAGGCTGAGCCTGTGCGCACGCGCGGGATCTCAAAGCGGGAGGAGGGGGAGGGAGGGAGAGGCGGCACTGAGGAGTAGAAGGTCGGCGCTGGGCACGAACGGCGATGCGTGCGGCCGGGCACCATGCATCCACAGACCTCCCCTGCTTGGGCACCTTAATTCAATGATTGACAGGTTAGTAAAACCTGTTTTTCCGCAGAATAAAGCCACAAATAGCTTTTATAAGGCCACCTTAGAAATCAGAATGCTGCCCTGGACATGAGCAGGGCTTATAGGTGGTGACAGAATCCCTTCAATCATATACATAAATATGATAATTTGGGGCAGGGTAATGAGCCCAGTCCTCCACACCATAGAGCAAAGTGTGCAGATACTGCATATGTATGGAAAATGTAATAAAAAGTTTGTGAAAAAAAATAAAATAAGAAAACCTCCCTGAAATGAGAAGTGCACCTCCCTGAAATGAGTTTTTACAGGTTGGGATGTCTGCTGTATATTTTTTACCCTACACCTTTCCTTATGAACTGTTCTAGTCGCTCCTTCCATTCCTCCCCCAGTTCCATTACCTGGCCCCAAGTCTCTATCTGCACTATCTTCCCCTCCTATAATGTAATTACCCCCCCCCCCCCCCCCCCAGTTTAAACACTCCTCCAACCTTCTAGCCATTTTCTTCCCCAAAACAGCTGCACCTTCCCCACTAAGGTGCAGCCCATCCCTACGATAGAGCTTGTAGCCGACAGAGAAGTCGGCCCATCTCCAGGAACCCAAACTTTTCCTTCACCAGTTTATGAGCCACTTTTTAACCTCTCTGGTGTGGCTCGTGGCACAGGAATTATTTCGGAAAATGCTACCTTTGAGGTCCTTGCCCTGAGCTTGTGACCTAATCCCTTAAATAATTTTCAACAATTCACTCAACACTAGCAGCTGTGCTATGCCTGAACTGACATCCCTCTCATCTGCCAACCTTGCAAACTTATTGGGGTGTGTCAGATCCAGGCTAGCCTCCCTGGCACTCTTCCTTCTACTCCGCTTTCTGTTACCCAGCTAGCTACCTCACTTTCCTGATCCTCCATACTACAACCCTCCCCCGCGTCTACCCCATAGAGTGCAGTGAGCAGCAAATTTTTTTCCAAATTGCCAACGCTTCTAAGTGTCAAAACGGCAGACGGGGCCGGCAGGAGAATCAACGCTGGCCTGGCCCTGTCAATCAAGACGTGAGAGGGGGCGTGAGAGGGGGCGAGAGGGGGCGTGAAAATGAGGTGGGCGTACGGAGCCTCTAGGAGCAGGTGCAACGCCCCCCCCCCCCCCATTGCTCCTAGAGGCTCATTTGCAGATGATAAAAGTTAAAATTACACGAAAACGGGGGCATACTTAAATAAAAGAAATGCACTTGGACATTCCTGGCACATATCGCACTTGGACATTGCTAAACACAGTGTGAAGCAGTGGCGTGCCTAGGGCGGGTTCTTTCTCTGGCACCCCCCCCCCCACCCCCTTCAAATACTCACAGTAGTATTGCCCTCATTGTACAACCTTCACAGTAGTTTTGTACAGATGTGTGCCCACTCACAGTAGTTATGCCCACATTGTGCCCTCTCAGAGTAGTTATGCCCTCTCTATTTTCACATCTATAATGACAGCCTGTTTAATAGCGAAAATTGGGGTGACAGAAACCCTTTAAGTCACACACTTAATACACACACGCTTGAATTCAAACACGCGAACACAGGAAAAGTCAGAATACTCTTATGCCCAGAAAGTTGACCATTGTTTGGTAATATCTAGTTCATCCACCCTTCTTTGGCCGTCCACAATGATGTTTTCAAAAAATAATAATAAAAAAAAAAACAGTTTTTTCTATAATTGAAGGTCTGGCATTGAATTTATTTTTATAGGTGCTGCAATTTTTGTTGTGTGTAATAGAGATGGCTTTGCGGTTCGCCCAGCGGTCATTTTACGGCGAACTTTGCGTGTTCGCGATTCGCCAAACATGCGAACATATGGAGAAATTCACACCCGCCATATTCTTTTACATTATGAAGAACACTTTACCCATGACACATCCATCAGGTGGTACAGGACAGCCAATTGAGACGTTTCAGCCCATGGACACACCCCCTACCTTATAAATAGACCCGATCTGGCCGCCATTTTACATTCTGTATTTTGCCAGTGTAGGGAGAGGTTGCTGTGTGGAGCAGGGACAGACTGTTAGGGACACCAAACGCTAGCTAATCGGGCCACAAAAGTCCTTTTAAGGAATGGTATAGGTGTGCTATCGATAGGTGTGATACACAGAGGGGTGCGATATACTTATACTTTTATAATGAGTCAAAAACACATAGATCTATATAGTGATCACCTGGAAGTCAGGGGCCTAGGGGCTTAATAGGGACATTTTTCTATAGGATAAAGTTTCGGACGGGGTCGCTCTTATCAGGGCGGGTGGTCTGTGGTTAGGCTATCAGGGCCAGAATAGCACCCCCCTGTAGGGCAATATCAGGGACAGTTCTTTGCCCACCCTGTCCTTCAATACTACATCATCATCTAGCCCAGGGATAGATGGTTTTTGCTTTCCCTCCGGGATTCATCGATGTGCACTGGAACCCCCCGGATTGTGGTAGGACATATGGTTTCTGATTTAGTGCCGCCGAGCACCTGATTTGGTGCCGCCAAGCACTTGTTATTGCCTACCACATCTATGCTTTTTGCTTAAAGAGGACCTTTCACCGATTCTTACCCTATGAACTAACTATACAGATAGGTAGAGCGGCACCCGGGGATCTCACTGCACTTACTATTATCCCCGGGCGCCGCTCCGTTCTGCCGCTATGCCCTCCGGTATCTCCGCTCACTAAGTTATAGTAGGCGGAGATACCAGTCCCTAAGTTATGGTAGGCGGAGTCTGCCCTAGCGCTGGCCAATCGCAGCGCAGAGCTCACAGCCTGGGAGGTTATTTTCTCCCAGGCTGTGAGCTCTGCAGTGCGATTGGCCAGCGCTAGGGCAGACTCCGCCTACTATAACTTAGGGAACGGAGATACCGGAGGGCATAGCAGGAGAACGGAGCGGCGCCCGGGGATAACAGTAAGTGCAGTGAGATCCCCGGGTGCCGCTCTACCTATCTGTATAGTTAGTTCATAGGGTAAGAATCGGTGAAAGGTCCTCTTTAAAGAGGTTTTGCACTTTGTTTTAACTGAAGATCTATCCTCTGGATAGATCATCAGCATCTGATCGGCGGGGGTCCGACACCCAAGACCCCCGCCGATCAGCTGTTTGAGAAGGCAGCGGCGCTTCAGCAGCGCCGCGGCCTTCTCGCTGTTTACCGCTGGCACAGTGACGTCACGACTAGTATCAACTAGCGTGGGCGGGGCTAAGCTCTGTTCACTTTAATGGAGCTTAGCCCCGCCCACGCTAGTTGATACTAGTCGTGACGTCACTGGGCCAGCGGTAAACAATGAGAAGGCCGCGCCGCTGCTAGAGGGCCGCAGCCTTTTCAAACAGCTGATCGGCGGGGGTCCTGGGTGTCAGACCCCCGCCGATCAGATGCTGATGATCTATCCAGAGGATAGATCATCAGTTAAAACAAAGTGCAGAACCCCTTTAACTTGAATAATTTAATTTGTTTTAATTTTGAGGGATATCTTTTGCGGAACGGGTGCAGACCCATTCATGTTCAATGGGGCTGGAATGTGCTGTCCGCATTTGCAGATCCGCATCCGTATTTGCGGATCCGCACTTCCGCATCTGTGCTTCCGTTTCCGCCAAAAAATAGAACATGTCCTATTCTTGTCCGCAATTGCAGACAAAATTAGGCATTTTCTACTATAGTGCCGGCGATGTGCGGTCCGCAAATTGCGGAATGCATATTGCCGGTGTCCGTGTTTTGCAGACTTTTGAATGGACCCTCATAGTAACATTATTAAAGGTTACGTTTTATCTTTATGTATATTCTAATGGATTGCCTTCCTTGTACAATGTTATAATATACTTTCTATGTTAGACGGTATATTATAGTGCATTTGTATTGTGCGGCAGTTGTGTGCGGTTCTGCTGCGATACTGCAGGTATATAGAGGGACAAGCGTTATTGGAACAAACTATTTCTACTGGTGTGATATACCAGTCGACCCCCCCCAAAAAAACTGATTGAAGCAGTGGAGTTATATACCAATATACTTTCTTTATAGTGCATTTGGGTACTGTATAGTGCATTTGCGCGTACGCATTGAAAAAAAATATAAATGGAGATCGCAAATTCGAATAATACATCTGGTATGTCACTGTCCATGTTGTGGGGACTATTTGTGCACTTCTAGTAATTATTTATTGGCTGCAAATATGAGCTGAAGTTTTTTCAGGTTTGCCTGCCATTAAGGCCTTATGCACACGACCGTTGTGTGCATCCGTGGCCGTTGTGCCGTTTTCCGTTTTTTTTCGCGGACCCATTGACTTTCAATGGGTCCGTGGAAAAAATCGGAAAATGCACCGTTTTGCAGCCGAGACCGTGATCCGTGTATCCTGTCCGTCAAAAAAATATGACCTGTCCTATTTTTTTGACGGACAACGGTTCACGGACCCATTCAAGTCAATGGGTCCGTGAAAGAACACGGATGCACACAAGATTGGCATCCGTGTCCGTAGGTTACTTTTATACAGACGGATCCGTCTCCATAAAAGCTTTTTCAGAGCTGAGTTTTCACTTTGTGAAAACTCAGAACCGACAGTATATTCTAACACAGAGGCATTCCCATGGTGATGGGGACGCTTCAGGTTAGAATATACTAAAAGAACTGTGTACATGACTGCCCCCTGCTGCCTGGCAGGTGCTGCAAGGCAGCAGGGGGCAGCCCCCCCCGTAGTTAACACATTGTTGGCCAGTGTGGCCGCCCCCCCCCCTCCCCTGTAGTTAACTCGTTGGTGGCCAGTGGGCCCCCCTCCCTCCCCTGTAGTTAACTCGTTGGTGGCCAGTGCGGCCGGCCCCCCTCCCTCCCCTGTAGTTAACTCGTTGGTGGCCAGTGGGCCCCCCCCTCCCTCCCCTGTAGTTAACTCGTTAGTGGCCAGTGGGCCATCTCCCCTCCCTCCCCCTCCTAATTAAAATCTCCCCCCCCTATCATTGGTGGCAGAGGAGAGTACCGATCGGAGTCCCAGTTTAATCGCTGGGGCTCCGATCGGTAACCATGGCAACCAGGACGCTACTGCAGTCCTGGTTGCCATGGTTACTTAGCAATTTGTAGAAGCATTATACTTACCTGCGAGCTCCGATGTCTGCGTCCGGCCGGGAGCTCCTCCTACTGGTAAGTGACAGGTCATTAAGCAATGTGCCGCACAGACCTGTCACTTACCAGTAGGAGGAGCTCCCGGCCGGACGCAGACATCGGAGCTCGCAGGTAAGTATAATGCTTCTACAAATTGCTAAGTAACCATGGCAACCGGGACAGCAGTAGCATTCTGGTTGCCATGGTTACCGATCGGAGCCCCAGCGATTAAACTGGGACTCCGATCGGTACTCTCCGCTGCCACCAATGATAGGGGGGGGAGATTTTAATTAGGGGGGAGGGAGGGGAGAGGGCCCACTGGCCACCAACGAGTTAACTACAGGGGAGGGAGGGGGGGGCCCACTGGCCACCAACGAGTTAACTACAGGGGAGGGGGGGGCCGGCCGCACTGGCCACCAATGAGTTAACTACAGGGGAGGGAGGGGGGGCGGCCACACTGGCCACCAATGTGTTAACTACGGGGGGGGGCTGCCCCCTGCTGCCTGGCAGCACCTACCAGGCAGCAGGGGGCAGTCATGTACACAGTTCTTTTAGTGTATTCTAACCTGAAGCATCCCCATCACCATGGGAACGCCTCTGTGTTAGAATATATTGTCAGATTTGAGTTTCAGATCTAAATCATATCCGACAGTATATTCTAACGTAGAGGCGTTCCCATGGTGATGGGGACGCTTCAAGTTAAAATATACCATCGGATTGGAGAAAACTCAGATCCGATGGTATATTAACTCCTGACTTTACATTGAAAGTCAATGGGGGACGGATCCGTTTGAAATTGCACCATATTGTGTCAACATCAAACGGATCCGTCCCCATTGACTTGCATTGTAATTCAGGACGGATCCGTTTGGCTCCGCACAGCCAGGCGGACACCAAAACGACTTTTTTTTTCATGTCCGTGGATCCTCCAAAAATCAAGGAAGACCCACGGACGAAGAAACGGTCACGGATCACGGACCAACGGACCCCGTTTTTGCGGACCGTAAAAAAAAACGGTCGTGTGCATGAGGCCTAAAATGAATGGGACCCACCGCGAACTTGCGGATCGCGAACATTTGATCGCGTTCGCGAACCGTCCCGGCAGATGTTCGTCCATCACTAGTGTGTAAGATGACATTCACATTGCACTGTAAATACATGTCCCAATGTATACCTCCAGCGGATGCCACTGTACAGGCACAGTTCCCCACGGTAAAAAATAAATGTATACTGCACAGTATACATTATATTTAACTGAATGATTGTATAGCATAGCACAATCTACCGTGTTATTCCATATAGCAAGCAAATGGTGTGGCCAATGTATACTGACCCAAAGAAGACCAAATGGAAAATCTTTTGGCCTCCTTCATGGGAATCTATGAATACAATTGACGTATAGGTCGGGATCATTCCTGGCACATATCGCACTTGGACATTGCTAAACACAGTGTGAAGCAGTGGCGTGCCTAGGGTGTTTGGCACCCAGGGCGGGTTCTTTCTCTGGCACCCCCCCCCCCCCCCACCCCACCCCCTTCAAATACTCACAGTAGTATTGCCCTCATTGTACAACCTTCACAGTAGTTTTGTACAGATGTGTGCCCACTCACAGTAGTTATGCCCACATTGTGCCCTCTCAGAGTAGTTATGCGCTCTCTGTGCCCCTTTTACAGTTGTAGAGCCCTCTTTGTGTTCCCTTCACAGTAATAATCCCCATTATGCCATCTTCACAGTAATAATGCCCATTGTGTCCCCTTCATAGTAACAGTCCCCATTGTGCCCCCTTTATAGTAATAATGCCCACTGTGCCCCCTTCACAGTAATAATGCCCATTGTACCCCTTCACAGTAATAATGCCCACTGTGCCCCTTAACAGTAATAATGCCCACTGTGCCCCTTAACAGTAATAATGCCCACTGTGCCCCTTAACAGTAATAACGCCCATTGTGCCCCCTTCACTGTAATAATGCCCATTGTGCTCCTTTACAGTAATAATGCCCATTGTGCCCCTTCACAGTAATAATGCCCATTGTGCCCCTTCACAGTAATAATGCCCATTGTGCCCCTTCACAGTAATAATGCCCACTGTGCCCCTTCACAGTAATAACGCCCATTGTGCCCCCTTCACAGTAATAACGCCCATTGTGCCCCCTTCACAGTAATAACGCCCATTGTGCCCCCTTCACTGTAATAATGCCCATTGTGCTCCTTCACAGTAATAATGCCCATTGTGCTCCTTCACAGTAATAATGCCCATTGTGCCCCTTCACTGTAATAATGCCCATTGTGCTCCTTCACAGTAATAATGCCCATTGTGCTCCTTCACAGTAATAATGCCCATTGTGCCCCTTCACAGTAATAATGCCCATTGTGCCTCCTTCACAGTAATAATGCCCACTGTGCTAGCAATGCCCTCTGTGCCCCCTCCATAGTATAATCCCCATTGTGCCCCCTTCACAGTAATAATGCCCACTGTGCCCCCTTCACAGTAATAATGCCCACTGTGCCCCCTTCATTGTAGTAGTTCCCTCTAGCTCTGTGCCCCCTTCATAGTAGAAATGCCCATTGTGCCTCCTTCACATTAGTAATACCCTCTGTGTCCCCTCCATAGTAGTAATGCCCTCTGTGCCCCCAGCTATTTGAAGAGAGGGCAGCGCACATATGAGAGTTGCTTTCTCTGCTCTGTTCACCTGCTCGCCGTAGCATTTGCAGTGATGAGCAGCTAAACAGAGCAGAGAAGGCAGCGCTCATACAAAAAAAAAAAGTGGACAACCCCTTTAAAGACATACTTGGAAAACATTACATACAGCGCTACAGAACATACAGGGTCATACAGCGCCACTTATGTACCTCTTCCATCCAGTGACTTCTATTCTCTGATGTAAATATTCTCTTTCCTCTTCTTCTTCTCCTGTCAGACCAGACCGCCATGGTGACTTCTTTCAGCCGCGCCTCGTCTCTGCAGAGTTTAACAGACAGACCTCTTACTTTCCTACTTTTCCATCCTCCTCCTCACCTTCTCTACACCCCATCCTGCCACCTCCAATACTGTGTCCACTGTGCACCCCAATACTTTCCTTCAGAAACAGTCGACCTGAAAATACTGCTACCACACAGATAGTGCGTGAGTACAAAAACACCCCTTTATATTGTGCGCTAGTAATAAAAATAAAAAAACACCTTCCTTTCAGATCAGACCCCCATATAAAACCCTAAATGAGATCCCCAATCTCAGACCAAACCCCCTTTAGACCTCTATGTCAGACCCCATATAAGACCCCAGTTTTAAACCTCAGATCAGACCCCCATTAGACCTCCATGTAAGACACTGACCCAATATCAGACCTCAGATAAGACCCTCATTAGACTTTCAGACCCCCATATAAGACCCCCATTAGACCTTCAGACCCACATATCAGACCTCAGACCAGACCCCCATATCAGACCTCCAGACCCCCAATCAGACCCCCATTAGACCTACAGACCCCTAATCAGACCCCCCAGTCAGACCTCCAGACCCCCAATCAGACCCCTATTTCACCTCTAGACCCCCCCAGTCAGACCTCTAGACCCCCCAGTCAGACTTCCAGACTCCCAATCAGACCCCCATTAGACCTCCAGACCCCCAATCAGACCCCCATTAGACCTCCAGACCCCCAATCAGACCCCCATTAGACCTCCAGACCCCCAATCAGACCTCCAGACCCCCCATTAGACCACTCCAGACGCCCCAGTCAGACCTCTAGACCCTCCCAGTCAGACCTCCAGACCCCCCCAGTCAGACCTCCAGACCCCCCCAATCAGCCCTCCTGACCCCCCCATAGACCGCTCCAGACCTCCATTAGACCTCTCCAGACCCCCCATTAAACCTCCATATCAGACCTCAGATCAGACTGTAAAATAATAAAGTCACTTACCTCTCCTGCCGCCACTCTCCCTGTTCTGGCTGTCTTCTCTTCTGAGTGCCCGCGCTTCAGTTAGGGTACTTTCACACTTGCGGCAGGATGGATCTGACAGGCTGTTCACCCTGTCGGATACGTACTTCCGCTATTTCGCCGTGCCGCCGGACCGCCGCTCCGTCCCCATTGACTATAATGGGGACGGGCGGAGCTCCGGCGCAGTACGGCAGTTCGCGGTGAGAGGCCGCCGGACTAAAAAGTCGGACATGCAGGACTTTTAGTCCGGCGGCCATTCGCTGTGCACTGCCGTGCTGCGCCGGAGCTCCGCCCCCGTCCCCATTATAGTCAATGGGGACGGAGCGGCGGTACGGCGGCAGGGCGAAATAGCAGAAGGACTGATCCGACAGGGTGAACAGCCTGTCGGATCCGTCCTGCCGCAAGTGTGAAAGTAGCCTTACAGTTACCTGACCTCCTGCAGCGCCAGGTCAGAGTGCGCTCTGTACGTCCTGACGCTGCAGGCAGTCAGGACACAGCAGCGCGGACCCTGAGAAGAGCAAGCAGGAGGAGGGGTAAGTACTGGACAGCGCTCACAGTGCTTTACTCCCTCTCCTCCTGCAGACTAGTAAGTGCTGCACTGTATCTTATAAAGGGAAAAGCAATAAGCGCTTCCATCTGTATTGATGGAAGCGCTCATTGCTTCTGTTCTGGCACCCCCTGAGAGCGCTGAGAGTCAGCACCCAGGGTAGACCACCCATCCCCCACTGGGCACACCACTGGTGTGAGGGTAGCCTTAAATGGGTTTTCTGAGACTTTAATGCTGATGACCTATTAGACACCTGGTTCCCCATCCTCTTCCCCTCTTCCCCGGTTAAATGTTTGAGAAGGCACTGGCACTTGCAGTAGCACCACAGCCTTCTCTCTGCTTGAACCACAGCGCTGTACAGTCGTGGCCAAAAGTTTTGAGAATTACATAAATATTGGAAATAGCAATTTGCATATACTCCAGAATGTTATGAAGAGTGATCAGATGAATTGCATAGTCCTTCTTTGCCATGAAAATTAACTTAATCCCAAAAAAACCTTTCCACTGCATTTCATTGCTGTCGTTAAAGGACCTGCTGAGATCACTTCAGCACAAGGCTGGAGATCATTATGTCAGGCTGATTGGATTAAAATGGCAGACTTGACATGTTAAAAGAGGGTGATGCTTGAAATCATTGTTCTTCCATTGTTAACCATGGTGACCTGCAAAGAAACGCGTGCAGCCATCATTGCGTTGCATAAAAATGGCTTCACAGGCAAGGATATTGTGGCTACTAAGATTGCACCTCAATCAACAATTTATAGGATCATCAAGAACTTCAAGGAAAGAGGTTCAATTCTTGTTAAGAAGGCTTCAGGGCGTCCAAGAAAGTCCAGCAAGCGCCAGGATCGTCTCCTAAAGAGGATTCAGCTGCGGGATCGGAGTGCCACCAGTGCAGAGCTTGCTCAGGAATGGCAGCAGGCAGGTGTGAGCGCATCAGCACGCACAGTGAGGCGAAGACTTTTGGAAGATGGCCTGGTGTCAAGAAGGGCAGCAAAGAAGCCACTTCTCTCAAAAAAAAAAACATCAGGGACAGATTGATCTTCTGCAGAAAGTATGGTGAATGGACTGCTGAGGACTGGGGCAAAGTCATATTCTCCGATGAAGCCTCTTTCCGATTGTTTGGGGCATCTGGAAAAAGGCTTGTCCGGAGAAGAAAAGGTGAGCGCTACCATCAGTCCTGTGTCATGCCAACAGTAAAGCATCCTGAGACCATTCATGTGTGGGGTTGCTTCTCATCCAAGGGAGTTGGCTCACTCACAATTTTGCCCAAAAACACAGCCATGAATAAAGAATGGTACCAAAACACCCTCCAACAGCAACTTCTTCCAACAATCCAACAACAGTTTGGTGAAGAACAATGCATTTTCCAGCACGATGGAGCACCGTGCCATAAGGCAAAAGTGATAACTAAGTGGCTCGGGGACCAAAACGTTGACATTTTGGGTCCATGGCCTGGAAACTCCCCAGATCTTAATCCCATTGAGAACTTGTGGTCAATCCTCAAGAGGCGGGTGGACAAACAAAAACCCACTAATTCTGACAAACTCCAAGAAGTGATTATGAAAGAATGGGTTGCTATCAGTCAGGAATTGGCCCAGAAGTTGATTGAGAGCATGCCCAGTCAAATTGCAGAGGTCCTGAAAAAGAAGGGCCAACACTGCAAACACTGACTCTTTGCATAAATGTCATGTAATTGTCGATAAAAGCCTTTGAAACGTATGAAGTGCGTGTAATTATATTTCACTACATCACAGAAACAACTGAAACAAAGATCTAAAAGCAGTTTAGCAGCAAACTTTGTGAAAACTAATATTTGTGTCATTCTCAAAACTTTTGGCCACGACTGTACATTGTATAGTGGTTGCACTTGGTATTGCAGCTCAGTCCCATTCACTTCAATAGAGCTAAGGTGCGCCTAGGTCAGTAATAGCTAACCACAGACACTGTGGTGAAACGACGACTCCCAGCATTCTCCATTCATTTCTATGGAGTTCTGAGAACAGCCAAGCAAGGGGGCATCTTGGGAGTCGTAGTTTTACCACAGCTGGAGTGCCGGAGGTTAGCCATCACAGGCCTAGGCGATGTGAATGATAGACGTGATGTCACTCAGCCTAGGGAAAGCAGTGAGAAGCGTCAGGTGTCGTGATGGTTACACTGCATGGCCCTGACAAATCCAAGTGGAGAGGGCATGGCAGTTGCAGAGAGAGAGCAGAGCCTCTAGGTGTAATGGTAACGCCTCCGTTGCTCCTAGAGGCTCATTTGCATTTCTCAGCAATGCGGACACATATGAACATGGGACCAACACAGATGCCTTCAGCTTCCAAGCGCACATGCAACAGGTCAGCCAGTGTCATAGGTACAAATCTGCTAACAGATGCCTAAGCTGAGGTCTATGTCCTGGCCATCATACAGAGAACGAATCTGAATCTCTTGGGACCCAATGCAAAATCTGTCATAGGGCTTCCCTGACCATGGTGTCCTCTTTTGTGGCAGAAGTGCCAGTGGTTCTCTTAGGCTTTCTCCTACATCAGAGGACAGTCATGATAAAGATCAACTATAATAAAACATAACACGCCTATGCACTTTAAGACATGCTCCCTTCATTGGACTCTGATAGTTTCCATACCATACAGTAAGTGGCACGTACTGTGTGATGGAGGTCTACACAGGAGTACTCTGCCCTGCAGACTGGTGCCCCTTTAATCTTGGGGCTTATAAAGTTATCTAAAGAAGAGCAAAAGATTAACGCCTTCGAGGGACTTACAGTATGACTGTATCACAAAAAGTTATACAATTTTGTAATATATTTTCTGCAAATTATTTTCAAGATCTCTAGAAATCGAGGCTAAAGATACCATACACGCATTGCATGAAGCTTCTATAGGGCTCCTGGGAGGAGAGGAATTTTCATGGTAGAAAAAAAAATCCAATTTAATGACTACAAGCAGAGATCTTGAAAAGCCTAAATATTAGAAAGCCAATATTTTTTTTCAAATAGGACCAACTACCCCTGATTGTCCATGAGCTTACTCCCATATCAGTATGAGTTTGATATTGGGGCTGAAGACCATCAGTAAGGTGCCCCATTAATTATGAGAACCAGAAAAATAGTAGGAGTGAAGATAAAGTATTGTTTTTAATGGTAAACCATTTGGCTATGGTCGTGTTGTAGTCTTCCATCTGGTGGGTGTCACCGCCAGATCTCTGAGAAGTTCTGATAGACGTTCTTCAGTACCTCCTGCATGATGTTCTTTTGTTTTGCTTTCCCTTTGACATCTCTTCTCCCTCTCCCAGCTGTCATCTATTAGCAGTGATTGCCTCCCTATATATCTCCTTCCCATACTGTTTCACTTTGCGGTTTATACTACTTCCTGGATTGGTTTCACTGCTTGAAGTTCCTCAAGATAAGTCTATTTCTGTATTTGTGTCTTCCTGTTGGCTTGATTCTAGGTGACCCTGTGTCACGGCTGAGGATGGGGGAAATCCTCAGCCGTGTGGAGCCCGGTGATGTTTCGGCTGCTTGGCCATGAAGACAGGATTAGGGAGCAGGTCACCTCCTAAGGCATCCCTAACCTGACCCTAGCTCCTAGCTGCATGGGCCAACCTTGATGGTAGGAGGGCCCATGCTCCGGAACCTAAAAGTCCCTGCTAGCCCTCAAGATGACCCTCACCTAGGAGCTAAGTAAGACAAGCCCACTCCTCCTAGACACGGAGGAGCAGGAGTCTCAACGGCCAAGCTGCAGGAAAAGGGGAGACATAAACAGCTCTATGGATATGGCAGGTGAACAAAGAGTTCCACCTACCTGCCACAGCCTTGCTGACTGGATCCCTGTGTTAGCAGGGTGCAGATCACAAACGCATCCCCACACAGGGACCCAGATCCATAGCTGCACAAAATCACATATAAAACATCACACGGACATCACACATAACTAGAAATAACTTAAAGCGACATTATGGTTATGACATTAAGGTTTATGACCACAGGGGTGGCTCTTACTGGCAGGTAATAAAGACATGATGCTGCTCTCAGCTAAGCATGGCTGAAGCAACCTGAAGGCCTGCAAAAGCAGTGAGGCTTTATAGGCCAAGAAGCCACACCCCACAGTCGGACACACCCAGTGATCACACACACTAGGAAGGGGATTAACCCTTCCAACACCAGGGAAGGGAAAACACCACTTAAAGGGAACGTGCACACAATAACATAAAACACAGTGCACACATCCACACATCACACACAAAACCGCATGCGCAGCGTAGCGAGCTGCATGGCACAGCTCAGCCTGCTACGCTGCCACATACATACTGTTGCCAGCGGCAACCACAGGTGAGGCCAATACCACAGCCCTCACCTGTGATTGAACACCAATGAAAACCGCTGACAACCGCATGCGGTTCAGGAGTCACGGTCATAGCCATGGCCGTGACACTCCCACCCCTCAAAGCCCCCCCACCAAAAAAAGACACGTGAGGGACTCAGACAAGGGGATAGGAGAAGGGGACGTCCACTCTCAGTGCCGGTTCTAAAAAGGGGTCGCTGTCAGCTGCATCCTCTCCCGGCTCACACTAGCCAGTCCGACGAGGACTGCAGCCCGCACCAGCAACAAAGAGAAAAGAACCACTGAGAGATGAACGAGGGGACTCTCCACTCACGTCCCCACTCCAGTCGCTGCCAGCAGACACTCCTAACCAGCACGCAGCCGGACCACTTACGGAGTGCTGCCAGCAGACGACCAGAGATGGGAACATGGAGAGGGACGAGGGATCCCCAACACGGACGGTAAGGTGGCGGGGAATAAGCCACCAACCGTGCCGTTAACGGAGAACCCCCAGGAACGCTCTCCCTCCGGAGAACGCGCATGCAGGCCACAAGGATATGGCACTGCATGCTGCACCCTCTTTCGAAGGTGTGCAACTCGCACACCAAACAAACACCCTAGTGCTATAAAATCAGGGGGACGCCAAACGAGGCAACGGTGAAGGGAAGGCGGGGAAACGCCACTCACCGCGCCGTCAGAGGCGAAACCCCCAGAACGCTCTCCCTCCGAAGAGCGCGCATGTAACCCTTCCGCAGAGGGCGGTACATGCTTCACCCTCTTTCGAGGGATGCATACTCCCACCCCTCAAAGCCCCTCCCAACAACAAAAGGGGAAAGTCGGTGAGGCATAAGAAACAATGGGAGGGGGGGGAGGGGAAAGACAAACAAAAGGGGACACCAACACGGACAACGGTGAGCAAGGAATGGCGGGGGATGCCACTCACCGCGCCGTAAATGGTGAACGCCCCATAACGCTCTCCCTCCGGAGAACGCGCATGCACCCCATCCGCAGATAGCGGTGCATGCTTTACCCTCTTTCGAGGGAGCGCCACGTAAGAGCGACTGTGGTCATACTGTCACGGCTGAGGATGGGGGAAATCCTCAGCCGTGTGGAGCCCGGTGATGTTTCGGCTGCTTGGCCATGAAGACAGGATTAGGGAGCAGGTCACCTCCTAAGGCATCCCTAACCTGACCCTAGCTCCTAGCTGCATGGGCCAACCTTGATGGTAGGAGGGCCCATGCTCCGGAACCTAAAAGTCCCTGCTAGCCCTCAAGATGACCCTCACCTAGGAGCTAAGTAAGACAAGCCCACTCCTCCTAGACACGGAGGAGCAGGAGTCTCAACGGCCAAGCTGCAGGAAAAGGGGAGACATAAACAGCTCTATGGATATGGCAGGTGAACAAAGAGTTCCACCTACCTGCCACAGCCTTGCTGACTGGATCCCTGTGTTAGCAGGGTGCAGATCACAAACGCATCCCCACACAGGGACCCAGATCCATAGCTGCACAAAATCACATATAAAACATCACACGGACATCACACATAACTAGAAATAACTTAAAGCGACATTATGGTTATGACATTAAGGTTTATGACCACAGGGGTGGCTCTTACTGGCAGGTAATAAAGACATGATGCTGCTCTCAGCTAAGCATGGCTGAAGCAACCTGAAGGCCTGCAAAAGCAGTGAGGCTTTATAGGCCAAGAAGCCACACCCCACAGTCGGACACACCCAGTGATCACACACACTAGGAAGGGGATTAACCCTTCCAACACCAGGGAAGGGAAAACACCACTTAAAGGGAACGTGCACACAATAACATAAAACACAGTGCACACATCCACACATCACACACAAAACCGCATGCGCAGCGTAGCGAGCTGCATGGCACAGCTCAGCCTGCTACGCTGCCACATACATACTGTTGCCAGCGGCAACCACAGGTGAGGCCAATACCACAGCCCTCACCTGTGATTGAACACCAATGAAAACCGCTGACAACCGCATGCGGTTCAGGAGTCACGGTCATAGCCATGGCCGTGACACCCTGACTCCCTCCGTATTGAGTGCAGGGAGCCGGTGGTCGTGTCCCCTCACTATTATAGGGTTTGCAGGTGTCACTCAGTCTAAGGTACGTGGACATGCAACTTTCTATCATTGAGATCTTTGCATTGGCTGAGCAGTGAGGGAGAGCTCTAGGGCATTAATAGAGCTTACCCTTTTGTTCCTTAGTTTGGGATCAAGTCAGTCGGATCTTTATTTGTTACTTATTGTTTCCTGCTACACCATCCATGACAGTGGGCTTGTGTGTGTGTGTGTGTGTGTGGGGGGGGGGGGGGCAACAGCAATTAGAAAGTGAAGACCCAGCATGCCATACCACCTAGAATATCAGAGGAACCTCACACCTATCACCAGTCTTCAAAAGGCGCTTAAAAAGGACCTGTCCTCTCTTCTGACATGTCTGTTTTAGTAACTACTTGCATTCCACATGAAATAACAATTCTGGAGCATCTATTCTTACGAATCTGTGTTATGCAATTCCTTTATTATTCCTGCTAGAAGTTATAAATGAATTTATAGCAGTTTACAATGAAGGTCCAGATGGGTGTGACCAGTTGGGGGGTGTTCCTGCACAGCCTGACACTATCCAATCAGTGCTGACAGTGTCAGACTGTACAGGGATACACCCCTAACTTGTAACACCCTGCCGGACCTTCATTGCAAGCTGCTAGTAATTCATTCATCATTTCTAGAAGGAATAATAAAGGAATAGCATCACATAGAGCCATAAGATTAAATGCTACAAAATTGTAATTACAATTTACAGGTGGATGCAAGTAGTTACTAAAACAGACAAAACCAAGCCTTTGCCCACGATTCAATGAGTATAGCAGCATTTAATTTGGAGATGCCATTCCAGTTGGCGCATGCGCTCATCCTGGACCATCTAGGATAGCGCATTGGCAGATACATTTTATGGAGGGAACGGGTCACTGAACATTACCCAGTGTGCTTGCACCGTTCCAAGACAATTCAGAAAACAGCACACGCGCAGACGCACAGCCATAGTTTCAGACTTGTTTAGGGAACGCCACTCCAGGTCACGCCCTACATTGGATGAGAATGACAGCGTGGTGAAAGGTGTTCCTTTTCTGTGGCATGCCGGAGGAAGAGTATACAGCAGAACTGCTGATGAAGGTACATTAGTAAGTTATATTTTCCTGCCTGACACATCTTAGTAAAGGTGGCCTTTATGGCACTTTATGGCTCTGCTCACATGTATCACTTGTGCTGCGGTTATTATTGCCAAGCGGCGAAGAACAGATGGGCAAAAGGACCATGCAGTTTACTGCTAATTTCCATGGTTTGTGGAGAGTACTTGTGAAGCGCATAAACCCACGAACTTCGCTTGTGCTTGCCACGAAACCGCAGTAAATAGCAATAACTGCAGTTATTGTCGGAATACATCACAGCAAGATGCTACGTGTGAATATACCCGTATGCAGCTCTTATTTTGCATGATTCCTAAGAACATCATATTCTAGGGGCTTAAAGAGGAGCCAGAGAGAGAGGAGGGTAAGTGTATGAGTGTGGTCTGAGTAGAGAGTATCTAGTAATCAAGCTAAAGGCATTGTGTGCATGTATGAGCTCCTGACGTAGGCCAAAAGAGAAGCCTCATCCAGGAAAGCACCATTCCTGAGACTGCAAACTGCCAGAGAACAAAACAACGGAAAGAATACTCCAGAGGGAAAGAAAACTGTCATTTTTCTAGATGGCTGAGAAACGCATAAAGGCCATGCTGAAAAGACAGTAAGGTAACGCTCGTCTACGTCAAAAGACTTTGCTGCTGTGGAAAGGGTAAGTATATTGCTTCAAAGCCCATCACACTTGTAAGACGGATTGGCAATCTGGATCTGAGTTCTGGACCCAGTAGCCTGGGCATTGTCGAAAGAGGTAATGAGAACAGAATTGCATTCCTTTTTTAGGCAGATTGCAAAGTTTTCTTGGAGTGAGATTCAGGGAGGATTACTACCATCATTGCTGCTGCCTGCTATTGGAAGACCCTATCCTGTAAGATACCTCAGAACTGTGCCTATAGCTGCTCTATGTACTGCAACTCCTATCATCTATTCAGTAAAGAGAGAATTTATTTATTGTAATCAAACTGGCCTGGTCATTAACTCCACCATCATCTGCCGGCTCCTATCTACTTCTGCTCTACTGTCTTGCTCCCATCTACCTAACATCAAAGACACCCCAACTACCACCAGGCAGGAGGCCTAGAACATCCAGGGTGTGCCCTGAGGGAAGCGAGGGTGTGTTCTCTAACCACTGCACTCTTGAACTAGGAAGAGCTGGAGAAGGACGAGCCACTGTGAGTAACTACCACCACCTTCAATGTCGTCACCACCACTCCTACCCGCTCCAAAGCCTCCATCACGCCTCCCCCTGGAGCCTGAGTCATTGCATTAATAGATGAGGGTCTTAAGAACAGGTCTCCCCGTTTTTAATTAACCATGTTCTAATAGAGAGGGAGCAGTGGGAACCAGATAACCCCTTTTAACTGCATTATTGCTAATAATGGACTTTAGAAGAAGCTCTGAAGATACTAAAAGCACATATTTTCAAGACATTCAACTTATTTACCAGAAGTCTGTATTTTCTAGATGCAATTTAGATTCAATATATATAAAAAAAAGATCTCTGCCTCTTCACGGTATTTTCAATTACAGATACAAAAAGCTCTAGAAAAAGGAACATGTAATAGGGCTGCCTCGTGTTCAGTGACTTTCTGGGCCTCTGTATGGAGGCCATGGAGGTCATGACTAGCCTGAGCATCCAGCAGGGCAGGGGTCTGGGTCACATATTTCAGTCAAAACCAACAAACCGGATTCCAAAAAAGTTGGGACACTATAGAAATCGTGAATAAAAACTGAATGCAATGATGTGGAGGTGCCAACTTCTAATATTTTATTCAGAATAGAACATAAATCACGGAACAAAAAATTAAACTGAGAAAATGTACCATTTTAAGGGAAAAATATGTTGAATCAGAATTTCATGGTGTCAACAAATCCCCAAAAAGTTGGGACAAGGCCATTTTCACCACTGTGTGGCATCTCCCCTTCTTCTTACAACACTCAACAGACGTCTGGGGACCGAGGAAACCAGTTTCTCAAGTTTTGAAATAGGAATGCTCTCCCATTCTTGTCTAATACAGGCCTCTAACTGTTCAATCGTCTTGGGCCTTCTTTGTTGCACCTTCCTCTTTATGATGCGCCAAATGTTCTCTATAGGTGAAAGATCTGGACTGCAGACTGGCCATTTCAGTACCCGGATCCTTCTCCTACGCAGCCATGATGTTGTGATTGATGCAGAATGTGGTCTGGCATTATCTTGTTGAAAAATGCAGGGTCTTCCCTGAAAGAGATGACGTCTGGATGGGAGCATATGTTGTTCTAGAACCTGAATATATTTTTCTGCATTGATGGTGCCTTTCCAGACATGCAAGCTGCCCATGCCACACGCACTCATGCAACCCCATACCATCAGAGATGCAGGCTTCTGAACTGAGCGTTGATAACAACTTGGGTTGTCCTTGTCCTCTTTGGTCCGGATGACATGGCGTCCTAGATTTCCAAAAAGAACTTTGAATCGTGACTCGTCTGACCACAGAACAGTCTTCCATTTTGCCACACTCCATTTTAAATGATCCCTGGCCCAGTGAAAACGCCTGAGCTTGTGGATCTTGCTTAGAAATGGCTTCTTCTTTGCACTGTAGAGTTTCAGCTGGCAACGGCGGATGGCACGGTGTATTGTGTTCACTGACAATGGTTTCTGGAAGTATTTCTGAGCCCATTCTGTGATTTCCTTTACAGTAGCATTCCTGTTTGTGGTGCAGTGTCGTTTAAGGGCCTGGAGATCACGGGCATCCAGTATGGTTTTACGGCCTTGACCCTTACGCACAGAGATTGTTCCAGATTCTCTGAATCTTCGGATGATGTTATGCACAGTTGATGATGATAGATGCAAAGTCTTTGCAATTTTTCGCTGGGTAAGACCTTTCTGATATTGCTCCACTATCTTTCTGCGCAACATTGTGGGAATTGGTGATCCTCTACCCATCTTGGCTTCTGAGAGACACTGCCACTCTGAGAAGCTCTTTTTATACCCAATCATGTTGCCAATTGACCTAATTAGTGTTAATTGGTCTTCCAGCTCTTCGTTATGCTCAAATTTACTTTTTCCAGCCTCTTATTGCTACTTGTCCCAACTTTTTGGGGATTTGTTGACACCGTGAAAATTGGAATCAACGTATTTTTCCTTTAAAATGATACATTTACTCGGATTAAACGTCTGATCTGTCATCTACATTCTATTACAAATAAAATATTGACATTTGCCATCTCCACATCATTGCATTCAGTTTTTATTCACAATTTGTTTAGTGTCCCAACTTTTTTGGAATCCGGTTTGTAGTTCTGATTTCCCTCTCCTTATTGGTCATCCCCCATAGGGAAGGAGGGGTTAGCTTCTACCTTCAGTATTAGTTCTTCAGCACAAAGTACATTGCAGCTTCAGTCTATCAAGATGACAATAATCATGAAGACATCATGAAGACTCTCTGCATCATCCCCACCACCTGTGCCACCGAGGCAAGCTGGTTAAGGAACATTGATGGCAAAATCCATCATTGAGTCGGCTTTCCGTCTCTTGGCAGTTCACCATGAATGCTTCCACCTCCTACGCAGTTTTTTCCAGGGACACTACTACTATGATATGAGTTTACCAATGGGATGCTCCATATCCTGTTTCTACTTTGAAATATTTAGCTCTTTCTTAGGGTCCATTCACACATCCGTATGTGTTTTGCAGATCCGCGGATCCACAAAACACAGACACCGTCAATGTGCGTTCCACATTTTGCGGACCGCACATCACCGGCACATAAATAGAAAATGTTTAATCTTGTCCGCAATTGCGGACAAGAATAGGACATGTTCTATTTTTTTCGTAAACGGAATTGCAGACCCGGAAGTGCAGATTCAGACAGCACATAGTGTGGTCAGTGGCGTAGGGATCGCCATAGCAGCCATAGCAGTGGCTATGGGGCCCTACGCCACTGGGGGCCCGTCCGGGCCACCTTCTGTTGATTTTTTTAATTTTTTTTTTATTTACATTTACATACACACCACACACAGACAGCCAGGCCCGAGCCGCGGACCACCCGTCCACTACACTAGACTAGTGTAGTGGGCGGGGCGCGGGCGGTCCGCGGCTCGGGCCTGGCTGGGGAGGAGTCAGGACTGGAGCAGGGCGCACGCAGGGCCGGGCCGACACAGAGGCTGGGGAGGCCACTGAGTAACTCAGAAGATCTGATGGTATATTCTAACTCAGTGAGATCGTAAAAACTCAAATCCGATGGTATATTCTAACCCCCAGGCGTTCCCATGGTGACAGGGACGCTTGCCTGGGGGTTAGAATATACAAGGGCCACGCCGCTTACAGGAGTATATTTATAAACTAATCAGTAACTGACTACTTTAACTTTAATCATTGACATTGCTGATCTCTTTACTGGGATATCTTACTCTGTCTTAGCTCCGGTAACAGCAGGCAGTGCGGGAGGGCGGCGCTCACTCACTGACTTCATGCGCCTGCGCCGCCTCGTGGGAATAGCAGGCGCGTGACGTCAGTGAGTGAGCGCCGCCCTCCCGCACTGCCTGCTGTTACCGGAGCTAAGACAGAGTAAGATATCCCAGTAAAGAGATCAGCAATGTCAATGATTAAAGTTAAAGTTACTGATTAGTTTATAAATGTACTCCTGTGAGCGTCGGGGAGGGTGATCTGTGGATGTTACTGTTTAGGGGAGGGGGATCTGTGGATGGCACTATTTAGGGGAGGGAGATCTGTGGATGGCACTATTTAGGGGAGGGGGATCTGTGGATGGCACTATTTAGGGGAGGGAGATCTGTGGATGGCACTATTTAGGGGAGGGGGATCTGTGGATGGCACTGTTTAGGGGAGGGGGATCTGTTGATGGCACTGATTAGGGGAGGGGGATCTGTGGATGGCACTGTTTAGGGGAGAGAGATCTGTGGATGGCACTATTTAGGGGAGGGGGATCTCTGGATGGCACTATTTAGGGGAGGGGGATCTGTGGATGGCACTGTTTAGGGGAGAGGGATCTGTGGATGGCACTATTTAGGGGAGGGGGATCTGTGGATGGCACTATTTAGGGGAGGGGGATCTGTGGATGGCACTATTTAGGGGAGGGGGATCTGTTGATGGCACTATTTAGGGGAGGGGGATCTGTGGATGGCACGGGGGGGGCCATACATTTTTTTTGCTATGGGGCCCATGCATTTCTAGCTACGCCCCTGAGTGTGGCCCCATAGAAATGAATGGGTCCGCAATTCCGTTCCGCAAAATCCGGATGTGTGAATGGACCCTTACAGTGGGTGGTCTCTGAGGAGTCAGGACGCCCATCTTTACTGCATTATTTAGATGATTTCCTTTTCTTAGGCCCAGCAGGTACTGAGGTAACGTTACATTGTTTAAACACTTTCCGTCGCATGCTCAATTATTTTGGGGTCCCTATTGCTGAGATAAAAACAGAGGGTCCACTAACTGTCCTTACATTCTTAGGCATCCAAATCGATGTAGATAGGATGGTATTCCGTTTAGCCCAACAAAAATTGACCAACTTAAAAGGTCTCCTGTCCCAAGTCCTGTCCCTACTAGGGCATCTCACATTTGCCAGCAGGGTGCTTCCTATGGGCAGAGCATTTTGCCGTAGGCTGTCCCTCGCTACTAAGGGCGTAAAGCAGCAGCACTGTGGGGCCCGGCTATCAGTGACTGCTGGGCCCCTGCAGTGATCGGGCGCCGCTCCTGTGCCCGCCCGACGTACGTACTATTACGTCATATGTCGGGAAGGGGTTAAATAGCATTATTTGAAGGCTGGTGTTGAAAGAGTTAATACTGTGTTGTTTTTTTATGTGTTTTCTGTTTGCTGAGTTCCCGGTGTTTGCACCAGAGTCCCTGACCCCAGCTACCAACCACACTGGGACTATTCCAGGAAGTAGTAGTCTGGTTGCTTCCCTGTACGAAGTCCAGATCCCTGTACAGGAGTTAAAGGGTGAATACCAGGGAAGCGTCAAAATAAAGTGCTTAGGGTTTAGCCCAAAGGCAAACAGGTTATTTGGCACAGAGGGTTCACACTCGCTGACCTTAACAACGCCTTCCATTTGCCTCAAAGATTCAGATCACAATGACAAAATTCATGTTCCCAGAAACCACTTGAGCTCACCCAGGCCACCGTGAGGCACTTGCCATGAAGTGGATAGAGAAGTAATATTTTGTACCATGATTTGATTACTTGCATAAAGCCATTTTTTTGTACATCATTGACTTTAATTTTACCTTAACCAAAATGAAATCTCATCAGAATAAGAGCACTCTGCCGGGCTTTGCATTTTCCTCCATCAAGAGGTTAATTAATTCTGTCATTGCTTTGGTTTAAATACAGAGATGTGATTTACTGATGTGCCGAAATGTGTTGACATAAAATATATATAATCCCCTCTGTCATTCACACCTATAATATTAGACATAAATTATAGATGGTTATAAATATATATATATATATATTAGCAGAAGGACCCGGCTTTGCACGGGTATATTTCATCTATTTCATTTAATGTTTGTGTGTGTCGTTAAAAGATATCGACAGTATCCACTATAACAGTGACAGCTACAGTACCCCACACCCTTAACAGTGACCTCCACAGCCCCCCACCCCTTAACACTGAACCCCCCCACAGTGCTGCGTCTCCTTAAAATGGGACCTCCACAGCAGCCTGCCCCTTTAACAGTGAGTTCCACAGCACCCCACCCTCTTGGCAGTGACCTTCACAGGGGCCCACCCCCCTTAACAGTAGCCTCTACAGCACCCGCCCCTTAACACTGACCATAGTGTTAAGGGGCGTAGTTACAGTCCTCTTAACTGTGACTTCCACCATTCCCGACCCCCTTAACAGAGACCTTCACAGCGACTGCCATTTTAACAGTGACTGCCACAGTACCCTGCTGCCTTAACAGTGACCTCACAGTCCCCGGCTGCCCCTTTGATAGTAGCCTCCACAGTCCCCTCCTCCCTTAAGAGTGACCTTCACAGTGCCCGCCCCTTTAACATTGACTTCCACAGCGGCCTGCCCCCCTAACAGTAGCATCCACAGTGCCCTCCCCTTCAACAGTGACATCCACAGTGGCCGCCCCTTTATAAGGGACCTCCACAGTACCCCATCTCCTTAATAGTGATTTACACAATAACCCGCAAAACACATACGGACGTCTGAATGGAGCCTTACAGGGGGGTGATCACCCCATATAGACTCCCTGATCACCCCCCTGTCATTGATCACCCCCCTGTAAGGCTCCATTCAGACTTCCGTATGTGTTTTGCGGATCCGATCCATGGATCCGTGGATCCGCAAAACACATACGGACCTCTGAATGGAGCCTTACAGGGGGGTGATCAATGACAGGGGGGTGATCAATGAAGAAGAAGATAAAGAAAATGATGATCAGCCGGCACTCTATAACGAATGGTGTGGTGCTCGCGTCCGAGATTACGATCTCATAAATATGGTAAAGGAAGACCGGCACTCACTGTATCTTGAAAATAAGAAATCTTTATTGTCACATACAATCCGTGACGCGTTTACACTCACATCTGGAGCCTTTCTCAAACATATAGGATATGGTACAAACAAAATGAATACACGGCATTTAAATAGCCCGCCAAGGCGGAAGTGACATCACATTACCATAGTGATAAAGTCAACAAAACAATTAAACAATTAAAGTCTAAAGCAAGTGAAGAAAAGATCCCAGCCGCAATCAATTATCAATTCAAATACTGAATATTTCTTGATGGCAGTAATGGGGTTAAATAAAGTTGCACAATAATAATGCCGCTGGGATGTCTTCAGGTTTTCTAAAAGTAAAAAGAAACAAATTTTCTTATATATTAATTTGCAACAATGGCAAATGTTTTTATATACAAAAGGAAAAATAAGAGAAAAACATTTGTAAATGATAGCAACTATCTAGAGATCTGAAGATTCACAAGAAGCTGTGGAGGTCGTACTCCCGGTTCAAGCCTTTGGGCTCCAATGTTTGCAAAGTGTGAATCCAGTAAGATTCACGCTTCTTCAACATCCTAACCCTGTCACCACCTCTACGGGGTTGTGATACATGTTCTATAATCTGAAACCGCAGTTGCGAAATATTATGATTGCAGCGATCAAAGTGGTGCGGTATAGGTAGAAGCAGGTTCTTTTTGCGTACGGTCGATTTATGTTTGGAGAAACGATCCTTCATACGCATCGAAGTCTCGCCTATATATAATAAGCGACACAGACACTTTAATAGATAAACAATAAAATTACTATTGCAAGTATAGAAACCCTGAATAGGAAATTGTTTCCCTGTATGTGGATGTGAGAAGTACTCACCTTTGATCACACTAGAACAGTGTATGCAGCCTAGACAGGGAAAAGTGCCTTTTTTTGGTGTAGATAAAGTAGTTTGTCGTTGTGTCATGTGAACACTGCCTATATCGGCCCGCACCACCATATCACGTATATTTTTGTTACGTTTATAACAAATCAGCGGACGATTCTGGAATTCCTCTACGGAGGGATAAGCCCTGGATAGGATATTCCAATGGTGATTAATGATTAGTCTGCATTTATGAATCCAAGGATGGAATTTTGAGACAAAAGGGATACGTGATTTTTTTGTAGTTTTGTCGAATGGAAGAATGGCCTTATTCCTCTCTTGATTAAGTAAAGAAGTGGGGTACCCGCGATGTCGAAACCTATCACTCATCTCACTGAGGCGAGTTTCCTTGATACCAGCTTCAGAGACGATTCTACGAATCCTCTGAAACTGGGAGTGAGGTAATGCTTTTTTGAGAGTAGGGGGATAGTTGCTGGAATAGTGTAAAAGAGAATTTCTATCTGTACTTTTGATGTAAATCAGTTACTAACAATCCATCTTGCCCTTTAATAACAACGGTGTCAAGGAAACGAATCCTCTTGTCATCATAGTGTAAAGTAAACTGCAGTTCACTCCACACTGAATTTAAATACTCAGCAAACTCAAGAAGGGTTCGATCAATGACAGGGGGGTTATCAATGACAGGGTGGTGATCACCCCATATAGACTTCCTGATCACCCCCCTGTCATTGATCACCCCCCTGTAAGGCTCCATTCAGACGTCCGTATGTGTTTTGCGGATCCGATCCATGGATCCGTGGATCCGCAAAACACACACGGACCTCTGAATGGAGCCTTACAGGGGGGTGATCAATGACAGGGGGTGATCAATGACAGGGTGGTGATCACCCCATATAGACTCCCTGATCACCCCCCTGTCATTGATCACCCCCCTGTAAGGCTCCATTCAGACATTTTTTTGGCACAAGTAAGCGGAAATTGATATTTTTTTTATTTATTTATTTATTTATTTTTTTCTTACAAAGTCTCATATTCCACTAACTTGTGCCAAAAAATAAAATCTCACATGAACTCACAATACCCCTCACAGAATCCAAATGCGTAAAATTTTTTAGACATTTATATTCCAGACTTCTTCTCATGCTTTAGGGCCCCTAAAATGCCAGGGCAGTATAAATACCCCACATGTGACCCCATTTTGGAAAGAAGACACCTCAAGGTATTTTGTGAGGGGCATGGCGAGTTCATGTAAAATTTTATTTTTTGTCACAAGTTAGCGGAAAGGGAGACTTTGTGAGAAAAAAAAAAATCAATTTCCGCTAACTTGTGCCAAAAAAAAAAAATAAATCTATGAACTCGCCATGCCCCTCATTGAATACCTTGGGGTGTCTTCTTTCCAAAATGGGGTCACATGTTGGGTATTTATACTGCCCTGGCATTTTAGGGGCCCTAAAGCATGAGAAGAAGTCTGGGATCCAAATGTCTAAAAATGCCCTCCTAAAAGGAATTTGGGCCCCTTTGCGCATCTAGGCTACAAAAAAGTGTCACACATGTGGTATCGCCATACTCAGGAGAAGTTGGGAAATGTTTTTTGGGGTGTAATTTTACATATACCCATGCTGGGTGAGATAAATATCTCGGTCAAATGCCAACTTTGTATAAAAAAAATGGGAAAAGTTGCCTTTTGCCAAGATATTTATCTCACCCAGCATGGGCATGTGTAAAAATACACCCCAAAACACATTGCCCAACTTCTCCTGAGTACGATGATACCACATGTGTGACACTTTTTTGCAGCCCAGGTGGGCAAAGGGGCCCACATTCCAAAGAGCACCTTTAGGATTTCACAGGGCATTTTTTACACATTTTGATTTCAAACTACTTCTCACGCATTAGGGCCCCTAAAATGCCAGGGCAGTATAACTACCCCACAAGTGACCCCATTTTGGAAAGAAGACACCCCAAGGTATTCGCTGATGAGGGGCATGGCGAGTTCCTAGAATTTTTTATTTTTTGTCACAAGTTAGCGGAAAATGAGACTTTGTAAGGAAAAAAAAAAAAATCATCATTTTCCGCTAACTTGTGACAAAAAATAAAAAGTTCTATGAACTCACTATGCCCATCAGCGAATACCTTAGGGTGTCTACTTTCCGAAATGGGGTCATTTGTGGGGTGTTTGTACTGTCTGGCCATTGTAGAACCTCAGGAAACATGACAGGTGCTCAGAAAGTCAGAGCTGCTTCAAAAAGCGGAAATTCACATTTTTGTACCATAGTTTGTAAACGCTATAACTTTTACCCAAACCATTTTTTTTTTTACCCAAAAAGACATGTAGAACAATAAATTTAGAGAAAAAATTAAATAGAAATGTCGTTTTATTTGAAAAATTCTACAACTGAAAGTGAAAAATTTCATTTTTTTGCAAAAAAAAAAATCGGTAAATTTTGATTAATAACAAAAAAGTAAAAATGTCAGCAGCAATAAAATACCACCAAATGAAAGCTCTATTAGTGAGAAGAAAAGGAGGTAAAATTCATTTGGGTGGTAAGTTGCATGACCGAGCAATAAACGGTGAAAGTAGTGTAGTGCAGAATTGGAAAGAGTGGTCTGGTCATTAAGAGTGTTTAAGCTAGGGGGGCTGAGGTGCTTAACTATGACCTCCACAGCACTCCGCTCCATTAACAGTGTCATCCACAGCACACTGCCCAGGAAATCTGTCACCAGGATAATCACTATTGAAGTAAAGCCATAGCCCAATAGCACTTAGTACCTTATTTCTAGATGGGGCTTTGTTTCTGCAATAGATGTTTTCTATCTTCAGAAAATCCAGTTTATTTGGTATGCAAATGAGCCCGTAATGTGTCCAGAGGAGCATCACTCTTGCAGGAAGGAGCCCAGGCACGCTTCCTGCTAGTGCCCAAGCCCGTGATGTAGGAGGGGTGGGTGGACACATTGTGGCAGGAGGCATACCTGGGCTCCTTCCTGCAATAGTGACGCCCCTCTGGGAACCTTACTGGCTCATTTGCATACCAAATAAACTGGATTTTCAGAGGATAAAAACATCTATTGCTGGAACAAAGGCACATCTGGAAATAAGGTAAAAAGTGCTATTAGGCTATGGCTTTACTTCAATAGTGATTATCCTGGTGACAGACTTCCTTTAAAGCTGACCTACAGCAGTGAAGAAAAATGGCTGGGTTGTTATGGAAACCTGGTGTAAAACTGTGTGTATGTGGAGACTAAGGGCCTGCTAGCTTCCATTGGCTGATAAGGGTCATGTGACCAGGCTTCTATTGGCTAATGCATTTTTTGGGAATATCTCAGGAGTGTTACGTGCTAGAGAGCTGAGACCCAGTCTAAAACCCTCCTGGACACCTGACATACCTGTGTGCCAAATTTCGTGATTGTAAATGCGACGGTGCGGATTCCTTTAGCGGACATACATACACACACACACATACATACAGATATTTATTTCCAAAGGTATAAACTAAAATAAAAGTAAAGATAGTTAAAAAAGCTAAAGATTCATGTATAAAACAACAATCATATATAGTAATGATTCACAACCCCGCGTTTAAAGGCAATGACCTATTAGGCTATGAGGTGTTTAGTCGGCATACAACTGACCACCTTAGTACCCCTAATAATACATTATACTTAATGCTTTTGTAGCTAACAATAGAATAGCAATAATCAAATATCAAACGTCTATTATGGATTAGATAATAATATCTCATACAGTGGTATTTTTGGTTGTTGATAGGCAGAACACCACGCAACAAAAAAAAACTTTTCATCTGCTATTGGGCAAAAACCATTTGTCCTATACTAATTCGAGTGTGCAGATTACAAATCCGAAGTCAGAATTGTTGTAACACATCACAAAATTTTGCTCTGCATAAGTATGCCTAAATGAATTAAGCATTTGGAAATCATTGAATTATTTTGAACAGAACGAGTTTTACTCCAACAATTACCTGACCTACATCAAAGTTTGCGTAGTAAACAGTGTATGAAAATGTAATGGAATAACAAAATTTCAAAAAGTCTTGTTTTTCAGTTTAAAAATCTTACTTGAGCAAGACCCAGTACTGTTAAAAGTGCTTCGAACATTTGATTTAGCGTTTGTGAACGGTCATATTTTCCCGTTGCAAAAACCAGCAGTAGTCCCCCATCATGTTGGGATTCCAAAGGCCTTGATACCTGTTCTCCATTGTAGAAATACCTTTATGGAACTGCTCTCCATGTTAGTCACTTACGTGTCCCAAATT
This sequence comes from Bufo bufo, assembly GCF_905171765.1. Classification (NCBI taxonomy): domain Eukaryota; kingdom Metazoa; phylum Chordata; class Amphibia; order Anura; family Bufonidae; genus Bufo; species Bufo bufo. The sequence continues at coordinate 198,492,680 of NC_053397.1, forward strand.
GGGTGGGAAAAAATCAAGATGGGTATGTAAGAAATGCACTTTCAATGACATTCGGCAGCCAAGTTGTTCACATGCTGTAAGCATGTTGTCTACTAATTCAGCATAGTTTGCAGCTTGTCTGTTCCCAAGGAAGTTCTGCACTACTAGCACAAATGCATCCCAAGCTGCAAGACGCACTCGCTTTGTCAGATGCTGATCATAAGTAGTGTATTTGCCACAAATTTAGCAGAAATTGTCTGGATCGTTAACACATTTGCGTTTATCCATCTTAAGTTTCAAAACTGATAACACTATAACAGATCACTTTATCAAAATCTGTCCAGCTTGCCTTATAAACTTACTGCTGACATCAGCCTGAGTGCATCCGAACAGGTCTGGACAAGTCTATTGGAATATATCCAATATAATGCATTAATATTATAACTGAATAGGCTTTGCATGTACTCAAAATCTAGACGTGTCAGGCAAATTCTGAGTTCATATTTGGAATCAGCGCGCTCATTTTAGTATAAATCGCATGTTTTTCTCTCAGTAGCAAAATCATTGTTGCGCGGTGTTATTTATACGACTGGTATGCGATAAAATGTCCAATCTGACGACAATGGCTCGGTTAGATAAAACACTTAGTTTTTCGAGCAGCTGATATATATCAGCAACATGTCCCATCTGGCATCTAGAACACCTTGTATTGGACTAATAGTCTCACTGATAGGTGTTTTGATATTATATTCCCACTTATTCTATACTGTATTGAAGGTAGATGATATCTCCTCTGTAGTAATAACAACACAATATCACTTAAATGGTTTATATTAATTGTAGCAACTGTTCTTGATAGTAAATAGATCGCTTATAATTAGGGTTGAGCGAACCCGAACTGCAAAGTTCGGGTTCGTACCGAACTTTGCGAGTTCGGGTACTAGGACCCGAACCCTGACTTTTTCACTGAAGTTCGGGTTCGATGTTCGGGTGATTTTATTATTTTCCATTATAACATGGTTATAACGGAAAATAATAGCATTCTTAAGACAGAATGCTAAATAAAATGCCCATTGAGGGGTTAAAAATAATTTTAAAAAACTAATCTCATCCATTTGATCGCGCAGCCGGTATCCTCTTCTTTTTTCAGGACCTGCAAAAGGACCTGCGATGACATCATCGCAGGTCCTTTTGCAGGCCCTGAAGAAAGAAGAGGATATCGGCTGCGCAATCAAGTGGATGAGATTAGTTTTTTTAAATTATTTTTAACCCCTCAATGGGCATTTTATTTAGCATTCTGTCTTAAGAAAGCTATTATTTTCCATCATAACCATGTTATAACGGAAAATAATAAAGTGAAGATCGGGTCCCTATTGACTTTAATAGGGTTTGGGTTCTGTGTTCGGGTCAAGTTCGGGTCTCGAACCTAAACTTTGACCTGAAGTTCGGCCAAACCCGACGAACCCGAACTTCACCCCCGAACATCACAGGGTTCACTTATCCCTACTTATAATATGCTTGTTGTCTACATTACCAATCTGTGTACCGTCCCGTCCTCCTTGCGTCCAAAGTGTGGCTAAGTTTGAATGGCCGCTGTACTCTGTCAGCGTTTCTTGTGTAGCGTCCCACGTGTTAGGAAGCTATTGCTTGAATTGGCAGCGAGGGAACGGTGTGTGTGCGGCTTGACTGGAATTCCTTAGTTACTGAAGGTCAGCGTGAATGCAGCTCATATGGAACGTTGCTGTTGCACCACAATGATCTGCCACATAAGACCAAAATTACAGTTGCAATGTTGTAGAGAGGCAGGGTTAGAGTATCGCTCTCTTCTATCCACTGCTTAGGGGAATGCACCAGACGCGTTTCGGAGCATCTAGCTCCTTCTTCAGTGGTGTGCAGTGGACATTTTCTTGATTCCTTTTAAAAGGTAATTTCTTAATTAGGGGGCAGTGGTTTTTGCAATGGCCATACGGCCAAAAAAACATGGACTGGATTGCTCTAATTAAATAATTTCATAAATAAATGTCCCACATAGTGATCAACCCTCAGGATGACGATAAATATACATCTATATATATATATACAAACCGGATTCCAAAAAAGTTGGGACACTAAACAAATTGTGAATAAAAACTGAATGCAATGATGTGGAGATGGCAAATGTCAATATTTTATTTGTAATAGAACGTAGATAACAGATCAAACGTTTAATCCGAGTAAATGTATCATTTTAAAGGAAAAATATGTTGATTCCAATTTTCACGGTGTCAACAAATCCCAAAAAAGTTGGGACAAGTAGCAATAAGAGGCTGGAAAAAGTAAATTTGAGCATAACGAAGAGCTGGAAGACCAATTAACACTAATTAGGTCAATTGGCAACATGATTGGGTATAAAAAGAGCTTCTCAGAGTGGCAGTGTCTCTCAGAAGCCAAGATGGGTAGAGGATCATCAATTCCCACAAGTTTGCTCTCACGACTATGTCTGATCCAGACAGGTCTGGGAGGAGAAGGTCGCAGCGACTTGCTACTCGCGATAGCTTGTGAGTTTGCTCCGTGGTTCAGGGTATGTCATCTGGGTTTTGCCTTGTGAACCTTTTTGTCCTGACTGGGAGTTTGTAGGCATCCTTCTCAGGTGAGTCCTGTCTGCCACTCCCAGCTACTATATTAGTTTGGCCAGATATACTGTCACGACCGCTACCCAAGCAGCAGTCGTGTCGCACCAGACAGAGGGGAAGGGGGACCCTTATCTACGGATGGGAATAGTATGGCCACCCCTGATTAAACCTAAGCTGGCACCTGTCTGCCCTGATACCCTAGACGGGGTGTGAACCCGTGCGGCGAGCTGGATGCCTAAACCCTCCGTCACCCTAAAAAGCCTAGAGTGGGGAACGGCCGATGGGAGCGCTAGTCACCATCACTTATGTCTACCAGTATCAGCGGGGAAGACTGTTATTCTTGTAGTTGTTGACAGATTCAGTAAAATTGTGCACTTTATTTACCGTTAGCCGAGTTTGCCATTAATAATCGTCGTCAAGAATCCACCGATGAGTCACCATTTTTTGGTGCGTATGGTTTCCATCCTCAGTTTTGTACGTTTAGTGAGGGGGGGCCGTCTGGGATTCCCGAGGAGGAACGATTTGCGTCTTCACTTTCTTCAGTGTGGCAGAGTGTGCAAGAAAGTTTGAAGAGAATTGGTGGTAGATACAAACGTGCGGCTGATAGGAAGCGCTCTGAAGGTCCCGACCTTGGGGTGAATGACTTGGTGTGGTTGTCTACCAGAAATATCAAGTTGAAGGTTCCCTCGTGGAAATTAGGTCCGAGATTTATTGGTCCTTATAGGGTAATTAAGATCATTAACCCGGTGGCTTTTCGTCTGGAGCTACCTCAGACTCTAAGGATCCATAATGTCTTCCACAGATCTCTGCTTAAGAGATATGTAGAACCTCCTGAACCATTGCCACTACCGCCTCCACCGGTGGTTGTTGATGGCAGTCTTGAGTTTCAGGTAGAAAAGATTGTTGATTCACGATATGTTCGCCGCTCTCTTCAGTACCTGGTGCACTGGAAAGGTTATGGTTCCGAAGAGAGAATGTGGGTTCCAGCATCAGAGATAAAAGCGGACAGACTCATTCGGGCTTTTCATAGCTCCCATCCGGAGAGGCCTGGTCTTGAGGGTCCAGGGGCCCCTCGTAGAAAGGGGGGTACTGTCACGACTGTGTCTGATCCAGACAGGTCTGGGAGGAGAAGGTCGCAGCGACTTGCTACTCGCGATAGCTTGTGAGTTTGCTCCGTGGTTCAGGGTATGTCATCTGGGTTTTGCCTTGTGAACCTTTTTGTCCTGACTGGGAGTTTGTAGGCATCCTTCTCAGGTGAGTCCTGTCTGCCACTCCCAGCTACTATATTAGTTTCACTTTCACTTGCAGTCATTGCCAGATATAGTCTTCACTTCCAGTTCTGTTCTGACCTTTGAAGGAGATCGTTTTATGGTGTTGCTGTGGAGCTCTTGTCCGGCGTGGACTGTCGTGATTGGGATCGCCTTCTCTGCTCGTGACTGGATAAGTCTATCTCTTATATAGTTTATTTGTTGCCGTCTTCCCCTGCTGTTCTCCTAGACATGAGTGATGGTGACTAGCGCTCCCATCGGCCGTTCCCCACTCTAGGCTTTTTAGGGTGACGGAGGGTTTAGGCATCCAGCTCGCCGCACGGATTCACACCCCGTCTAGGGTATCAGGGCAGACAGGTGCCAGCTTAGGTTTAATCAGGGGTGGCCATACTATTCCCATCCGTAGATAAGGGTCCCCCTTCCCCTCTGTCTGGTGCGACACGACTGCTGCTTGGGTAGCGGTCGTGACAGTTGCGCAGAAAGATAGGGGAGCAATATCAGAAAGGTCTTACCCAGCGAAAAATTGCAAAGACTTTGCATCTATCATCATCAACTGTGCATAACATCATCCGAAGATTCAGAGAATCTGGAACAATCTCTGTGCGTAAGGGTCAAGGCCGTAAAACCATTCTGGATGCCCGTGATCTCCGGGTCCTTAAACGACACTGCACCACAAACAGGAATGCTACTGTAAAGGAAATCACAGAATGGGCTCAGGAATACTTCCAGAAACCATTTCTCAGTGAACACAATCCACCGTGCCATCCGCCGTTGCCAGCTGAAACTCTACAGTGCAAAGAAGAAGCCATTTCTAAGCAAGATCCACAAGCTCAGGCGTTTTCACTGGGCCAGGGATCATTTAAAATGGAGTGTGGCAAAATGGAAGACTGTTCTGTGGTCAGACGAGTCACGATTCGACGTTCTTTTTGGAAATCTGGGACGCCATGTCATTCGGACCAAAGAGGACAAGGACAACCCAAGTTGTTATCAACGCTCAGTTCAGAAGCCTGCATCTCTGATGGTATGGGGTTGCATGAGTGCGTGTGGCATGGGTAGCTTGCATGTCTGGAAAGGCACCATCAATGCAGAAAAATATATTCAGGTTCTAGAACAACATATGCTCCCATCCAGACGTCATCTCTTTCAGGGAAGACCCTGCATTTTTCAACAAGATAATGCCAGACCACATTCTGCATCAATCACAACATCATGGCTGCGTAGGAGAAGGATCCGGGTACTGAAATGGCCAGATCTTTCACCTATAGAGAACATTTGGCGCATCATAAAGAGGAAGGTGCAACAAAGAAGGCCCAAGACGATTGAACAGTTAGAGGCCTGTATTAGACAAGAATGGGAGAGCATTCCTATTTCTAAACTTGAGAAACTGGTCTCCTCGGTCCCCAGACGTCTGTTGAGTGTTGTAAGAAGAAGGGGAGATGCCACACAGTGGTGAAAATGGCCTTGTCCCAACTTTTTGGGGATTTGTTGACACCATGAAATTCTGATTCAACATATTTTTCCCTTAAAATGGTACATTTTCTCAGTTTAAACTTTTGTTCCGTGATTTATGTACTATTTTGAATAAAATATTAGAAGTTGGCACCTCCACATCATTGCATTCAGTTTTTATTCACCATTTGTATAGTGTCCCAACTTTTTTGGAATCCGGTTTGTATATATATATACACTCACCTAAAGAATTATTAGGAACACCTGTTCTATTTCTCATTAATGCAATTATCTAGTCAACCAATCACATGGCAGTTGCTTCAATGCATTTAGGGGGGTGGTCCTGGTCAAGACAATCTCCTGAACTCCAAACAGAATGTCAGAATGGGAAAGAAAGGTGATTTAAGCAATTTTGAGCGTGGCATGGTTGTTGGTGCCAGACGGGCCGGTCTGAGTATTTCACAATCTGCTCAGTTACTGGGATTTTCATGCACAACCATTTCTAGGGTTTACAAAGAATGGTGTGAAAAGGGAAAAACATCCAGTATGCGGCTGTCCTGTGGGCAAAAATGCCTTGTGGATGCTAGAGGTCAGAGGAGAATGGGCCGACTGATTCAAGCTGATAGAAGAGCAACGTTGACTGAAATAACGACTCGTTACAACCGAGGTATGCAGCAAAGCATTTGTGAAGCCACAACACGCACAACCTTGAGGCGGATGGGCTACAACAGCAGAAGACCCCACCGGGTACCACTCATCTCCACTACAAATAGGAAAAAGAGGCTACAATTTGCACAAGCTCACCAAAATTTGACTGTTGAAGACTGGAAAAATGTTGCCTGGTCTGATGAGTCTCGATTTCTGTTGAGACATTCAAATAGTAGAGTCCGAATTTGGCGTAAACAGGATGAGAACATGTATCCATCCTCTGATGGCTACTTCCAGCAGGATAATGCACCATGTCACAAAGCTCGAATCATTTCAAATTGGTTTCTTTAACATGACAATGAGTTCACTGTACTAAAATGGCCCCACAGTCACCAGATCTCAACCCAATAGAGCATCTTTGGGATGTGGTGGAACGGGAGCTTCGTGCCCTGGATGTGCATCCCTCAAATCTCCATCAACTGCAAGATGCTATCCTATCAATATGGGCCAACATTTCTAAAGAATGCTATCAGCACCTTGTTAAAACAATGCCACATAGAATTAAGGCAGTTGTGAAGGCAAAAGGGGGTCCAACACCGTATTAGTATGGTGTTCCTAATAATTCTTTAGGTGAGTATATATATATATATATATATATATATATATATATAGCCCTAAAACATGTAACTTTCCTATATTAGCATTAGGAAGATTTCAAATATAACCAACATAAACTAAAATAAATTAACCCTCAAAAGGCAGACCAAAATATTAAAAAAAGCACCTGCGTTATTGATGCGTTTTTTATGCCTTTTTTTGTATTTTGCTATATTCAAGCTCATAATAAGTACTTATCTAGATTTTACTGATTCTATGTTTCTTTCATATGTAATAAAGTATCAAAATCTCCCATTTTTAATGAAATATACATATTTTTCATAATTCTCTAATTAAAAAATTACATCTGATAATGATATATATATTTGTTGAATAATCCCTCAATTCTCTTAAAATACTAAAGGATATGTATCATATTGTTTGACCCCCCCCCCCCCCAGTAAGGCAAAACTGTGCACATTTCAGAGTGGCCTTTTATTGTGGGCAGTCTAAGGCACACCTGTGCAATATTCATGTTGTCTAATCAGCACCTTGCTATGCCACACCTGTGAGGTGGGATGGATTATCTCGGCAACTAACACAGATTTAGACAGATTTGTGAACAATATTTGAGAGTAATGGGTCTTTTGTGTATGTAGAAAATGTTTCAGATCTTTGAGTTCAGCTCATGCAAAATGAGAGCAAAACCGAAAATGTTGCGTTTATATTTTTGTTCAGTGTATATATATATATTAAACTTTAAAGCTTCTAGAGGGGAACCTTTGCTGCTTTTTCAGAATAGAACTCAGATCTGCAGCATTTTACCTTTTGATAATAACATGAACCATCCTTGACCTATAACTTGGCTATAACCAACTATTCAGTTCACTGAGGACCATGCTAGAACTGTGAGTCAGTTCATTGCCTTCCATGTACGTGGAAAAGATCAATGTGACTAATAATACTTTCCTTTACAAATGTTAACCCTATGTAGAAGTCAACCTTGTCTCCACAGCTGTGCTATAAGCAATACACAATATTCCGGAGCGTGAACAATTGCAGAGGATCCGTAGCCAAGAAAGAAGAGGATATAGATTTGTGGAGCGTGTCCTTCAGGACTGAGTATTTCGAACACCTCTGTACGGAGGGTTTCTTCAGACAAGGCCAGCCACTTCAGTTTGCACGTGCAAGTAAATCTCAAGTGCGAAAGAAAATCTCCTGCAAAGCTTCAATAGCCCAGGGGATATATATTTATAAACCCACGAGGTCGGTGGCTTAAACTAGTTCATTAAGAAATTAAGGAGATTTTGTGCCCAGACACAAGTTCTAATTTGTGAGGAATCTAACGTTAAAGAGACATTTCTCTGATAAGGAGATGGAAGAAAACAATGTCCGTAAAACACATCGACAAATGAAAATTAATTTACCGGCTTTTCTTTTCAGGAACAATGCTCAATGGTCTGCGTCATGAACTTACAGAAGAAAACAATGCATGTACGGGAACCGTTGATAGAAAAGAGTTGAAGATTACAAACCCGAAATATTATCCAGTAAATTCCCGAACAGCTAGTATGGATACTTTTCAAGAGGTGCTTGAAAGGGAGCTCACCAGCATATATAATAGAAGAAAGTCCCCCCCCCCCCCCCCCAAACCTACCGCCATAACCTATCTGACAGACAGCGTGATGCCTTAAAACAGAAGATCGGACAGATTTGGTTATTTAAAAGATGGATAAGGGGGGCTCTGTAGTGATCATGGGCAGGGATATGCATCATCAACAGATTGGATGGTAACCCCCTATCCAAATATCAAGCTGAATATTCACATATTATCAATAAAGGCAGAAATGGAGGTTTTCTTAGCCAGCAAAGGTTTGATTTCCTATCTGTGGAGGCACCAGTGACACCTATTATAGATGCATTGCCGAAGATTCACAAAAATATTAACCCCCCTCCCCCCTTTGCTCCCGATAGTATCTGGCATCGGGTCTCTGACTGAGAGGGAATGGTTGGATTCATTTTTGCAGCCTCTGATCAGATTGACGCTCCGTATGGCATCCGTTTTTTTTTGCGGATCCATTGTAATAATGCCTATCCTTGTCCGCAAACTAGAAAAAAATAGGACATGCACAATTTTTTGGCGGAGCAACGGAACGGACATACTAATGCGGACAGCACACGGTGTGCTTTCCGCGTTTTTTGCGGACCCATTGATAATGAATGGGTCCGCATCCTATCCGCAAAAAAAAAACACGGATCGGACACGGAAACAAGATACGGTCGTGTGCATGAGGCCAAAATTTGATAATTCCTCTCATACAGACACCTGTCAGATTCAAACACACATTTAGGCCTCATGCACACGACAGTTGTTTTTCTCGGCCTCCGTTTCGGTGTTTTTGCGGATAGGATGGGGACCCATTCATTTTAATGGGTCAGCAAAAAAATGCTGATCGTTCATTCGTTTGTGTTCCGCGTCCGTTGTCCGTGTTTCCCTTCAGCAAAAAAAATAGTGCATGTCCTACTTTTTTCACATTTGCGGACAAGGATAGGCATTTATTACAAGGGATCTGTGGGGAAAAATGGATCCTCCAAAAAAAACAGATGCCGCATCCGGTTTTTTTGCGGACGCAAAAAACAACTGTCGTGTGCATGAGCCCTTAGGCTACATGCACACGACCGTGTGTTTTTTGCAGTCCGCAAAAAAAACGGATGACGTTCCATATGGCATCCGTTTTTTTTTTGGGCGGATCCGTTAATAATGCCTATCCTTGTCCGCAAACTAGAAAAAAATAGGACATGCACTATTTTTTTTTGCAGAGCAATGGAACGGACATACTGATGCGGACAGCACACTGTGTGCTGTTTCGTGTTTTTTGCGGGCCCATTGAAATGAATGGGTCCGCTTCCTATCCACAAAAAAAAACAGAACGGAGACGGAAACAAACAACGTTCGCGTGCATGTAGCCTAACTGTAACACCTCAGGTGTAATTTATACGATGGTCTGTACTGCGGGAAGCACCAGTAGACAGTTTAAACTAAGATTTAGGCTCCATTCACATGTCCTCATTTCTGTTCCGCATTTTGCGGAACGGATATGCGGACCCATTGATTTCTATGGGAGCCGCACGATGTGCTGCCCGGATCCGGAAATGCGGATCCGCACTTCCGGGACCGCAATTCCGTTCCCAAAAAAATATATAGAACATGTCCTATTCTTGTCTGCAATTGCGGACAAGATTAGGCATTTTCTATTATAGTGCTGGCGATGTGCAGTCCACAAAATGCGGAACGCACATTGCCGGTGTCCGTGTTTTGCGGATCCGTGGATCCGCAAAACACATATGGATGTGTGAATGGACCCTTTGAGAGCACTTGAACTATATTGTTAACCCTTCAGCTACTGGCATATCAAATGCAGCAAACCATTTTATAGTGAAACACAATCGTAACACAAGTAGCTTACGCACTTCAATTGCATTTGAAAAAGTGACACTGCCCCAAAGAGGAGGTAACTTGAAGAAAAAAATTCTGTTACGGGAAGCCTACTGGATATTTAGGTTAAATACCAGATTCCCTGCTGGATTAAACCTAAAGAAAGAATTAATGCACTTTTACTAAACCGCTTAATTTTTAGGCTTATGTGTTTTTTATATGATCGGGACATCACTAGGGAGTCTCGATATATACGGTATCTCCCCTTTTATTGTGAAGTGTTATTTGTGATTTTAACAATGGTTTAGTGGGATATATTCTGCTATATTCACACCATGCATTTTCTGTTGCGATTTATACTGTATTCCTCATGCTTATATACAATATGCGTTTGGCTCTATTGGGAGTGAGGACCTCTAGATGTATCTGCTTTATTTTATAGGTACACTGAGTTTTAATCACATTTGATATGTTACCGGTCTTATGTGTGTTGGATTTGGAGTGCCCAGCCTGGGTTTTGTGTTCCCTTTTCTTTCTTTTTTTTCCTCCTTCGGGAATTTGCTTCGCCTGATCATGGTGGGAGCAGATATTTAAAAACCCCCAGTGCTGGTCACTCCTGGAGGTTGGTATAAAATTTGAATAGGGGGTCACTCAATATTTAGGCAAACACACGATAGATTAGTATCCACATAAACTTTATAGGCTTAAAAATATAATACAGTGTTATATATAAAACATCTCATAAAAATACAATTAAAATAACATATATATACCGCACTCTGATGCCACTCTTATCACAATGTCCCAATAAATGTAGTGGCTATATGATAAGGGATATAGATTGGCGTAAGTGCCAAGTCTGTCTAGTTGAATTGAATTGTTATGAACCGGAGCTGTAAATGGTCGTTAGTTCATCCGTATCATTTATATAGCAAAAGAGGTGGTTAGTTAATTGTACATTACCACATCTTCATCCAGTACCCACTTGGTCTCTTGCTGGACGTACTATTTGTTTGGTCCCCCGAATAGGTGAAGTCTCCCGCTCCTCTATGCAGAGCGCAGCGATATTACAAAAGTTCTTTGTTGTGACCTTCCAGGACCTTACGTGGCGTCCCACGTGGTTCACTGCTTGGTCATGTGCTGCTGACGTCTTTTAGGCGGGGATTCAAATCACCTGTATTCAGTAGTGATGAGTTTGGACGTGATCGCCATTCCAAATATTAGATGGTACACGTCAACAGGAGCGCTCTACATCATAAACTTTGACGTGTACCATCTAATATTTGGAATGGCGATCACGTCCAAACTCATCACTACTGAATACAGGTGATTTGAATCCCCGCCTAAAAGACGTCAGCAGCACATGACCAAGCAGTGAACCACGTGGGACGCCACGTAAGGTCCTTGAAGGTCACAACAAAGAACTTTTGTAATATCGCTGCGCTCTGCATAGAGGAGCGGGAGACTTCACCTATTCGGGGGACCAAACAAATAGTACGTCCAGCAAGAGACCAAGTGGGTACTGGATGAAGATGTGGTAATGTACAATTAACTAACCACCTCTTTTGCTATATAAATGATACGGATGAACTAACGACCATTTACAGCTCCGGTTCATAACAATTCAATTCAACTAGACAGACTTGGCACTTACGCCAATCTATATCCCTTATCATATAGCCACTACATTTATTGGGACATTGTGATAAGAGTGGCATCAGAGTGCGGTATATATATGTTATTTTAATTGTATTTTTATAAGATGTTTTATATATAACATTGTAGCGTGTTTATATTTTTAAGCCTATAAAGTTTATGTGGATACTAATCTATCGTGTGTTTGCCTAAATATTGAGTGACCCCCTATTCAAATTTTATACCTATCTTCACATACCAGCATTTGGGAGTGCTGAGGGGTAGTGCACCATTCCAGAAGTTGTACAGTGAGAGAGCCACCATCTTTTTTCTAATTTCACTCCTGGAGGTTATGAGCAAGAGCCAGGAGGCATGAAACATGTAAACCTTGGAGGTGATATCCACTGTTTGTTTTCTACGATTATGAACTTTTTTCATTTTTTCACATGTGAGAAGAGCACAGATGCTGGTGAGTGAGCTGGACTTAATTTATTTCGTTTAAATTTGCAAGTTCTAATTAGTCTTATACCATAAAGGGATACTAATTTCCTTTTTATAATTCAGTATTGTGTTTCTGTAAATTGTTCTTGTGATGAGATCTAGAAAGGTATAACACCTCCACGATTTTTCTCACTCCTTAAAGGATTTCTATCACTTCGTATGACATAATTAGCTGGCAGACACTAGCGATCTGCTAGTGTCTGCTCTGGCCAACCATCCTACTATAATCACTTGTGGGGCAGCGGTTTTGCTAAAAAACTAACTTTTATAAATATGCTAATGAGCCTCTAGGTGCTATGTGGGCGTCATTAGCACCTAGAGGCTCCGTCTACCTTCATACACAGCGGCCGCCCAGCGCGTCCCTCCAGCCCGCCCATGTCCTCCTCCGTGTGACGCAGCGGACGAGTTCTCGCGCATGCGCCGTGCGCGGCTGTATTCGGCGCATTTGAGATCTCAGCTCGGAGCGGTCAGACATTCAATGCGCATGCGCCGAATACAGCCGCGCATGCGCATTGAATGTCTGACCGCTCCGAGCTGAGATCTCAAATGCGCCGAATACAGCCGCGCACGGCGCATGCGCGAGAACTCGTCCGCTGCGTCACACGGAGGAGGACATGGGCGGGCTGGAGGGACGCGCTGGGCGGCGGCTGTGTATGAAGGTAGACGGAGCCTCTAGGTGCTAATGACGCCCACATAGCACCTAGAGGCTCATTAGCATATTTATAAAAGTTAGTTTTTTAGCAAAACCGCTGCCCCACAAGTGATTATAGTAGGATGGTTGGCCAGAGCAGACACTAGCAGATCGCTAGTGTCTGACAGCTAATTATGTCATACCAAGTGATAGAAACCCTTTAAGAAAACCTGGCCATCTGAGATCTCGTGAATTATGAACCAGGTTCCTTGTCCTTCTATAAAATGCCAAAATTTTGATCTACATACAGTACTCTGCAAACGTTTTAGGCAGGTGTGGGAAGAACGCTGCAAAGCAAGAATGCTTTCAAAAAGTCTTAATGGTTTATTTTTATCAATTAGCAACAAAAATAAAAAACCTATATTTGGTGTGACCACCCTTTGCCTTCAAAACAGCACCAGTTCTTCTAGGTACACTTGCATACAGTTTTTGAAGGAACTCGGCATGGAGGTTGTTCCAAACATCTTGGAGAAATAACCACAGATCTTCTGTGGATGTAGGCTTGCTCAGATCCTTCTGTCTCTTCAAGTAATCCCAGACAGACTTGATGATGTTGAGATCAGGGCTCTGTGGGGGCCATATCATCACTTTCAAGACTCCTTGATCTTCCTAACTCTGAAGATAGTTCTTAATGACATGGGCTGTATGTTTGGGGTCGTTGTCCTGCTGCAGAATGAATTTGAATGTAAACTATTAACTGTTTTTGAATGCTTTCTTTCTTTGCAGCACTTTTTTCCACACCTGACGAAAACTTTTGCACAGTTAATGAAGCTGTATGGGGACAAACAATCTCACTAATGATGGTGAAAATGGACCTAAGCAACTGCCGATCCACTCTGTATATCGTTAATTGGTGCTCGTTACTGACCCACATAAACTGACCCTTATACACTAGATAATAGTTGACCTAACCCACCGATTTTGGCAGTACCTTGCCAACTACCTGGAGTATATGGGAATGTCCCAACTCTTTCCAGAGATATGATGTCGGGGGGAAAGAAGGATCAGGCATGTTACATTTTGCATGCCCAATCCTTTTGCTCTCAGGGTAGATAAGACACTTTTAGGATATCTGGCATTGGGTTATAACACTGTCCCCATTCAGAGCACATACACTCTATCCAGCTGTATGGGTAGACACAGCTGCATTTTAGACGGACCTAAACCAGATCTGCGTGGTCCATATCTTAAAACAATTCAGCCCAGTAGATAAGTGATGTGTGGTCACTAGGTCGAATTCAAAATGAAGTCCTGATTACGTTTGCATTTGTAATAAGCAAAGATAGATGTGCCTGAGATGTAACTTAATGAGGCATCACCCGAAATCTGCTCAAGGGAGCAGCTTCTGCTCCCTTTTCTCTCGCGTCTAATCTTAGGCTACTTTCACATTCGCGTTAGGTGCGGATCCGTCATGGATCTGCACAGACGAATCCGTTCAGATAATACAACCGTCTGCATCCGTTCAGAACTGCAAGCAGCGTTTTGGTGTCCGCCTCCAAAGCGGAATGGAGGCTGAACGGAGACAAACTGATGCATTCTGAGCGGATCCTTTTCCATTCAGAATGCATTAGGGCAATACTGATCCATTTTGGACCAATTGTGAGAGCCCTGAACGGATCTCACAAACGGAAAGCCAAAACGCATGTGTGAAAGTAGCTTAGGCTACTTTCACACTAGCGTTAATATTTTCCGGTATTGAGATCCGCCATAGGGTCTCAATACTGGAATAAAATGCTTCCGTTTTGTCCCCATTCATTGTCAATGCGGACAAAACGTAACAGAACAGAGTGCTCCAGAATACATTCCGTTCCGTTTGGTTGGGTTCTCATACCGGAGAGCAAACCACAGCATGACCCACAATGCAAGTCAATGGGGACGAATCCGTTTTCTCTGACACAATAGAAAACTGATCCGTGCCCCATTGACTTTCAATGGAGTTCATGACGGATACGTCTTGGCTATGATAAACATAATACAACCAGATCCATTCATAACAGATGCAGACGGTTGTATTATCAGTAACGGAAGCGTTTTTGCTGAACCCTGCCGATCCAACAAAAACGCTAGTGTGAAAGTAGCCTTACATTTGTTTTACAAATGACTAATGACTTACAGACGTGCAATATAAGGAACTAGAAAATAAGAACTCCCTTTCCCGGGTGCCAGATAAGAGGATTGTCCTACTTTCTATCTCCAATAGTGATCTGAGATAAGGACTTAAAAAATAGGTCGCTCCTCGTTCTGTCTTTGTGGGACGTTAAAGATGTAATTTGCTCTGCTCTTTGTCACTTTGGAACACTTTGCTATGGTTCATCTTGATTCTGCTGTTAAATTAGCGCTTTCTCTCATTAAAGATCTCTCCAACCGAGGAAATCCATGGCAGCCGGCCAAACGACCTTACGTAAACCGCTTATCCACCTAATTGACTTTGTTCGGCTAATATGAAGAAGTTAAGAAATATCAGCTTAGATTTATTGCAATGTATTTTATTCCTGAGCCTCCGGATCGAGGTAATGATTAATCATGGACTTATGTCATCTAGAGTCAGCAGGTAAGTGTCTGGAGCAGGATAAAGCACCCGAGCGTGGTAGAGATGTCGAGTATACTGCACCACACATCGGTTTATCATTATCACCCAGCCAAATCCTGTAGGAACCAACATTGTGAGATACATCTATGTATTGGTGGCCATGGGCAAGAAGATGACTTTGTCAAGCTCAGTCAGGTCAATAAGTACGTGTCTGGGACGATGACCCAACCAACTTGTATTGGACACTTTAACCCCTTTAAGGAAGCGGCCTACTATGGTATTTAAAGCAAATCCCCGTTGCTCCCAGAGGCTCATTTACATATATTAAAACTTTATTTTTCTCAGCAATGCGGGCACATATGAACATGGGAGCAACACAGATGCCTTCAGATGCCAAGCGCACATGCAACAGGTCATCCAGTTTAATAGGTACAAATCTGTCCTTTAAAGGGGCTATGTAACTTCCAGGTGTTTTTTTAACTAACCCACCACCCAGCGGGACTGGTCAGGGGAAACATATTTGCCTGCTACTCAAAGCTTGGTTCTGGCCGCATGGGTCAACCTCTGTCTTCACTGTGCTTGGTCAGTTGGAAACCCCTTTTAGACTTGGCAAATTTGTTTTATTCGTTCTTTGATCTTTTTTAGTTTTACATAACCATATGAGGGCTTGTTTTGTGCCAGGCAAGTAGTATTTTTTTTATTTGGCAACATTTTGGGGTACATCAGTTGAATTGCATAACTTAAAAAAAAAATATTTTGTCCACCGTGTGGAAAAAAAACAACATTGTTTTTAGGGTTTTTTTTTTACGGTCATTACTGTGTGAGAAAAATGACATGTTAAATTTATCGTGTGGATCAGTATGATTATGGAGATACCAAATTTATATGTTTTTTGTTATGTTTTACTACTTTAAAAAAGAGAGTTTTTGTTTTTATTGATAGCATTTTTGGGGGCATGAGACCTTTTCATCATTTTTATTCAATTTTTTGGGGAGGTGAAGTGAGCAAAAAAGGAAAATTCTGGAATAGTTTTTTTCTAGGGTATTCACAGTAAAAGTTAAATAATGGGCTATTTTAACATAATGGGTCATTACAAACTCTTTTTATTACACAGCTGGCACCCACAAGCTCCTGAGCCCGAGTCATGACGATGACATACTATTATGGAACAGCGTTAACTACCAGCGTTCTGTGACATAATCATGTCACTGAGTGATGAGGGATTAAAAATATTCTTTATTGCAAGTACAAGTGTGTACACAACATAAAGGTGGGCTCCGCAGATGCTATGGAGCAGTTGAAGAGAGGGTGGTCAACCTTGGGTAGTGAGAACACATGCAGGATTCTCCTCTGCCGATGTGAGGAAATGGTCCAAGGGTCATGGGAAGTGCATGAAGGGAATACAAGCTGTTTTGTCCAGGGTGGCAAAACTGGATCTATACAAAAGACAAAGGCCCAGACTTACCAATCCAAAATATTGTCTAGACCTGAAACAGATTCATCACAGGGGCTCAGGCTGGATAATAAATGTGGTGCAGAGATAGACACTTCCTCTGATTCTATGCCAACTCTTGGTTGACTTATTTTGAGCCAGAATTTTACACCAGAATCGTGGCGAACTTTTGGCAAAAAATTGTGCATTTTAGGTCCTCCCGCTTTTCTATGAAGCACTGCCCCTTCCAGCTAAGCTCTGCCTTTTGCCGAGCAAGTTAGAAAAACTGTGGAAACCCTGGATGTGCCAAAACAGGCCAATTTTCAGGCAGGTTTTTGGAGCAGACACATTAGTAAATCTGTGCCAACATATATTAGAATTTTGAAGAACTTTTCATTGTACAATTATTGAAGGAAATCTCTCAGCAGTTTTGACCATGCTAAACTGCTGACAGCACATTAGGTAGGGTTGGGGTGAGCAGAACAAAAATACCTTTTGTGTAAGATTCATTATCAGGAGTAGTGAGAATAAGAAGTTTTTTTCTGCCAGATTCTGCTCCTGCCAGGTGCTTCACAGCCCATGTGCTTGGGGAGGGGCTGTAGTGGCCTCTTGGTTGGATGTCGCTCAGAGGGGAGGGGCTGTGAAGCATATTAATGTCCACCTCCTGGGCAATTGCAGGAGCAGAATAAAACTTGATATTCAAACTGGATATAGTAAGAGTTGCACAACTAACCCAGAAATAATGGTAGGTGCTCTGATGGGTATGATACCTCCAATCACGTGTAAAAATTATATATTAAAAAAGATCGATCGGCACTCAATATCTGCTCCACGCTGATAGCCTTTTAATAATAAACAATAAAATAGTAAAAATGCAATTGCCAATTGTTCACACTAAAACAAAATTGTACACTCTAAAAGCAAGATACACAAAAATCACGTAGAGTTGACCTAGTTTATGCTTGTATAAAGACCAAAGTCCTGCATAAAACTATTCGAATGTCAGTGCAGATAATCTGTAAAAATCGCACCAAGATGGTATTGCTGTTCATCCGATTTTGTTGCGATTATTTGGCAATTATTGTTTGCGATTTTTACTCAATACATATTTATATCGATGCAACCTATTCCTGTATTGAGGATGGACTTGAATCCTATATTGGACTTAAATGATGGTTACTCGACAAAAGTCACATCCGATTATTTGCAATGTTATCACTGATGAAGGAGCAAGTCTAATAAAGCTCCGAAACGCGTCTGGTTACTATTGGAAAATACCTCATCATCTATAAGAAGATTGACTACAATATGCCGGCATAGATAATCTTTTCCATCAATCTTTGAAGCGATTATAACAACAAACCAACAAGAGCCTTCCACTCTATAGCAAATAGTGGAGAAAACAGAGGAAATTCGATGCGATGACGCTGTGATTGCAAAACCTTCAACCGAGCCATACACCTGCGGTAATCTCACGAGACATACTGGGATCTCAGAGGTAAGCGTACACCGGCTGCTTTACACGTGGGGCGCCACACAGCACGGATAAACACCCGGAGAAACCCATCTACTAGTGAGTACCGCACAGATCCTGAAAACACATGTTGGGATAATCCACGAAAAATCGTAGATATAATAATGTTCAATTAGTGCGATTATTAATAGGACGAACATTGCAAATAATCGGATGTGACTTTTGTCGAGTAACCATCATTTAAAGGGAACCTGTCACCCGAAAAACGCTTACTAAGCTGTTAATAGTACCTTATAGTGCTGCATAGTAGTTTCCTAATGCACTTTTTCTTCATTTAGCCGCATCTAGCCTCCTTGAGAAATCGATGTTTTATTCAGCCGCTGCCCCCTGCTTCAAGTCAGGTTTGAAGTCAAGGGGGCAGCGGCCTAGGCGTCTCGAATGCTGCTCTCCCCGCCTTTATTGACACGCCGGATCTCAGTGCTGGGACCGCGCTCCCAGCCCGCATGCGCAGTAAAGGGCTGCTGTAGCGCGATCCCGGCTCCGGCTCGTACACTCAGCCGGCTTCAGTTTCGCTACTGCGCATGCGCCAGCCTTACATACTAGCGCAGTTACAGAAGATGTCGGGCGCATGCGCAGTAGCGAAACTGAAGCCGGCTGAGTGTACGAGCCGGAGCCGGGATCGCGCTACAGCAGCCCTTTACTGCGCATGCGGGCTGGGAGCGCGGTCCCGGCACTGAGATCCGGTGTGTCAATAAAGGCGGCGGGAGGCGGGGAGAGCAGCATTGGAGACGCCTAGGCCTCTACCCCCTTGACTTCAAACCTGATTTGAAGCAGGGGGCAGCGGCTGAATAAAACATCGATTTCTCAAGGAGGCTAGATGCGGCTAAACAATGAAAAAGTGCATTAGGAGACTACTATGCAGCACTATAAGGTACTATTAACAGCTTAGTAAGCGTTTTTTTGGTGACAGGTTCCCTTTAAGTCCAATATAGGATTCAAGTCCATCCTCAATACAGGAATAGGTTGCATCGATATAAATATGTATTGAGTAAAAATCGCAAACAATAATTGCAAAATAATCGCAACAAAATCGGATGAACAGCAATACCATCTTGGTGCGATTTTTACAGATTATCTGCACTGACATTCGAATAGTTTTATGCAGGACTTTGGTCTTTATACAAGCATAAACTAGGTCAACTCTACGTATTATTGGGATTTTCTGTACAATTTTGTTTTAGTGTGAACAATTGGCAATTGCATTTTTACTATTTCATTGTTTATCATTAAAAGGCTATCAGCGTGGAGCAGACATTGAGTGCCGATCGATCTTTTTTAATTGATATTCAAACTACTTCTGAAAATAAAAGCTTCACAAAAGGTATGTTTGTTCTGATCTCCCCAGCCATTACCTACTGCAGTCAGCAGTTTAGTAAGGTCAGAACTTCTGACAGTTGCATTTTATGCTTTATTTCTATAACACCAGATGACCTTATTAATATATGTACATTTCAAAGCAGATTACCCTAGTAGAATGGATTCAAGAGACTTCCTCCAGAGACTTTTTGTATCGCAGTTGATTGATTTTCTGTGAGATTCCATATAAAAAACCAACAGGGGGAAAAATCTGTCCAGCTCTACAAGATGCTGGATGTATTGAGGAACATTTCCTTATACGCAGAACCCTATGGGGCCAGTACGGCAGCATGGGGAGGCCATACATTGCTGCACTAGAGAACCATTAACCCCTAGAATTCCATACAACATGAAAAACATAGCAAGATTGCATTCAAATGTAAAGTGAACTGTTTAACCAATATTCCTCCACAACTGGTGGTGTAGAGACCAAACACTTTGTAAAGCCAACCATATCCAGCGGAGCTGCTGTCAGTGGAGCTCTCATTATGCCAGTAGCTATTTTTCAGACTCCCCCATAATCATGATCAGATGAGGCAAGCATGCATGTTGCTTTGAACAGAAAGAGGGAGATCAACTGCTGCAGACCTCATGTTTGTCCTAAATTGATCTAATGAGCCTGGTCAACTTTAGTCTCCAAGATAGGAAAGTCATGACTTTATGTAACAGGACTTGTGGAGCAGCAAGTATCTGATATGGACGTACAATGGTTGTGACCAATGCACAAGTATCTGAATGCAGCATTGAGATGTTCAGACCATCACCAACCTACACTAATGACTCCAAGAATCATGGCCAGATGGGTTCAAGTACAATGTGTTGGAGATCTGTCTTTGGCAGGGTTAAAATTTATGAAGCCATAGTGTGCGAACTGATAATCTCCATGATATCATCTATAATACCTCCCCCCCCCCACCCCACACTGGTCTACCTACCGAAATACTGAAGAATTGTGGGTGGCCATCCCTTACTCCACTTTGTCTTCTACACCTTTCAAAAAAAAGGTTAATCTGGTCATTAAGAATCCTCTGTTGTAATTGTGATTGAAGGGGTTTTCCACTACTGTAACATTGATGCCCAGGACCCCTGACAATCAGCTCAGTGAGTAGGACAAGGTGCAGTACCAGACATAGCCACAACTAAACGTATGGCGCTGTAGTGGGAGTCAGACCCCCATCAATCAGATATTGATGGACTATCTTAAAGGGGTTGTCTCACTTCAGCAAGTGGCATTTATTATGCAGAGGAAGTTAATACAATCTACTTACTAATGCATTGTGATCGTCCATATTGCTTCCTTTGCTGGCTGGATTAATTTTCCCATCGCATTATACACTGCTCATTTTCATGGTTCCATCAGTGGTGGCCGTGCTTTCACACTATAGGAAAAAGCACTAGCCTATGTGCAGCCCACGGTCCCGGCCACCAGAGACAGGAATTTCTGTATATATACTACTTGTGTTTCTATTAGGATGTACCTGTTGATAAAGGCATGTTTGCCGTCCTGGTTGTAGGACATGATATACCGTATTCTGGAATAAACTGAATTTGCAAAGACACATCTGCAGGGATTCATTACTACATGCCGGCCACTAAGAGAGACTGGTGCTTTTTCCTATAATGGGCAAGCACGACCACCGCTGATGGATTGCAAGGTGGTCGTAACCATGGAAATGAGCAGTGTACACTCACCTTAAGAATTATTAGGAACACCATACTAATACGGTGTTGGACCCCCTTTTGCCTTCAGAACTGCCTTAATTCTACGTGGCATTGATTCCACAAGGTGCTGATAGCATTCTTTAGAAATGTTGGTCCATATTGATAGGATAGCATCTTGCAGTTGATGGAGATTTGAGGGATGCACATCCAGGGCACGAAGCTCCCGTTCCACCACATCCCAAAGATGCTCTATTGGGTTGAGATCTGGTGACTGTGGGGGCCATTTTAGTACAGTGAACTCATTGTCATGTTCAAGAAACCAATTTGAAATGATTCGAGCTTTGTGACATGGTGCATTATCCTGCTGGAAGTAGCCATCAGAGGATGGATACATGTTCTCATTCTGTTTACGCCAAATTCGGACTCTACCATTTGAATGTCTCAACAGAAATCGAGACTCATCAGACCAGGCAACATTTTTCCAGTCTTCAACAGTCCAATTTTGGTGAGCTCGTGCAAATTGTAGCCTCTTTTTCCTATTTGTAGTGGAGATGAGTGGTACCCGGTGGGGTCTTCTGCTGTTGTAGCCCATCCGCCTCAAGGTTGTGCGTGTTGTGGCTTCACAAATGCTTTGCTGCATACCTCGGTTGTAACGAATGGTTATTTCAGTCAACGTTGCTCTTCTATCAGCTTGAATCAGTCGCCCATTCTCCTCTGACCTCTAGCATCCACAAGGCATTTTCGCCCACAGGACTGCCGCATACTGGATGTTTTTCCCTTTTCACACCATTCTTTGTAAACCCTAGAAATGGTTGTGCGTGAAAATCCCAGTAACTGAGCAGATTGTGAAATACTCAGACTGGCCCGTCTGGCACCAACAACCATGCCACGCTCAAAATTGCTTAAATCACCTTTCTTTCCCATTCTGACATTCAGTTTGGAGTTCAGGAGATTGTCTTGACCAGGACCACCCCCCTAAATGCATTGAAGCAACTGCCATGTGATTGGTTGACTAGATAATTGCATTAATGAGAAATAGAACAGGTGTTCCTAATAATTCTTTAGGTGAGTGTATAATGTGATAGAAAAATGCTATTTGCTGTAGTGAGACAACCCCTTTAAGGATCCATATTACAGTTCCGGAAATGAGTCACAGGGGAATTAATCTCTAAAACATGAGTCACATTAGAGAATAGTTGGAACTGACAGATAGATAGTCAAGCAATTAGTGTATGAGAAATGTTGTCAAGTTCATTCATTTGCAGTATGTATCTGACATGGCTGTCATTATCGGCATAAATAGCCTGGCATTTACTCGGTCATGATTTTGGCGTGTGACAAGACGACACTGATCACTCATTTTCTCGATAACGCAGTTCTTGTAGTCGTAGCTTGGCTTTCCTTCACACAGGGCAAAGAGTTGCTTTAACAATGCATCTAGATGCCCTGGTCCTGGCATCCATTACCCCAGGGCACGTACTGTACCACTACAGCTACCCCTAGATCCATGGAATTGAGTTTCATGTTTTGCTGGGCCACATCGTGGTGCAATATATCATGCATTAAAGGGAAGGTCATACTGACATATTCTATCATGCTTTTACCATGAACATATTTTTGACATCTTTGTTATTGTTATACATTTTTACAAGGCTATTCATATTAACCAAATCATGAAACATTCACACTGAAAACTGGGACCCACACAGTAGGGCAGGGATCAGCAACCTTCGGCACTCCAGCTGCGGTGAAACTACAACTCCCAGCATGCACACCTATTGGCCTGTTCTTGTAACTCCCATAGAAGTAGAAGGAGGACTCTGGGAGTTGTAGTTTCAGAAGAGCTGGAGTGCCGGAGGTTGCTGATCCCTGCAGTAGGGTGAGTTGCCCTATTTTGCTGTTCACTTTTAAGCTTTGCTGTTTAGACTGGGACAGTTTGGCCAGAGTTGTATCGTTTCCATTAAAGAGTGGGTCATTTCGTGGGACAGATTATATACCCATCCCAGACTCTGATGGCATATCACTCTTATCTCCAGAATAGAGCCCCCTGAAGTGAAGGAGAACACACTGCGCAAATCTCCATTCATTGCTATGGGACTTCCAAAAACAGCCAAACGAGTGCGGTCAGCTGTTTTCATTTCCATAGTGGCTAATGGAGAGTGCACCACGCATGAACAGTCACCTCCCAATTCACTTCTATGGGACTGCCGGAATTAGTTGAACCAGCGCTCGGCTATTTTCGGAACTCCCATAACGTTGAATGGAGACCGTATTAGGGCTCATGCACACGAATACATTTTCTTTCAGTGTCCGTTCCGTTTTTTTTGCGGAACTTTCTCTGTGTGCATTCCGTTTCCCTATATCCTTTCCACCCAAAAAAATAGAACATGTCCTATTATTGTCCGCATTATGGACAAGGATAGAACTGTTCTATTAGGGGCCAGCTGTTCTATTCAGCTAAATGCGGAATGCGTATTATTTAGGGATCAATTTTTTAGGAACCTCAAACTACATACGGTCGTGTCTATGAGCCCTTAGTCTATAGACACTTTATTGCCCATTGACTCCCATTCATTGCTATCACAAAGCACACACACACACTCCTGTACCACCTATACAGGCAATACAGGAAGAAAGTGTGGGTTTTCAAAATGGCCACCCATGGGGGAGGTTTTTCTAATAATAAAAGTTTTATAATAAACAGTAACAATTTTTTTTTTTTAAATACCAAAATTTGCTACATTTGATTAATAAAAACACTTGATATATTTCTTTAAAAGGGACACTAAACCTAGTCTAGCTTGTCCCCATTTGACCTAGGCTACATGCACACGAACAGATTTTGTCTCCGTGTCCGTTCTGTTTTTGTTTTTTTTGCGGATAGGATGCGGACCCATTCATTTCAAGGGGTCCGCAAAAAAGGCGGACAGCACACCATGTGCTGTCCGCATCAGTATGTCCGTTCCGTAGCCCCCGCAAGAAAAATAGAACATGTCCTATCCTTGTCCGTTTTGCGGACAAGGATAGGCATTGTTACAATGGATCTGCAAAAAAAAAAAATAACGGGTGACATACGGACGCCATCCGCTTTTTTTTGCGGACCGCAAAACACATACGGTCGTGTGCATGTAGCCTTAAAGGGACACTTCCATCCGAAAAAGTTATTTTTTTTAACTCCATATTCATAGAAAACTTTTTTTTTATGATTTTTTTTAGAACTTTTGGCTGTTTTTCTTTTTGATTTCAGCAGTTCCATGTCATTGAAAGTGAAATACAAGATATTGTCCTTCTGTAGCAGTCGACACAAATGAAAAAAAACCTCCTATATAGATGGTGAATCCACTGTCGGTTCACTGCTGGTGGTGACGGATACAAAGCTGCACGGTCTAGAGTCTGATCTGCACCTACGTGTCCTCTCTACCATGAAGGACATAGGATAGATGGAAGTTACAGCTCTCAGCTCACCTGCTGTCTGTAGGCTCAGCCCAGTGTCCAGCTTGTTGTGCGGCTTGTTACTGATGAACAGGTAGCAGAGAACACAAACGGTGATGATAAATGCCAGCAGGACCACCGCTGCTATGGATAAGCCCACCAGTGCCCCCACGCTGCAGAAAGAAGAGCACATGCTGAAGGTCTATCAGACTATACAATGAGACAATGATGTCCAGTAACACGTTTTTATTCAGCTGAAAGAGACCAGAACAGTGCGATTTCATTATCATTAAACACACTGCTTGCTGACAGTTTCTATTTGGGTAACAGAATTGTTTTGCTTGAACAGGACCAAAACAGGACACAAAATCCATCTACAGTAACTATGCTCCATACTGGACTGAAGTAGGAACATCGCGGTAAGGGCTCAGGCACACAAACTTATTTTTAGTCCATATCTGTTCCGTTTTGTGCATTCTGTAAACGTATGTCCGCAAGTCCGTTTTGCAAAAAAAACAACATGTCCTATTCTTGTCCGTTTTGCGGACAAGGACAGGCATTATTTACAATGGATCCGCAATAAAAAAAATAACAGATGTAACGGACGACACACGGATGTCATCTGTTTTGCAGACGGCAAAATACATACGATCATGTGCATGAGCCCTAATGCAGGTACAAATAAAAAAAATACTGCCATATAGGAGAATTTGTTCATCGTGTACCTCAGTGCACCACAGGTACCAGCATACCATAGGGTGCACAGAGAGGATGTGTAGAGGGGAGCGATCAACCACTCAACCCTATCTCCTGTCCTGGCAGGTTTGTTATAGAAACGTCTCCAATTTTTCCAGATAGCTGTAATTCTGGATGTTTTCACATGAGTTGGAACAGTTGCCAACATTTTTGCAACAAATGTGTCACATAGGTTACCCCTATTCATTTCCTGCAGGGTACTTTCACACTCGCGTTGTTTGATTCCGACAGGCAGTTCCGTTGCCTGAACTGACTGCCTGATCAGGCAAACTGTATGCAAACGCATGTCATTTTTTCTGACTGATCAGGCATTTTTCTGACTGATCAGGATCCTGATCAGTCAGAAAAATGCATTGCAATACCGGATCCGTTTTTCCGGTGTCATCAGGCAAAACTGATCCGGTATTTATTTTTTTCTCATTTTTAAAGGTCTGCGCATGCGCAGACCGGAAGGACGGATCCGGCACTAATACATTTCTATGGGAAAAAATGCCGGTTCCGGCATTCAGGCAAGTCTTCAGTTTTTTTCACCGGACATAAAACCGTAGCATGCTGCGGTTTTCTCTTTTGCCTGATCAGTCAAAATGACTGAACTGAAGACCTCCTGATGCATCTTGAACGGATTGCTCTCCATTCAGAATGCATGGGGACATACCTGATCAGTTCTTTTCCGGTATAGAGCCCCTGTGACGGAACTCTATGCCGGAAAAGAAAAACGCAGGTGTGAAAGTACCCTAAGTGACCCTGTGCTACACTGCTTGCTGATTGTTTACACTTTGAAAGACTTTTCCACTTTTAGTCCACTGCTCAAACCAGACTACGGGTTATTTCACACTAGCGGCAGGGGAGTCCGGCAGGCACACGTCAATGGGGACGGAGCGGCAGTCCAGGGGCACACGTGAACTAGCAGCAGGACGGATCCGACAGGCTGTTCACCCGCTGGAACAGCCTGCCGCTAGTGAGAAAGTACCCTTAGGCTACTTTCACACTTGCTTTGTTAATTCTGGTATTGAGATCTAGCGGAGGAGAACACATGCAGTACTTTTAGTCCGGCGGCCTTTCACCCTGCACTGCCGTGCAGCGCTGGAGCTCCTCCCCCGTCCCCATTATAGTCAATAAGGACAGAGCGGCGGTCCGGCGGCACGGCGAAATAGGGTTAACAGCCTGTGGGATCCGTCCTGCCGCTAGTGTGAAAGTAGCCTCATTCCTTTTGGCAATGCACGAATAAACAAGAGCCGGGTTACCATTCTTCTTGTCAATAGGATGTGACCCTACACTGCCCGACACACTCAGCGCTGACTGGTCAGTTTCAGAATGTGTAAGGGTATGTCCTGATGGAGTGGCCGTCCATATGCAACCAAGTCACACCCAGTGGCCTTCCCCCACCCGCCATGACCCTTTAACAAAATAAATACACATAGTTGTTCAATTAGTCATATTATTCAGGAGCCAATAACAAAGGAATGGAACAAAGCAGAGTTTTAAGGCCCCTTTCACACAAGCGATATGCATTGTGTCCGGATGTGTTCCGGGAAAAACTGATGGTTTTGTACACAAGTTCAATCAGTTTTTTCTGCAATTGCGCTCAGTATTTAAGTTTTTTCCGGACAGATTGTATCCAGATTGCGGGTGTATATCACGTGCGTAAAAAAAATAAAGAATAACAATCTACTCCATTTAAAGGGGTTATCCAAAGTGTAAAACATGCCCCCCAATGCCTGGGTCCCTCAAATGCATTATACTTGCCATGACGGGGACGAGCCTCCCTAGCATCGCGGCGGCCGTGCGGGGATCAGGAGCAATGCGGGTGCTGGGGAGCGGGGTAAGTATAATGTACACGAGGGGCCTGGGAATTGGGGGCAGGGGTGCACCACCAATGAGGCCAGGTGAGGCGATTGCCTTAGGTAGGGGCAAGAGGGGGGCAGCAGAAGGGCCATGGGCAATAGGCGCTTTCATTGTGGCGAAGGGGTTAGGTTAAGAAATTGGCAATGTGGGGCGTCATTTCAGTTTTCGCCTCAGGCAGCAGAAAGGCTAGGTGCACCCCTGATTGGGGGGCATGTTTTACACTTTGGATAACCCCTTTACAGTCTATGAAACTGACAAAATGCTGTGCCCCTTCTGTCCCCCCACCAGTACCTGGACTTGGCTATCTTTGTCTGTGCCACATGTTTGACGCCACTCTATTAGGCTAGGGCTACACGGTGACATGAGTCGTGCGACAATAAGATTACACCGCGCGTCGCTCACTTGCGGCGGCACCGAAGTGCAATTACAAGTGCTCATCCCATCCAAGTAAATGAAATGAGCGTTCTACCGTGCCACTGAGACTTCCGAGACACGCATTGTAATCTTGAAGAGAATGTAGTTCTCGCATAAGCGCCGCCTCCTCCTCCTCTTCAAAGAGCTGATCGGCAGGGATGCCGGGAGTCGTACTCCCACCTATCCCGAGGATAGGTCATCAATTTGTCCTGGCTGCACAGCCCCTTTAACATTGTCTTCTGGAGCAACGTTCCTCAACTCCAGTCTTCAGGGCCAACCTTTCGGTTATGTTTTCAGGATTTCCTTAGTGTTGAGCAAGTAAAATAATTAATGTCAGTGTGTCAGGATTTACCACAAGTATTAATTCTGTGAGATATTCTCGAATCATGACCAACATGTTGGCCCTGAGGACTGGAGTTGAAGAACACTGTTTTGGAGGATCAATACTAAGATAAAATTTAACAAGAACTAAACAATCCCCCGTATCTGACATCAATCAATACACATTTTTACCAGTCTCAGTCTCTGTTGGAAACCAGTTTGTCAGACAAGATATTGACAAAACATTGTACCCTGCACCTAATGGAAGTAGCAGCTGCAATTGCAAAAGATGGAAAGTGTTATGGAAGGTGTACAGCAAACAAGAAGACACAAAAGGAAGATCCGACTGACTGGATCCAAAACTAAGGAACAAAAGGGGGAGCCCTGCAACAGACCTGACTCTCTCCCTAACTGCTCAGCCTATGCAAAATTCTGAATGGTAGAAGATCGCATATCCTCGTACCTCGACTGTATAACCCCTGAACACCCTATAATAGTGAGGGGACACGACCACCGGCTCCCTACACTTGATACGGAGGGAGTCAGGGTCACCTGAGATCCAGCAAACAGGAAAATACAAATGAATGAACAAAACTTATCTGTAGAAGACTCAGTAGTAGCATCCAGCATGCATACACTCCAGGAAGTTGTATAAACCGCAAAGTGATGCAGTATGGGAAGGGATTTAAAGGGATGCAATCAGTGCAACTACATGACAGCTGAGAGAGGCTAACGAGATGAGAAAATTAAAGCAAAACAAAAGGAACCTCAAGGAGGAGGTTCTGAAGGACGTCTGTCAGAGCTTCTCAGATGTCTGGTGGTAACAGAAAGAAAGCCAAAAAACATGATAAATAGGGATGAGCGAATCAACATCCGAAGTTAATTCGCATAAAACTTTGTTCTAATACTGTACGGAGTAGGAGCATTAGAGAGTATTAGATAGTATTGTAAAAAACCATTTCCCGAACTCAGGTTTGGTTCCAAGGAGTTGAGAAGAAACGGTTAAAAAAAGCAGCAAACTACCTAACAATCTTCATTGTTTCCCAACATTTGACACATGTAATGTTCACCAGGAGGTTCCATGGAAATATGAACCTATTATATCATATGGATGCCAGTCATTTTCAAGGCTCTTAAACTCTGTGTGCTAAGTGGATGCCTATGACCTTCAACTTCATTGTATGTTCCTGAATAGTTAGAAATGTGTGTTCAGGTAGGTTAGCATTAGAGAAACAATAATCCAACTGCAGTTTCTGTAAAAGACTTTCTACTTACAAAGAACACGTCAACTATTTAATATGACCCAAACTGCCACCATGAAACCAAAGAAGCTGAAGATAACTCCACTTGTAGGTCCTTCGAGACTTGGGACATGCACTATTGCTTTCTCAGAGGTCACTCCTTTCTGTAGGACCGTTGCGTGCTGTGTTCCTATAATGTAGAACCGTAGCTGCAAAGTCCTGCTGACACCATCTTTCTGCTTTTTGTTTTCTTTTACAGGCAGATGGATCTGATGCCCCACCCGATATACGTGAAAGAGCCCTCACTTGCCAAAGCTGTCCAACTAACACCACCAAGTTTTTCCTCCTGATCAACTTCCAAGCCTTACAGCTCTCGCCTTTACCATCTATTCTTGAAGAGGTTTCTCCAAGCTCAAAACTTCCAAAGTTGTGTTGGTAGTTGTGTTTACTATGACACTTGACTTTAAGCTCTGGGGGCTTCCCATTTCTCTTGATCATCTTTGAGATGTTTCTACACCTTGATTGGAGTCAACCTGGGGTAAATTCAGTTGATTGGACATGATTTTGAAATACACAGCTCTGTCTAGATAAGGTCTCACAGCTGACAATGCACATCAAAGCAAAATACCAAGCCACGATGAGGAAAGAACTGCCTGTAGAGCTCAGGGACAGGGTTGTGTGGAGGCACAGGTCCTGAAGAAAGAAGAAAGAAGAGGAGATCTGCTACACCACCAAGTGGATGGGGTGAGCTAAATTTGTTTATTATTTTTAACTCCTCAATGGACATTTTACTAAGCATTCTGTATTAAGAATGCTATTATCTTCCCTTATAACCACGTTATAAGGGAAAATAATAAAGATCGGGTCTCCATCACAATTGTCTCCTTAGCAACCATGCGTGAAAATCGCACCGCATCCGCACTTGCTTGCGGGTGCTTGCGATTTTCACGCAGCCCCATTCACTTCTATGGGGCCTGCGTTGCGTGAAAAACGCAGAATATAGAGCATGCAGCGATTTTCACGCAACGCACAAGTGATGCGTGAAAATCACCGCTCATGTGCACAGCCCCATTGAAGTGAATGGGCCCAGATTCAGTGCGGGTGCAATGCGTTCACCTCACGTATTGCACCCGCGCAGAAATCTCGCCCATGTGAAAGAGGCCTTATAGTCCAGAGCTGCATTCATTATGCTACAGACTTCCAAAATCTCTCAGCATTGCTTGCTAGCTCAATGTCTGTACAAAGCTTGCGGTCCTTTACTCCTGGCATTGTACAGTAGTCTAATGTGGGAAAACCAAACTGTCCGCCCTGCCCTGCATAAAAAGAATATTTCACTGATCATTTTTAATAGCAACCACAGAATTATAAGTGCAGCTCTGGGTCCACGGGCTGTAACTCGACTAGATAAGTAAAGTTTTGAATGGTTCATATTAATATATAAACTTTAAAATTATATTCATTGCTGAATATACAGCTTAAAGGGGTTGTCCACGTTCAGAGCTGAACCCGGACAGATCCCTTTTTCAACCAGACAACCCCTTTGAGATGAGCATCGGAGCATTTCATGTTCTCAGCGCAGGGCAAGTGCTTTTTGGTTTATTTTTTTACACTGCTCGGCGAAGGCTTCCACCTAGCAGTGTTCCTGGTGACATCACTGGCATTAATGGGCGGGCTTTAGCGGTGACCTAGCCTGTTTTACAGGCTAGGGCAGCGCTAAAGCCCGCCTATTTGTGCCAGTGATGTCACCAGGAACACTGCTAGGTGGAAGCCTCCGCCTAGCAGAGACCCAATACGTCACCAGATCTAGTGCCATTCAGCATAGGGCAAGGGAGAGCATCGGAGCATGAAATGCACCGATGCTCATATCAGAGGGGCTGTCTGGGTGAAGAAGAGGATATGTCGGGGTCCAGCTCAGAACCCAGACAACCCCTTTAATGGGGTTATTCATCCCTGGGGGCCTTTTGGGCAGACCCTACAGTGTGGCTGGACCAGCTGTGGTAATCATACTTTCCTGACTCCAGCCTCTGGGTTCCATCTCCATTGCTTTCCCTTTAGGCCCGCAGGTCTCGAGTCTCCATCAACACCCAGTCTGACGTGGGTCAAACGTAGCTGCTGCAGCCAATAACTGGCCGCAGCAGTGACATGTCACCCATGTGTCATGTCACTGGGTCACAGTTTTTGGCTGCAATAGTCATAATTGTTAATATGGATAGACCTAATCCCCTTGGCACCCGAGGGGGAAGCGATGGGGCCGAGACCTAGCAGCGCGGATCAGGTAAGCATGATTACCACCGCAGATCCGGCCACGTTGAGGAGGTCTGTAGTAGGTCCCCGGGGGTGAACAACTTCTTCCTTTAAGAGCTTGTCCCCATTGCTGAAGCAAACATATCAACCCACATTAACTGATGTGATCGCATCTAGAACTTGTCGCAACTTCACATGAAGTTTTAGACCTATTTACGAAGCAAATGAGGCAAACACAGGCGGCAGCATAAACTTAGGGGTCAACGTATCAACATGCAACTTTTCCCTCTCATTTTCTTGGAGTGTCTGTCATGGCTTTTGCCTCTTGTTTTGCAAAAAAATGTTCAAAATGTCACTCGCCTTTTGTTACATTTGTTTCACGGAATATCTACGAATTCTTCAGGCTAAAGTCTATTTATCAGAAAGGCTGCATCAGGGGACCGGAGTACACTTGCGACTTTTTGCAATGATAAATCTGACAAAAAATGGAGCTCTGCCCACTCGACCGACCCTTAGTCAATGTAAAAAGCTGGGCAAAGCAGCCTAAAAATGGTGCGAACACTTCATAAATTTGTCACAAACTGCCTACTCGACCGATGGAACAGCCACAAATCACTTTTCTGGCACAGCGCATTCGATACATCACCCCCTTGGACTACAAAGCTCAAAAAATGTGTCATATTGTCTCACGCTGGATTCAGACAATACTGCGCCAGCTTTTTTGTATAAATGAGGCCAGAAGTCCGGTGCATTTAGTAAATATCTTCCACGGAGTCTTCATCAGTGACAGTATGGGCTAATGGGAAAGGGGAGTGAGACACTTAAAGGGGTTGTTCACATTCTGGGGTCTATTTGGCAGAGCACTTTTGCGGCCAGACCTGCGGAAGCAAGCAGGGGGCAACATCCGTGCGGATACTGCAGACGGATTCAGACCCGTTCAACTTGAATGGGTCCGTGGTATGTCCGCACCGCAAATAAGTAGCGCATGCTCTACTTTTTGTGGTGCTGAGGCACGGACAGAAACATCGCGGAAGCACTCCGTAGTGCTTCAGTGGGGTTCTGTGCTTCCACTCCGTCCCGGACCTTCTGGATTGCGGACCCATTCGAGTGAATGGGTCTGCATCCGTGATGCGGGGTGCACGCGGCCAGTACCCTCCGCTGTTTATGGCCGCAATACGAGCAAGGGGCGCGTGCATGAGGCCTTACACATGACTGTATGTATTTTGCAGTCTGCAAAACACGGAGTAGCAAAAAAACTGACGACAACCGTTGGACGTCCGTGTTGCATCCGTTTTTTTTTTTTTTTTTTGCGACTCCATTGTAACAATGCTTGTCCTTGTCCGCAAAACAGACAAGAACAGGACATGTTCTATTTTTTTGGTGGAATGGACTTGAGGACATACGGAAATGGAATGCACACAGATTTGTTTCCGTTTTTTTGTGGACCCATTGAAGTTAATGGTTCCGCATACAGGCTGCAAAAAAAAAACTGAACAGACACTGAAAGAAAATACGGTCGTGTGCATGAGCCCTTAGGGCTCATGCTGCACACACACTTATTTTTCTTCCGGTTCCGTACCGTGCGTTTACAGATCTGAACGCGGAACCATTCATTTCAATCGGGCTTGGAAAAAAACTGAAAACGCCTCTGTGCGCATTCCATATCCGTATGTCCGCTCGTCCGTTCCACTTTGCAGACAAGGACAGGCATTGTTACACTGGATCGCAAAAAAAAACAAAAAACGGATGCAACACAGATGTCGGATGCGCAACATCCATACGGTCGGTCGTGTGTATGATCCCTTAAGATGTGACAACATTCTTAGTCTATCCATGCACCACATTTATTTTCCAGCCCTGTGGTAACTTTGGCGCACCTTCTGCCTGCCCAAGTTTTTCAGGATTAGTGAATGTGTCCCATTATGTTCTCTCCGAGCTTCTTTACTGTATGAAACCTATGGCTGTATGTTATAGTGACATTCTAACTATCCAGGGAGTCACTCTGCATAGCACTGCAAGATATTCCTGGCACTACGCCGCCGGCATGGCGCACTGTTCTACAACTAGCCTGACGTTCGATGTAACACATGTGGCAGGGCTCATCCTACTATTATTCATAAGACTGCAGGCAACCCTACCGCTATATAGTAAGCCCATGAGTTACCATGCATCAATGACAAATTCAGCTCTGCTACATCTGTAAAAAAAAACGCAAAGAAAACACATTAAGTAACATTTGACTCAAAAGTTCTTTGACCATCAAAGGAAGTTCTTTCATCTCAAACCGATACTTACAGCGCTAAAGACAGCAGACTTACCTCAGCCACCACATGTAACTGTGCTCATAGGGGAAGAAACTGTTCGGGTCATCGCAGCAGTATTTGAAGTCCTTAAAGCCGCAGCAATATATGGCTCCAAGGTCACTGTCTCCCCTTGGACAGCTAAAAGCCCCAACCAGCACCTTCTCAACCGTGGTGTAACTGGAGCACTCTGCACTCATAGTCCTCCTGGGCGCTTCACCGGGCAAGTGACATGAAAAGACACTAAGAGTTCCAGGGGAGAGATGAGAAATTCTGTTACCACCATCCCATGGACAAAAAGATGAATGCTTTAGTCCAGAGAAGAAGCACGGTCCTCACAGCTGCATCTTCAGCATCTCTGCTCTCCTCAGGACCACAAGTGATGCTCCCTACAGGGAAGCTGCCTTGATAACTGGTTGCTGCTGGCACAAGATGCATCTATGTCTCCCTCTGGTGGTGATGGGAAGCATAACACTCTCCATGTGCATGCTGAAATTATCTTTATATTGGATTAGCAATCTAAAAATGCTGGGTCGTATGTTTTTTTTTTTTTTGCGGGACAAGTTGTACTTTCTAATGGCACCATTTAATATTGCATACAAATGTAGTGGGAAGATGGGAAAAAAAATACAAACAGAGACAGAGGGGAGATTTCTTCAGAGAGATCCAGGCTATGGCAGACAACGAACTGCTCCCTTGATCTCCCACCCTTGAGGAAAGCCATCTTAGATGCCGTGGTCACAATTGACCATGGCATCTCAGGAGTTAAATGTCTGCAATCGGCATTATCGCCAATCGCAGACATTAGCCCCAGGTGTCTGTTGTTTAAAACAGCTATGATTCAGTAGAGAGTTGAAAGTGCAGGGGTGGACACAAGCAGGTGTCTGATTAAAATATAAAACAATTAATATGCCAGACATACTGTCTGGGGGCCCTTCTTGAATGTAGTGCAATAGTAGAAATGCCCAGGCTGCACTGCTAAGCTTAGAGTGGGGCTTAGTGGGCTGTTGGTACGAAGCTTATCAGTACAACGGGTGAGGGGGCCCATATATAACTTTGTTTAGGGGCCCCAAAATGCCAAATCCACCCCTGCACCTAAGCAACCTGGTGTCATGCAAAACAATCAACAGTGTCCAGTGACATTTTATGACGAATCCAGGTGCAAATTCCATGGGGGATGGGGTTCCAAATGTGTTAGCTTTTTGCCAGCTTTCTACATGGGTTCCCTTCCCCAGATCCATATTGTAACATGAAAATATTCTGTCTATTTTCAACCACCACTAGGGGGAGCACACTGTATTGAGATTTGTACAGCTCTTTTTCATCTGCTGTGTGCTCCCTCTAGTGGTGGTAGAAAGAACTGTAGCCCTTTACTGGATGTTTTCTGAACTGCTTGGAGAAGGTATTTTCAGGTGCCACAAACAGCTCCCATAATGCCCCTGACTCCATATGTAGTAACCCAGAGAGGGCACTACCATTCCTACACCTAGATACTGTCTCTAATGGCTAGCAAATAATGTCACCTGTGTATTTAATTCCAGGTAATGTATGTATTGTATTTCATGCACTGTGCCTGGTTGTCCAGCAGGTGGGTGTATCTGGCAGAGAGATCTTTGGGTAGAATGGAACTGACCATTCCATTCTCAGTCCACTTTTGGGCAGAAGTGGGCTAGTCCTGCTTCCATCAGGGGAGGGGTTGACGGAAGGTAGAGGCAGTTTTGGAGTCCAAAGGGACCAGACATGGGGCAGTGAGGGGAACGCCCCAGGGGAAGCAGCTCGTAGAGCACCATACTCCTTGCAATGCATAGACTGAGTATTACGAGGGGTTCAATGGCCAAAGGCATCCCACTCAAAAGTACCAGAACTGCTAGAAATTCCAGTAACTAGACTGAAGCCAGAGATTAGTACAGCAGAGAAAGAGAAAGCAAGGTATTCAAGTTTCCCTGCCAGTTTACCCTTAGCCTGCTGGAGCCAAGAGAAAGATCAAGTATTGTTTGGATGACTCAAGGTTAACGCAAGTTTATTCAAATAAAAACCGTTAAACTTCACCAAGTCTGGACTCAACTGACTCCAACTCCTTGAATGCCACGGAGCCTAACCCCGGGGGAGCAACAGTATCCAGGTAGGAGCATCGTGACCCAAAACTGTCAGACCGTATCACCACTTGGCATTCCTAAACACTGGGACCCGATCGGCCCTGGGGGGGCGGCACGTTGCACATACCTGCCATTAGTCAGAATACTCCTTTAAATTCAAATGGAAACCAAATAGACATTAAGATTAGTCTCCCTTTATTATGATTATTACTCCTATATTTAATGCACAACCTTTCCTATACAAGTCACAGGTGGCTTTGCAGCCTTCCCTCAATCTTTGTACTAGTGAGAACATAAAATCAAGTACAAAATGCAAAGTATTTTAGAAACCGCTTTTAGTCCCTGACTCTGAAGCCTGGGGATTGTGCATACAGTTGTGTTAAAAATTATTCAACCCCCACTGAAATTGAGTGTTTTGGCCAGTTTGACATTGATTTTGATCATTTCAGTCATCTTGTTTACAATTAAATCAAAGAGGCACTTGTAAGTCAGACAAATATAACATTTATAATGAAATAACCACAAATGTCTTTTCTGTGCTCACATCATTATCAGTTTTATTCAACCCCCAAGTGACATTCAATCTTAGTACTTAGTACAACATCCTTTTCCAGTTATAACAGCTTTTAAACGTGAAGCATAGCTTGACACAAGTGTCTTGCAGCGATCTACGGGTATCTTCGCCCATTCTTCATGGGCAAAAGCCTCCAGTTCAGTCACATTCTTAGGCTTGCGCGCTGCAACTGCTTTCTTTAAGTCCCACCAGAGGTTCTCAATCGGATTTAAGTGTGGTGACTGCGATGGCCACTTTAAAATGTTCCAGCCTTTAATCTGCAACCATGCTCTAGTGGACCTGGAGGTATGCTTGGGATCATTGTCCTGTTGAAAGGTCCAACGTCTCCCAAGCCTCAGGTTTGTGACGGACTGCATCACATTTTCATCCAATATCTCCTGGTACTGAAGAGAATTCATGGTACCTTGCACACGCTGAAGCTTCCCTGTACCTGTAGAAGCAAAACAGCCCTAAAGCATGATTGACCCCCCGCCATGCTTCACAGTAGGCAAGGTGTTCTTTTCTTCATAGGCCTTGTTCTTCCTCCTCCAAACATAGCGTTGATCCATGGGCCCAAACAGTTCTAATTTTGTTTCATCAGTCCACAGAACACTTTTGTGGTTTGTCCACATGACTTTTGGCATACTGCAGTCGACTCTTCTTATTCTTTGGAGACAGCAAGGGGGTGCGCCTGGGAGTTCTGGCATGGAGGCCTTCATTACGCAGTGTGCGCCTTATTGTCTGAGCTGAAACTTCAGTACCCACATCTGACAAATCTTTTTTCAGTTCCTCAGCAGTCACACGGGGACTTTTCTCCACTTTGCGCTTCAGGTAGCGCACAGCAGTCGAAGTCAGCATCTTCTTTCTGCCACGACCAGGTAGCGTTTCAACAGTGCCCTTTGCCTTGTGTAAAGGGGGAATATTAATCACCAATATTTATGCAAATATCAATAATTAATATTCATAAATGGGAGGAGCCGTCTATTGATGACTCCGCCCATTTATACCTAAATAAACATAAAACACTACTGATTACCTCTGATTGCCTATACATTACACTGAACTACACTACGTGCGACTTACTATCACTATACTACGGCGGCGACTAATAAAACCACCATACACTGTATTATGAACAATAAGGAATATTTATTACACAATACAATTATACAAGTCTAACAATATGCTATATCTATATATATATTCATAAATCAATGGATATGAATATATATACATATAGACGTACACACCGCAGTATAGAAATGGTACTACAATAAACACAATACAAGCCTAACTACTCTACACAGCACAATCCCAAATTCCACCCCACACACTATCTATATAATACAATAATACATTTGCATACACACAAATATCAGTAACCCACCCGCCTGACTAATCACTGTCCCTATGGGGTACAAGGAGTTAAACACAATGGTGGCTCTGCAGGGGTTATTACGGAACAGGGGATATGAGGGATCTACAATCCTGGGGGAACACAGGGGATATATGATTATAGGGGGACTCAGGGCAGGAGAGGTTAAGGGTAACCAAGGGTTATACAGGGGTGACTGGGCTGCTTCCAGGGTACAGGCTCATCAAGGATTAATGCTGAGACATGAAGTCAGCAGCCAGGGGTTAGGGGATGGTTGGTACTCAGCCATTTTTCAGGGCCATGTGGCCTCTCTTCAGGGTGCAGCTCCCATGTGTCTCATTGCAGACCAGGAATCCAAGCGACCGCATGTCTGGCCTGCTGGGGCTTTATAGCACAAAAGCAGCCCCCCTCCTCCTTCTTCAACAGGAGGGTGATGACATCATTGTGGGGTCGTGTGACGGAATGCTAGAGCTGAAACAAAGGACTTCCTGCACAAGCTGTAAGCCTCCCCCCAGCTGCTACAACATAACATCACCCACTCCCACGTCATAAACGAACCAGGCTGATCAATATATATATATATATATATATATATATATATATATGTGCACCTATACACACTACACAACCTGGGGATACTTAGGTATATACATCCATATAGA
Organism: Bufo bufo; assembly: GCF_905171765.1. Lineage (NCBI taxonomy): Eukaryota > Metazoa > Chordata > Amphibia > Anura > Bufonidae > Bufo > Bufo bufo. The sequence goes on from NC_053397.1 coordinate 198,531,249, forward strand.
TGTTTGGGGCACATCTACATGCATGTCCATATACACAATATCATAAATGGGCAGTAATAAGCCCACCTGCATATGGATATATTATACATAGAGATGTATGCTGACAAGGGGGCATACATACATCTCCATGTATACACCCATACCACCTGGACCGGCCCATGCAAAAGGGCCAATATACATGCATATATGTAAGGGCATATATACATATATATTTAAATCCAAACTTCCCTCAACACCTTGAATTTGCGAATGATGCTTCCTATGGTGTCTCTTGGTATGTTTAACATCTTTGCAATCTTCTTATAGCCATTGCCCTTCCTGTGAAGAGAAATCACCTCTTCTCTTGTCTTCTTGACTTCACCATGTTTGTAAACACACCAGTAAATGTCTAGAAGGAGCTGAGTATCACAGTCCTTTTACATCTGCCTAATTGGTGCTTATTATGCTTGATTGCTGCTCCTTGACATCCACAGGTGTTTTCAATACCTGATCGAAAACACTTGAATGAACCTCTGTTCTTAAGAGTGGTAGTCTTTAAGGGGTTGAATAACTGTGTCAATAAAGAAATCACAAAAAAAAATTTAATACTGTATTACAAAAACAATTGATGTCATTTTAGTTGCATTTGGTACTTTAAAAAGTCCTTGTAAGATTTCATTCTGAACAAAATTACAAATGAACACTAAATTCCCTAAAACCCTTTACAGCATTGGGGGTTGAATAATTTTGAACACAACTGTATATTTGGCTCTATCTCTATGCAGTCAGGCCGCGGAGCGTCTGCCCCTGAATGACAGGAGTCACCCCGATGAATTTGTAATGTGTCTCAGCGCTGTCAGGGAAAATCAATAAACATGAAAAATTATCTCACTTGCAAGTTAATCGTTCCATTATCAGGTTATCAAAATCGTAGACATCTGCGCGGTGTAAGGTCCGGGCGGTTCATTCAGAATGAGGGTTGATATTGTCTCTTACCCTGGGGCAGTGATTTACTACAGAGACCGTGAACGTGACCAGAAAATCCTCACGGTTTTGTATGCAACTTTAGTCACAGGACAGAGCTGATAACGTTTAGCACGCTGCAATAATCCTCTTCTGGGTTAATAGACCAGAATCTAGCGCTGCCAGGATTTTTCCAATTATTTGCTGTGATGGACGGAAAGCAGAAGATCCACAGAATGCATCAAAAGCGGTCAACGCCATTAAAATAAAAATGAATATGCACTTTTCATCCATACATTTATTTCTGAACATTATTTCTGAGGGCTCATGCACACGACCGTATGTGTTTTGCGGTCGGCAAAAAACACATCCGCAAAAAATACAGAGGATGTCCGTGTGCATTCCCTATTTTGTGGAACGGAACAGCTGACCCCTAATAGATCAGTCCTATCCTTGTACGTAATGCAGACAATAACAGGGCATGATCAATTTTTTTGCGGAACGGACATACGGAAACGGAATGCCCACGGAGTAAATTCTGCTTTTTTGCGGACCCATTGAAATGAATGGTTCTGCATACGATCCGCAAAAAAAACGGAACGGACACGTAAAGAAAATACGTTCGTGTGCATAAGCCCTTAGGGCCCTTTCACACAAGCGAGTTTTCCTCGCGGGTGCAATGCGTGACGTGAACACATAGCACCCGCACTGAATCCTGACCCATTCATTTCAATAGGTCTGTGTACATGAGTTTTTTTTTTTCACACATCAGTTCTGCGTTGCGTGAAAAACGCAGCATGTTCTATGTTCTGCGTTTTTTACGCAGCCCTGGACCCATAGAAGTGAATGGGGCTTCAGTGAAAAACGCATTGCCTCCGGATGCAATGCGTTTTTCACTAATGGTTGCTAGGAGAGGTTGTTTGTAAACCTTCAGTTTTTTATCACGCGCCGTGAAAAAACGCATTGCACCCGCGCGGAAAAAAATAAACAACTGAACGCAATTGCAGACAAAACTGACTGAACTTGCTTGCAAAGTGGTGCGAGTTTCACTGAACGCACCCTGAACGCATCCGGACCTAATCCGTCACACTCGTGTGAAAGAGGCCTTAGGCCCCTTTCACACGGGCGTTGCGGGAAAATGTGCGGGTGCGTTGCGGGAACACCCGCGATTTTTCCGCGCGAGTGCAAAACATTGTCATGTGTTTTGCACTCGCGTGAAAAAAATCGCGTGTGTTTGGTACCCAAACCCGAACTTCTTCACAGAAGTTCGGGCTTGGGATCGGTGTTCTGTAAATACACTGCTCAAAAAAATAAAGGGAACACTTAAACAACACAATGTAACTCCAAGTCAATCACACTTCTGTGAAATCAAACTGTCCACTTAGGAAGCAACACTGAGTGACAATCAATTTCACATGCTGTTGTGCAAATGGGATAGACAACAGGTGGAAATTATAGGCAATTAGCAAGACACCCCCAATAAAGGAGTGGTTCTGCAGGTGGTGACCACAGACCACTTCTCAGTTCCTATGCTTCCTGGCTGATGTTTTGGTCACTTTTGAATGCTGGTGGTGCTTTCACTCTAGTGGTAGGATGAGACGGAGTCTACAAGCCACACAAGTGGCTCAGGTAGTGCAGCTTATCCAGGATGGCACATCAATGCGAGCTGTGGCAAGAAGGTTTGCTGTGTCTGTCAGCGTAGTGTCCAGAGCATGGAGGCGCTACCAGGAGACAGGCCAGTACATCAGGAGACGTGGAGGAGGCCGTAGGAGGTCAACAACCCAGCAGCAGGACCGCTACCTCCGCCTTTGTGCAAGGAGGAACAGGAGGAGCACTGCCAGAGCCCTGCAAAATGACCTCCAGCAGGCCACAAATGTGCATGTGTCTGCTCAAACGTTCAAAAACAGACTCCATGAGGGTGATATGAGGGCCCGACGTCCACAGGTGGGGGTTGTGCTTACAGCCCAACACCGTGCAGGACGTTTGGCATTTGCCAGAAAACACCAAGATTGGCAAATTCGCCACTGGCGCCCTGTGCTCTTCACAGATGAAAACAGGTTCACACTGAGCACATGTGACAGACGTGACAGAGTCTGGAGACGCTGTGGAGAACATTTTGCTGCCTGCAACATCTTCCAGCATGACCGTTTTGGCATTAGGTCAGTAATGGTGTGGGATGGCATTTCTTTGGAGGGCCGCACAGCCCTCCATGTGCTCGCCCGAGGTAGCCTGACTGCCATTAGGTACCGAGATGAGATCCTCAGACCCCTTGTGAGACCATATGCTGGTGCGGTTGGCCCTGGGTTCCTCCTAATGCAAGACAATGCTAGACCTCATGTGGCTGGAGTGTGTCAGCAGTTCCTGCAAGACGAAGGCATTGATGCTATGGACTGGCCCGCCCGTTCCCCAGACCTGAATCCAATTGAGCACATCTGGGACATCACGTCTCGCTCTATCCACCAACGTCACGTTGCACCACAGACTGTCCAGGAGTTGGCAGATGCTTTAGTCCAGGTCTGGGAGGAGATCCCTCAGGAGACCGTCCGCCACCTCATCAGGAGCATGCACAGGCGTTGTCGGGAGGTCATACAGGCACGTGGAGGCCACACACACTACTGAGCCTCATTTTGACTTGTTTTAAGGACATTACATCAAAGTTGGATCAGCCTGTAGTGTGTTTTTCCACTTAAATTTTGAGGGTGACTCCAAATCCAGACCTCCATGGGTTGAAAAATTTGATTTCCATTTTTTTTTTTTGTGTGATTTTGTTGTCAGCACATTCAACTATGTAAAGAACAAAGTATTTCAGAAGAATATTTAATTAATTCAGATCTAGGATGTGTTATTTTTGTGTTCCCTTTATTTTTTTGAGCAGTGTAGTATTATTTTCTCTTATAACATGGTTATAAGGGAAAATAATAGCATTCTGAATACAGAATGCATAGTAAAACAGCGCTGGAGGGGTTAAAAAATTATAATAATAATTGAACTCACCTTAATCCACTTGATCACGTAGCCCGGCATCTGCTTCTCTCCCCTTTACTGAATAGGACCTGTGGTGAGCATTAATTATAGTTCAAGGACCTGTGATGACGTCACTCCGGTCATCACATGGTACGTCACATGATCTTTTACCATGGTGATTCACCATGGTAAAAGATCATGTGACGTACCATGTGATGACCGGAGTGACGTCATCACAGGTCCTTGAACTATAATTAATGCTCACCACAAGTCCTATTCAGTAAAGGGGAGAGAAGCAGATGCCGGGCTACGCGATCAAGTGGATTAAGGTGAGTTAAATTATTATTATTATTTTTTTAACCCCTCCAGCGCTGTTTTACTATGCATTCTGTATTTAGAATGCTATTATTTTCCCTTATAACCATGTTATAAGGGAAAATAATGATGATCGGGTCTCCATCCCGATCGTCTCCTAGCAACCATGCGTGAAAATCGCACCGCATCCGCACTTGCTTGCGGATGCTTGCGATTTTCACGCAACCCCATTCATTTCTATGGGGCCTGCGTTGCGTGAAAAACGCAGAATATAGAGCATGCTGCGATTTTCACGCAACGCACAAGTGATGCGTGAAAATCGCCGCTCATGTGAACAGCCCCATAGAAATGAATGGGTCGGTATTCAGTGCGGGTGCAATGCGTTCACCTCACGCATCGCATCCGCGCGGAATACTCGCCCGTGTGAAAGGGGCCTTAAACAGCTTCAAGTCTCATGCATGGTCACATAGCTTAAAAGGGTATTCCTACCTCAGACATTGATGGCATATTGCTAGGATATACTGCCAATGTCAGATAGGTGGTTCCAATCTCCAGAACGGGGCCCCCGAGTGAAGGAAAGCACACCTCGAATAACCCTGTTATAACGGAATTTCTAACGCTGATGCAAACCCACCCTAAGACAGATCACACCAAGTTTACCACTAACATGAAGTACTGTGGGGGAGATTTATCAATACCCATCTCCCTGCAATGGCGTGAGGTGCGCCTAAATAAATTAGTCGCTTCTCTAGCAGTCCGTGCGCCAGAAACTGAAGTCTATCGCCAGCTTCTGCTGAAAGTTATAGTAACTCTGGTGGGCCGCGGGAAGGCCCACACTTGGAAAAGTGTCGCCAAACCTAAAAAGTCTCAAATTATGGCGCACATATGGCGTGCACCAAAATTTGTGGTTTTTTTCATGCGTCACAAAAAACAGTCTCAGAATGTCTCGGGTAAGTAAAAGCATTCCAAAGTTATTACCACATAAGGTGACACATGTCAGATTTGAAAAATTAGGTTGCTTCAGGAAGGCGAAAACTGGCTGTGTCTGGAAGTCTGAAAGGGGTTAAAGAGGCAGTGTCACCCCTTGCAGGCTGTATAATGTCTAGAGTCGAGCATCCCCTCAAAAAGAACACACTATAAAAATACAATAAAAAATGCAATGCTTAGTAAAGGGGTTGTGCAAGAATGGGGGGGAGGGGATAATTCCTCCCCCCACATTCTGCCAGACCTGCAAAGGGAAGATAGTTTGCCTGCTTCCGAGCGCCAGCTCCCCACTCCTCCTGGCCTGCGATGCACCGATAGGCTCCAGCGATGTCAACATCCGGTTTGACTTCGCTGCAGCCAATCACAGGTCATGGCGGAGTCCAGGTCACCTTGCATCAGGACACAGGGTCACATGGTCGCAAGGGGAACCGGACATCGCCACGGCCTGTGATTGGCTGTGGCGATGTCAAACCGAACATAGCTGGAGCGAAGCATCGCAGGCCTGGATAAGAAGGAGCGGTGAGCAGGGGCAGGAAAGCAGGTCTTGCATAACCCCTTTAAGTAGAAATTTGATCCATGCGCATATGCGACGGACTTGACCGCGGCCAGGGGTCCCTTTTTAGTAACGGAATAAATATTTTGCTGTGACGCCAGTTACAGTGAAGCAACAACGGGCACAGGGCCCCTTTTAGTGATGTTGTGGTACCCAGGTGTAGGAATGCGAGAGTGGTGTAGGGTGGCCTAACTGTCCCTTAATGGTGTTGCACTTGTCACGGTGCTCCTACCTGGATACGGTGGACCCCGGGAGGTCGTCCGAAACAGAGCAAAGGGGTAGTTGGTAAAGCGGATGAAGAAATAAATTGAGTACAGACCTTGTATATAGTAGAACAGCAGCTTTACTTTCAATTAACGTTTCTCCAAACAGTTTACAGGCTTTGTCTTGGTTTCCAGCAGGCGTTGGCATGAACTGTGGCAGGCGAACTCCTCTCTGCTACATCAGTTGCTCTCTGACACTGTTGTGCTAACAGGCTGGCTATGGAGCTCAGCTTTTTCTTTATGCTGTACTTCACTTTCTGTGGTCTGGTCTGTCTCTAGATTAATACCAGGGAATCCATATTTCCTGGCTTCAGAGGCTCTTTGCTCTGGCCTCCAGATCCAGCTGAGCTGAAGGTGCTCAAGCTGGCCCAGACAGGGCTCATCCAGCAGAGGCTCCTGCTTGCTTCCCCTAGCAGGGGGTACTCTCCACTGACCTCTCAATAACTTGTCCCTCCCTCTCTGCAGCAAGTGGGAAAATACCCATCACAGCACAGAGGAAGGGTTAGAATGAAAAGGAAGAGTTCACCCTAGGTACCTGTAGCTCTGCCCTGTTTGCCGCCATCTGCTGGTGAACCAGGCATATTACATGTTAACACAACAGTTACATGGAAATATGAAAACACCTTTTGCAGGACCTAGAAATAAATACATAGGATGACATGTGGTTAACCGTAGGAGACAGTAGCAAGGCGCAAAGGTGGTAACGGCACTCTGGGGTGTTACACATATATGCCTGAGGCCTCTTTCACACGAACGTGTGCGCTCTGTGACCGTATTGCGGACCGCATTTGCGGATCCGCAATACACGGGCGCCGTTCAGTGGACATTCCGCATCACGGATGCGGACCCATTCACTTGAATGGGTCCTCAAATCCGGACATGCGGAATGGTGTGGAACAGAAGCACGGAACAGAACCACACGGAAGCACTACGGAGTGGGGTTTCGTCCCGTACTTAGGTTCCGGAAAAAGATACAACATGTCCGATCTTTTTGCGGAACGGGCGGATCGCGGACTCATTCAAGTGAATGGGTCCGTGATCCGCTGCGGCTGCCCCACAGTGGGTTTTCGTGCATTGCGGCCCACTCGTGTGCAAGAGGCCTAAGAAAAAAACTTATTGAGGCTTGTCTTAGCAATTTCTGAAGCACAGGACCCCTGCTTGGATTTCTCTACAAGTTTCCACAAAGTCCGTGTGAGAGACGCACTCTCATTTACTTGTATTAGAAGAATATATACGGAATCTCTTTGTGCCTCTAATGCAGTCACGAATATAAAAAGCCCAGGTTGCACCAAGGGGTTCTCATGCTTCAGAAAGGAAAGAGATTCAATTAGCGATAAGGATCAGGAATTAAAAAGGTTCACCAGCCTGCCTTCAGCGTGACACGGTGGCAGACGCGGACAACTGAGGACGCCCGTGTAACGCTGGAGAAAAAAAGAGTGTGTCCCTTGTAATGCCCTGGATTTCTGCTCTGATTTCTAATACACATGTGGTCTGATTGTTATCTAAGTCACAAATATAGAAAATCTCCAACCTACCTAATAACACCCAGTTGTATTTCATGTCTTTTATTAAAGGGGTTCTCTGCTTTTCCTATACTGAAGACCTGTCCTCAGGTGGGGGCATGACTGCCGACACCCATTGGTGGCACTTTTTACTGGCACATTATTGGGTTGCACTATAGGGGCATCTATGGGGAGACTTCTTACTGGCACATTATTGGGGCACTATGGGGGCATCTACTGAGGCCGCAGAGAAGGGGTATTTTATATGGGGGGCTCTGTATAGGGGTATTTTATACTGGGGCACATTATGGTGGGTACTATGGGGAAGGAGAGAGAGGAGTACTATCGGCTCATCTATGGGGGGCACTAAGAAGGGGTATTTTATACTTGCAGATTATGGGGGACACTGAGGGCATCTACCGGGGCACTATATATGGGGCATTTTATACTGGTACATGATGGGGGGCACTAGGAAGAAGGGGGAGAGGAGCACTATGGGGCATTTACTGGGGGCACTATATAGGGGTATTTTATACTGGCACATTATGGGACACTATGAAGACATTAGCTCAACTGGGGGCATTAAAAGGGGGTATTTTTTGCACTGGCACATTATAAGGAGGGGCATTACTGGGGGGCATTATGATTGGCTTTATTACTACTGGGGGTCTATAGGGAACATGATTACTAGTATGGGCACGATGGGAGCATTATTACTTCTGGGGCACAGTGGAGACATGTTGGGGGCACTGTAGGAGCACTATTACTACCATGTGTGCTCTAGCGGAGAATTATTCCTATTGGTGGGACTTTTAGGAGCACTATTACTGTGGGGGCACCCTGGCACAGTATCAGCTCACCACAATTATTTTTGGGGGACGTTATGTTTACACTATTAGTGTCAGGGGCACTATTTTCTGGGCGCAGTTATTTTAGGGCACTGTGTGCCAATAATTATTGAAGGGCACTATCTGCATGGTACTACTATTATCAGGGGGTTTATCTGTTTCTGCAGTATAGTATTGGGGAGCACAGCGGCACAGTATTGGGGGTGGTAGGATGATTTGTCCAGAAGATGGGAGGATGATGGAAAAGTAGTAAACTAAGATATTGTTTGTCAAACTGCAGAGACGAGAAATGTCTGAAAAATGGTGGTCTGGTCTGAAGGTCCGAAAGGAGAAGATGAGGAAAGAGAACATCTACATCAAAGAGACGTCACTGGATGTAAGAGGTAGGGGGCGCTGTATTACCGTATATTTAGGGGTGAATGGAGGGGTTAGTAGTACAGTACTATCTGCACATTGTAAAAGAAAGTAATCTGCAAAATACTATATATTTGTGTCAGAAGTTGTGCTTTTTTAATTTTTTGAATAATGATGCAGCCATTTTATTTGATACTTTTCTGCGGATTCTTTTTTTTTTTCTCTATATTAAGGGACACTATAGTCACCAGAACCACAACAGCTAAACGTCGTAGTTCCGGTGTCTATAGCATGTCTCTGCAAGCTTTGTAATGTAAACACTGCCTTTTCCGAAAAAAAAGGGCAGTATTTACATTACTGCCAAGGAACATCTCTAGGGGCCACTCATCATTATTACAGTTTACTACTCTACGAGGTGTGTGGATTATTTTTTTTGTGTGTGTCATGGTGGAGGGCGTGATTACATGCTAGGGTGTGGGAAGGCGGGATCCAGGGGGCCCAAGTAAATTCTTGCCCAGGGTCCAATCAATAATAAAGACGGCCCTGGGACCAGGTGAGGCCGATCTGTGGAATATGAAAAAAGTTGGACAACCCTTTTAAGATCAGACTTTGACAAAGGGAATGGTATCTCCCAGTTGTCAAATTGCACATTTCCAGGAGGAATAACTGAGCAACTGCCCACCACAGAGGTCTAAGAAAAGATCATTTGTTGGAACAATATTATTTACTAAAACAAACCTCTAAGAAGTGATGACCATTCCTGCATGAGAAGTCCCACTCTGACTACTGGAGTGTTACACAGATATAATGCGATAATTTCCCAGTAAAGGAAAATACCAGTAGATCTTTTCTAAAGCCGTGAAGATTTGGTGACTTTGAGGATGAACCCTTCATGATCCATCTGGATAAGGTAATACAGTACGTGGAGCATGCTGAATACTAATAATAGCAGAACATTATAATAGAAGCTGAAGTTTCTAGACAGTTGCCAAGGTAAAGCGAGACTCTTTCTTGCCCCGTGAAACCACAGCAGTTTCTTCTCTGAACATAAAGGGATTATGACATGAGTAAAAAAAAAATCATATAGACAACACAGTACACTACAATCTCTTTCTAACAAAGCTAGAACCAGCCCTGTACCTCACATGGATCCTCCCCATTCATTACTCCAATTGCTCTACTAGATTTATTTCAAAGAAACAAAAAATAACCCAAAATGTCCCAAAGGAAGGGGGGGGGGGATAATATCCACCCTTTTACTGGAATAGTAAACCCCAGGGGAGGGACACATAGAGATAAGACTCGGTAAGAAGCTCCCGAGTTGGCAGCTCAGAGGGCATCTCCCTTCTGCTGCAGCTCTCTCCCTGCACCTGTACAAACTGTATGACACTAGCTGACCTGTTACATGTGCACTTGGCAGCTGAAGGCATCTCTGTTGGTCCCATGTTCATATGTGTCCGCATTGCTGAGAAAAAGGAAGTTTTAATATATGCAAATGAGTCTCTATGGGCCAGTTTGTAGAAGCTCCCACTAGGGGCGATGCTCCTGTTGGATCTGGTCATTTCTAATGATGCAGAGCTTGTTGGAAATGTTACTGTTCAAGAAACACTAGGTAATAGTGACCACAATATAATCATATTCCCTTAAATTATAAGAATCAAACTCTGTCAGGCAAAGCAAAGACACAGAATTAAAAAAAAGCTAATTTTCCTGGGTTGAGGGCAGCATTTCAGGGCATAGACTGGGATCAATTACTGTCACATAATAATACTGAGGTTAAATGGGAGAGATTTAAATCCACATTAATTGCATTACAAAATGTATTCCTTTAGGTAACAAGTATAAACGGCTAAAATTAACCCAATCCCCCCCCCCCCCCCCACCCATGGCTTACAGCTACTGTAAAAAGGGCAATAAATGACAAAAAAGGGCATTTAAAAAAATACAAATTTGATGGGTCAGCTGTAGCCTTTAAAGTTTACCAGAAAGCACCAAAAAACAACTGTATCATAAATATCTCGCATGGAGTTATTCGTATTATCACCTATACAGCTCAAAGAGCAACCACACAGAGAGTAATTCTAATTAATTATTCTTTATTGGATATCCAAAACATTAGATGGTATATCAGTTAAAACATATACAAAAACAGCACATACTGGGAACACAACGGTGTTACAATAAATGTATAAAAACAGAGTAAGCTCCAAACCAATAAGGGACTAGTATCCCCCCATACACAATAAAGCAGTATCAACTTGGTGGGGCGCATATAGCGATAATAGCATCCAGAGCATACATACACAAACACTCCAAACATTTAAGGGAGTGTAAGCCTGGGTGCCGCCCATACCAAGCAGAGACTGCAAGGGAAGAGGGGGGGAGAAAACACAGTAAAGTGCAAGTGTCAAAATCATTGCACTTGCACTTTACTGTGTTTTCTCCCCCCCTCTTCCCTTGCAGTCTCTGCTTGGTATGGGCGGCACCCAGGCTTACACTCCCTTAAATGTTTGGAGTGTTTGTGTATGTATGCTCTGGATGCTATTATCGCTATATGCGCCCCACCAAGTTGATACTGCTTTATTGTCTATGGGGGGATACTAGTCCCTTATTGGTCTGGAGCTCACTCTGTTTTTATACATTTATTGTAACACCGTTGTGTTCCCAGTATGTGCTGTTTTTGTATATGTTTTAACTGATATACCATCTAATGTTTTGGATATCCAATAAAGAATAATTAATTAGAATTACTCTCTGTGTGGTTGCTCTTTGAGCTGTATAGGTGATAATAGCCTTTAAAGTTTACAAAGGGCTTAATAAAATCTGTAAACAAGAAATAAAATTAGCAAAAATACAAAACTAACAGCAGGTGGCAAAAGAGAGCAAAACAAATCCCCAAAAATTCTTTAAATATATGAACGCTAAAAATCCAAGGTCTGAGCAGGTAGGACCCCTAAATAATCGCAAAGAAGGTTAGTCACTGAAGACAAGGAAAAGGCAGAGTTACTAAATGTGTTTTTTAGCTCTGTATATACCAAAGAAGAGAAAGGAGCTGATATCTGTGGTGCTGGGGCACATCCAGTAATATGCTCAATTGGCTAACTGTAGATATGGTCCAAGCTAAGTTAAATAAGGTAAATGTGAACAAGGCTCCAGGTCCAGATGGATTACACCCAATAGTTCTTAAAGAGCTCAGTTCAATCATTGATGTGCCCATGTTTATAATTTTTAAGGATTCCTTAGGTACTGGTACAGTGCCAAGTGATAGGCGCAAGGCAAATGTGGTGCCCATATTCAAAAAGGGCTCTAGGTCCTCCACAGGTAATTATAGACCAGTTAGTTTAACTTCAGTTGTGGGAAAAATGTTTGAAGGGCTCTTAAGGGACTATATACAGGAGTGACTATACTGTAAATAGTATTAAAAGCGATAACCAGCATGGGTTTACCAAGGACAGAAGAAAACGGATCCGTCCCCCATTGACTTTCAATGGAGTTCATGACGGATCCGTCTTGGGTATGTTAAAGATAATACAACCAAATCTGTTCATAACGGATGCAGATGTTAACAGCAGGTAGCTGACTGATATGAGGTTGCAGACTGAATGAGCAGTCATCTATCCTTCCATCACTTTCCTCCACTGACAACTTTAGGATGGTGTCAAATGTGGCATAATATTAAAGGGTCCAGTGTCTGACTGGCATCAGCAGGAGCTGTCACCTAATGCTTTAAAGGGCTTCCGTCACCCCCCCAAACAGCAATTTTCAGAATTGGACTTAATATAATTGCTAATGTACGCAGAGTCCATATATACCCCTCTTACCTCTGGCTGTGCTTTAAATTCTTTAAAAATAGTACTTTTGTGATATGCAAATGTCTTCACTACCAGCAAGTTGGGCGGTTACATGCTGGTAGCCGCCGCATCCTCGGTCTAAAAAAACACCCCCTCCTCCACTTGATTGACAGGGCCAGCGAGCGCTCTCCTCCTCTCGCTGGCCCTCTCTGCCCATAAAATCCCGCGCCGGCACAGGCGCTCTGAGAGAAGGACGCTTGCTTGCCCGCTCCTTCCTCAGTGCGCCTGCGCCGATGACGGTAGCCTACACCCGGAAAAGAAGCATCGGGTGTAGGCTGACGTCATCGGCGCAGGCGCACTGAGGAAGGAACGGGCAAGCGAGCATCCTTCTCTCAGAGCGCCTGCGCCGAATGAGGGCCGGTACGGCGCAGGCGCAGGATTTTATGGACAGAGAGGGCCAGCAAGAAGAGGAGAGCGCTCGCTGGCCCTGTCAATCAAGTGGAGGAGGGGGCGTTTTTTTAGACCGAGGATGCGGCGGCTACCAGCAAGTAACTGCCCAACTTGCTGGTAGTGAAGAAATTTGCATATCATAAAAGTACTATTTTTAAAGAATTTAAAGCACAGCCAGAGGTAAGAGGGGTATATATGGACTCTGCGTACATTAGCAATTATATTAAGTCCAATGCTGAAAATTGCTGTTTGGGGGGTGACGGAAGCCCTTTAAAGAGGACCTTTCATCTGAATCAAGTAAGTAAACTGAATATACATACATGGAGAGCGGCGCCCAGGGATCCCCCTGCACTTACTATTATCCCCGGGCGCCGCTCCGTTCTCCGGTTATAGGCTCCGGTAAAGTCACAGTTAGGCTCCACCCATTTGAGCCTGCCGGCGTCTCTTTCTCCTATGTTGTAGCGCTGGCCAATCGCAGCGCTCAGCTCATAGCATGGCTAAGAGCTGAGCGCTGCGATTGGCCAGCGCTACAGTATAGGAGAAGGAGACCGCGGCAGGCTCAAATGGGTGGAGCCTAACTGTGACTTTACCGGAGCCTATAACCGGAGAACGGAGCGGCGCCCGGGGATAATAGTAAGTGCAGGGGGATCCCTGGGCGCCGCTCTCCATGTATGTATATTCAGTTTACTTACTTGATTCAGATGAAAGGTCCTCTTTAAACCCATCGTTTATTTCCTTTTATACTCCTCTGGTTTTATAGCATAAATTATAAGAACAGACTAGTGGACTTCAGGGCTAATCCATAATTGCAAATATTAATTGCATTAAATATTAATAAACTGCAGGCCATCAGGGGACATCAGCATTCATCAGGCATTTTGCTGTTTTAACCGAGTTGTCTCGTCTGTAAAATTGCTTTGCATAGATTCAAGCTGTGGCCGCCGATGGAGGGGATGAGAGACATCTCAGAGCTGCTCAGCCTCCTGTGAGATTAGCTGCACGTTTATGAAAGTGTTTTCTGTGGATCTGGAAGGCAGCAGAGGAGATTTAGAAATTCTACTGGTGCTCATCTTTCTAGGTGTATCTGTAGGTTACTTATCAGAGACTTCAATGCGTGAACGGCAATATGAAAGTCAACTATTAGGCCTGATCTACCAGGGTAGTAGGCATAGTGCAATGAGCAGGATACGGGGTATACACACTGACGCTAATTTATGCAATGTCTGGGTCAGGTGCAAATTATAGTCTATGTTTTTTCGTGACGCCAATTGCAGTGTGCGCAGGGTACTATCACAGGGCCCTCTAAGGTGTTATAAGTCACGTCTCAGGTTAGGAATGCCAGAGTGGTGTAATGTCTCTGTATGGCAGTGGTAATTGTGTCAACGGTGTCTTCTACCTGGGTACGGCTGGACTCCTGTCTCCTGGCTCACTTGCAATAAATTGAGTGTAGTGATAGGAGGAGTAATAGAGGGATTTGGCAGCAATAATTGAGATCCAGAGCTTGGGTCCCAGTAGGCTTTCAGCAATGGTCGGCAGGAATTTATCTTCTGCTCTATCAACCTGGAGTTTGCAGGAAAGGGCGTTTGCTTTGTAGCTCTATACTGTGGCAGGAATTTGGCTTCTGCACTTTCTATCTTCTGCTGTATGGGGACTGACTAGCTGAGGAGGAATATGACTTCTCCTGGGTCTCTGGACTTTACTTATAGTTATCTTCTCAGGGTATGCTTTCTTCCTGGAACTGGAGGTTGTCTGCTGTTTCATCCAGCTGACGCTGCAGGGCTCAGGCTGGGGATTTTATCAATGTCTCAGCCAAGACAGACAAGATCCTGGCTTTCTTCCCTATACCTGGGAGCTCCTAACACACACAGCCTTTTCCAACAGGGGTGGCTGGCATACTCTGCCTCTAACTTCTTTCTCCACCCAAACTGCAGGATGTGGGTGCAACCCACTCTGCTCACAGAGGGGGAGCTAAGCTGGAATGAACTATTCCAGCTTAGAAATACTAAACTGAACCTAAGTCCTTACCAACGCATTGCTGACACCTGCTGGTGAACATGGAAATTGCAACAATTGACATTTAACATGGTTTATAATGCACAGTTGTGAAGACATCATGTAAAATCACATCAGATGACAAGGTAAAGGCTCTTAACAGATTGTAGTGGGGTAAAAGAGTTTCGTAACACAGCTCTGGGGTGTTACAATAGTCGTGGTTTAGAGAAGCCACATGGTTCATAAGAATCTGTAAGTCTGGAGATGATTCATTGTCTTCTATAGGAGAGTGTTGTGTGCAATGGCCGGCTTTGGGGTGGCTCCAATACAACACCGGGTCCCCCAGACACCGTCAGGGTGTCACCACGTGTTGCTGCTCTCTGTAAGGGATGGTAAGAAGTGTGCACCCCAATGAAAAATAAGTCCATAAAGTCAGGGTCTGCAGTAAACCAGGGTGCTTCTTTACTGGAGGAATTCAGGTACAAAACAATACAGGCAATGCGTAGGTCTGGCTTCTCCAGTCTCCTCCCTGGCAGAAGAAGGGTTTAATAATGAGGCAAGGCCTGAGCTAGCTGTCCCTCTCTCTCCCTTGACCAAAGGCAGGAGGCCCATGGTCTGTGGCAGAGTACCCCCATCTCAGCATCTTATTCTGGTCACTCAATAGTCTGGCAGAGTCTCCTCTCCTAAGCACTGTTCTTTAACTGCAGAACACTAGGGGCTCTGACCGCTCTCCTTATATACAGTTTCTGGCTGAACTAGAACCTTCTAGTGGGGGGGTGGAGTGGAGAGGCTCAGCACAAACAAATACAATGTTACAATTCTAGTCTTTCATAGACTTGCATTAGAGCTTCAATAATACTAAAAGGCAATGACATAGCAGTTTTTCTAGACAAAAATAAGTCTTCAGACATGAGAACAGAGCTAAGCCATACATCCAAAAGGTCAGTCTGCCTGGTTTCAGTGGTAAACAAGTCTAGCTTTTTCCCTCTAAAACATGCTCTTCTTATGGTAGCTGTGGGAAATTACAAGCTTCTCACTATTAGCTAGAAAGTCCCCAAAGTCTCTCAGTGTTCATTACCCTTTCCACAGTGTTGTGCAAATACAGTGCAAATGAGCAGGATATATATCATAACAAATATATAAAATGCACTTACACGGTATTAAACAGTATAACTCAGTGGGCAAATGTCCACAAATGTTAAGACTTCAAAGTACCCCTGCTCCAGAGCACTACATGTGTTCTGTGACATGTACAAAGATGATTGTGTAGAAAGGGGGAGGAGATCAGCTGGGACTATCACCTATTGTCAAGGGTGTATCCTGGTGAGAAGTGATCGCTACAGAACTTGAAGTGTCAGCATATTATGAGGCTCAGCAGCCACAGTGAAAGTGGAAGATTTCAGAATTTATCTTAATATACAGTTGCAAGAAAAAGTATGTGAACCCTTTAGAATTATATGGATTTCTGCACAAATTGGTCATAAAATGTGATCTGATCTTCATCTAAGTCACAACAATAGACAATCACAGTCTGCTTAAACAAATAACACACAAATAATTAAACGTTACCATGTTTTTATTGAACACATCATGTAAACATTCACAGTGCAGGTGGAAAAAGTATGTGAACCCTTGGATTTAGTAACTGGTTGAACCTCCTTTGGCAGCAATAACTTCAACCAAACGTTTCCTGTAGTTGCAGATCAGACGTGCACAACGGTCAGGAGTAATTCTTGACCATTCCTCTTTACAGAACTGTTTCAGCTCAGCAATATTCTTGGGATGTCTGGTGTGAATCGCTTTCTTGAGGTCATGCCACAGCATCTCAATCGGGTTAAGGTCAGGACTCTGACTGGGTCACTCCAGAAGGCGTATTTTCTTCTGTTTAAGCCATTCTGTTGTTGATTTACTTATATACTTTGGGTCGTTGTCCTTTTGCAACACCCATCTTCTGTTGAGCTTCAGCTGGTGGACAGATGGCCCTAAGTTCTCCTGCAAAATGTCTTGATAAACTTGGGAATTCATTTTTCCTTCGATGATAGCAATCCGTCCAGGCTCTGACGCAGCAAAGCAGCCCCAAACCATGATGCCCCCACCATCATACTTCACAGTTGGGATGAGGTTTTGATGTTGGTGTGCTGTGCCTCTTTTTCTCCACACATAGTGTTGTGTGTTTCTTCCAAACAACTCAACTTTGGTTTCATCTGTCCACAGAATATTTTGCCAGTACTGCTATGGAACATCCAGGTGCTCTTGTGCAAACTGTAAATGTGCAGCAATGTTTTTTTTGGACAGCAGTGGCTTCCTCTGTGGTATCCTCCCATGAAATCCATTCTTGTTTAGTGTTTTACGTATCGTAGATTCGCTAACAGGGATGTTAGGATATGCCAGAGACTTTTGTAAGTCTTTAGCTGACACTCTAGGATTCTTCTTCACCTCATTGAGCAGTCTGCGCTGTGCTCTTGCAGTCATCTTTACAGGACGGCTACTCCTAGGGAGAGTAGTAGCAGTGCTGAACTTTCTCTATTTATAGACAATTTGTCTTACCGTGGACTGATGAACAGCAAGGCTTTTGGAGATACTTTTATAACCCTTTCCAGCTTTATGCAAGTCAACAATTCTTAATCGTAGGTCTTCTGAGAGCTCTTTTGTGCGAGGCATCATTCACATCAGGCAATGCTTCTTGTGAAAAGCAAACCCAGAACTGATGTGTGTTTTTTATAGGGCAGGGCAGCTGTAACCAACACCTCCAATCTCATCTCATTGATTGGACTCCAGTGGGCTGACACCTCACTCCAATTTGCTCTTGGAGATGTCATTAGTCTAGGGGTTCACATACTTTTTCCACCTGCACTGTGAATGTTTACATGGTGTGTTCAATAAAAACATGGTAACATTTAATTATTTGTGTGTTATTAGTTTAAGCAGACTGGGATTGTCTATTGTTGTGACTTAGATGAAGATCAGATCACATTTTATGACCAATTTGTGCAGAAATCCATATAATTTCAAAGGGTTCACATACTTTTTCTTGCAACTGTAGTTAATGACATGGAAAACATATAAAAAATGCCCAAAAATCTCACAATTTTTGGCATGTCTGTTTTAATAACTACTTGCATTCCCTGTGTTATAAAAATTCAGGAACATCTATTGTTATGACTGTATTAAGTGCCATTCAGTTATTATTCCTGCTAGAAGTTATGAATTAATTAGTAGCAGTTTGCAATGTAGATCAAAATAGGTGTTACGAGTTGGGGAGTCTGGCACTGGCAGCACTGATTGGATAGTGCCAGACTGTACAAGGACATACCCCCAACTGATAACATCCAGATGTACCTTCATTGCAAACTTCTAGCAATTCATTCATTACTTCTAGCAGGAATAATAAAGGAATGACGTGATAAGAATTGATGCTCCAGAACTGTTATTACATGGGAAATGCAAGTAGTTCATAAAACAGGCATGTTTATACATGCAGCTGATCGAGCGGGCAATGAACATTCCTTATTCCCAATCATTGCTCTATCGGCCCATGCAAAAGGGTCTTTAAACTAGAGGTCATTTCCTGATCACACATTCCCTTTAAATAATGCAAACTCTGAATTTTCTTTACAGATATAACTTTAGATTTACGCATGAGTAATAAATTACGGATTTGGCTCCTCTGCTTCCCTTTCATTGCCTGTTGGGAATTGTCTTCATTTCTCCATCAGGGGATAAAAGGATTGAAGATTACCATTGTCCAGCTGCTGCAGAAAATCCAAGTGATTCACGAATCTGTATATCACTGAATAGTTAACCTACTTAAAACTTAACTTTTATATTGGTTATTTTCTAAAATAAGTCCCACAAAATTATTGTAGATGACTGCATTTGATTTATCT
The DNA here is from genome assembly GCF_905171765.1 of Bufo bufo. Classification (NCBI taxonomy): domain Eukaryota; kingdom Metazoa; phylum Chordata; class Amphibia; order Anura; family Bufonidae; genus Bufo; species Bufo bufo. Next base: position 198,550,094 of record NC_053397.1, read on the forward strand.
GGCAAACAAGCAAGTGTTCAAAGGTACAAAGCACCGCATTCAACATACAATGATGGTTTTTGAAAAAGACACTGAGTTTTTGTCACCACTCACGGTTTGATGTATATTACATTAAGGCTGATGTGGAGGCTTTAAGTCCTAGCCAGGCGGGCATATTCGATGAAAGAAGTCCTTTGGATCCCTGGACCTTGTTTGCTACTTCGTCCGCTGTAAATAGGGTCCAAGAAGGTTTGTTAATATTCCTGCCCCTCTTTGTAAAGACGAAACAGTGTATTGGGAGATATATCCCTAATAATCTATTAGGCCCTGCCTAAAAGCGGAGAGGTCTCCCGCCTATATGCAGAAGAATCACCCCCTAAGGAGCGACCCCACTTATCGATGGCTGACCCTGGTAATCTCACCCTATATTGGTACCTCCCAGTGCCTGTATAGCCAGATATTCCGTCTATTCCCGACGCGTTTCCTCTGACAAGATATACTGTCAGATTCATCAGGGGATGAAAAAGATATAGGTACAGCTCAATAGCCGTTAGCCAAATCGCTATATCTGATGCTCCAACTGATTAGATGCAGTCCAGAGCAATGTCTGAAACTTGCTCCGTAATATACCCAATAAAATGAAACAAATTTGGTATACATGTGTCGCTTACATTTTCCTGGCGTGCGTTCCATCTTGCCAAAGCGCAACCGGAAGCTTATCGCTCGGCGCATGCGCCGGTATCCACCGTGGAACGCATTAACGTCACTAAGGTGCGTCCGAAAGAGCGACCAGCAGAAATACGTATGCAGATTTATCCACGGTGGAACGCATACTACTGCGCAGGCGCCTAGGGACATATTCGGCGATTGCGTACACAATATAAATAAGGTCATATATGACTCCCCTGCGCTTGCGCTCAGGGAGTATTTGTTCTGCCAATAGTTATGGTTTAATGCAAGCTAAAATAAGAGTATTAGGCAGGATATTCAATGTCTCCTTACATATTTATATTTCTACTATATAGGGTATAATCTATGATTTTCTCCATAAGTAATCTACTATATAATATAATCTATAGTTTCCCCACAGTGTAATTAATAAATATATATATATATATATCTGAGAGACTTTCAACTAAAAATAATGCCAGGGTCAATTATACAAAATTTGGGTATATTAGATTAAGGCTTCAGCGGTTTGATTAATAGGGACCAGGTGAAAAAATAAGAAAAATAAGGTTATTTTACACAAAATTCATGATATACCCTATCAGGATTAACTTTTTCACCTACTTCTTGATATATAATTGTTCGACCTTTCTCGGTCTGATACATTTGTTTTCTGACAAGTCCATATATTTCCTGTATATTATCAATTGGTCAAAAGTAAATGGATACAGCAAGATTTATATAAAACATCCAAAGGACAGTACCTCATTAAGGCCTAATGGGCTCACCGTTTTTAGTCTGTGAGTCCACTCTGCCTCTTTTTGTAGTAATTTTCTATTTAGATCACCTCCTCTTGGTGAGGGACGTACAACTTCAATTACACAAAACCTTAATGATTTTTCATTTCCTTCATGGATGTTTTGTATATGTCTAGAAATAGTTGTATCTCTTTTGTGTCTAATATCTCTTAGGTGGTCCCCAATTCTTCTCCTAAATTCCCTTTTCGTCTTGCCCACATATTGGAGTTTGCACACACATGTACACAGATACACGACTCCTGCTGTTTAGCAATTTGCAAAATCTCTGATGGTGTACTGTATGTTTTATTAGTCGTTGCTGGTAAAAGTTTTGGTTTGACATATATGCGGACAAGCTAAACAAGATCCACATCTGAAGGTGCCAAGAGGTTTTCTATCCAGCCAAGTTCCTGATTTTTTAATAGGTGTATAATGGCTATGGACGAACCTGTCCCCTGAAGACCTACCTCTTCTGTATGTTATAGCCGGATATGAGGGGAGAATATCCTTAACGTCAGGATCTATGAGCAACATTTCCTAATATTTTAGTAAAATGTCTCTGACTTCTCTGTTACAGTTATCAAAGGTTCCCACTATTCGAAAGATTGGATCCATTTCCTGTTTCCTCACTTTTTTGGGGGACAATAAATTTGTTCTTTCCCCGTTAAGGGCTGATCTAAAAGCTGTTTGCAGCGGGCGGTCCGGATACCCTTTTTGATTAAATCTGATCTTCAAGTCTCTGGCCTGATCATAAAAATCATTTTTGGTGGTACAGTTTCTGCGGATTCGAAGGTACTGTCCCTTCGGGATACCGCATTTAAGGTTAAAAGGGTGATGACTTTCCCACCTTAGTAGATTATTGGTTGCTGTAGGTTTTCTATAGGTCTTGGTGTTAATAATGCCATCAGTCAAGTTGATATACAAATCCAAAAAGGCCAGACCTTGGTCACTTATCTCAGATGTGAAATGCATACCTATCTGATTGTTATTTAGGTCAGTCAAAAGAGCCGCCCCAAAATATCAGTATATCATCGATATAGCGGCCCCAGAAAACTATTCTTGACGTTCAGACAATCTACTCAGTGAATACCACTGTGTCCTCCCACCAGCCCAGGAACAAATTAGCATAAGTGGGGGCGCAAGCGCTCCCCATTGCTGTGCCCCTAAACTGGTGGAAGAATTTAGAGTCAAATAGGAAGTAATTGTGTCTCAGGACGAAATCCATGAGTTTGAGGACAAATTGATTGTGGGCTGTAAATTTAATTCCCCTACTTTTTAAAAGAATGGTTCACCGCACAAAAACCCAAGTCATGGGGAATATTACTATAGAGCGCCTCTACGTCTAAAGAAGCCAATAGGATACCCTCTTCAAGATGTAATCCATAAATTTTAGTTAGTAGATCAGAGGTATCTCTAATATATGATGGAAGTGCCGTAACAAAAGTTCTCAAAATCTTGTCAATGTATACACCTACATTCTGTGTTATGGAATTAATCCCTGCCACTATTGGGCGGCCCCTTAATGGGGTAAACCCCTTGTGGATTTTAGGTATAGTGTAGAATGTTGCGATCTGTGGATGAGGTCTTAACATAAATCTAATTTTGTCACTGGACACTAATTTATCCTCGAAGGCTTCCAGGAGTAGGGCCTCTAAATCACTGTAAAAATCAGGTGTGGGGTCCATCCTAAGTATATTATAACATTTTTTATCATTAAGGATAGCATTACACATTTGTTTGTAGTCATGGTGATCCATGACCACTAAATTTCCTCCTTTGTCTGAAGGTTTTATTATAATATCATGATCTGCCTCTATCCTAATCATGGCTTCTATTTCACTTTTTTCCAGATTAGATTTCTTTCTACCCTTTATTTGTCTTTATTCCAATCTTTCCAATTCCTTAGTGACTATGTTTAAAAAGAGATCTATAGTGTTTGTTTCCATTTGAGGCGGAGATTTGATACTTTTGGGTTTTAAATTAGTGAAGGGACCCTCCCCAATTTTCCTTTCCCCTTTTAAGAGGAGATCTGCCATTGTTTTAACCAAGGGAAGTTCATCCAAAGGAATGCTTAGTTAAAGAGGACCTTTTTTTATCAGAATCAAGTATGTAAACTGAATATACATACATGGAGAGCGGCGCCCAGGGATCCCGCTGCACTTACTATTATCCCCGGGCGCCGCTCCGTTCTCCGGTTATAGGCTCCGGTAAAGTCATAGTTAGGCTCCACCCATTTGAGCCTGCCGGCGTCTCTTTCTCCTATGTTGTAGCGCTGGCCAATCGCAGCGCTCAGCTCATAGCATGGCTAAGAGCTGAGCGCTGCGATTGGCCAGCGCTACAGCATAGGAGAAGGAGACCGCGGCAGGCTCAAATGGGTGGAGCCTAACTATGACTTTACCGGAGCCTATAACCGGAGAACGGAGCGGCGCCCGGGGATAATAGTAAGTGCAGCGGGATCCCTGGGCGCCGCTCTCCATGTATGTATATTCAGTTTACGTACTTGATTCTGATGAAAGGTCCTCTTTAAATACTCTCCTCTAGATCATTGTGCCTGAAAAACTTTTGCCATTTCAACTTGCGGCAAAAAAGATGGACATCTTTGATCCAGAGGAAGGAGCTGTAGTTTGTAGTTGGTATAAAAGATGTGCATCTCTGCCTCTGAGAAGATCTTTTGTGTTAAATTTATGATCTGCCCTTTCTGGTTGGGATCTATTTTTCTTGTCTGGGGCGGTCCCTCAGGTGATATGGGATTCCCCCTGACTCTAAAAAACTCGAGGGTAAACCAGAGGATCCAGAGGAACATTGTCCCTCTGGATATGTAGTTCTCTGATCGTTCCTGGGTTGATTTCCCCATCTTTGGTTTCTATTTCTAAGTCCTCTTTGTCCTCTATTCCCTCTGTATCTAGGTTTCCCTCGAAGTGAATAATCTACCGATCTTTCTGTGTCTGATGTTTCTATCTCTGATGAAGAGGCCTCTTTTACAGTCAATTTAGTTGTATCACTTAAAATCAGTTTGAGGGTTTAGTGAGACTGCAGAGTGCACCTGTCGTTGTTATTGTTTTGTTATATTGTTATATTAATTATTACATCCGCACTTGTTACCTTGTGTAGGATGTCTATTGTGGTACTTGTGGTTCGCCGCGGGCATCCTCCACCATATGCATTTTGCTGGGGATTGCCATTAGCAACAGGCCACAAGTGCAGGATTTGCTCCCCTATATATATATGCACAACTGCATGTGGGTTTGAGCACCTCCTGCTAACGCCAACCTGTCTTCTTAGTTTGTATATATAGATTCCTGGAGGTGTATAAACTCCAATTTAAATGTGCCTGTTTTCCATCTACAGGCTACATTTAGGTGCACCTGTGAGGCCTGGGACATATCAGCCAGTCTTGAGTGGGACTCGCAGACTCCTCCCTCCTCCCATTGGAAGCATGGCTACATGCTGGAGGTAACTTGTGAGCTATTTGTGAGTCGGCCTCATGCTCCTGTAATTTGCCCACTGGCTCCTGGTATTGCCCATACGGCTCAGGTAGGAGAGTGTTAGGTCCCGGGCTACTTGAGAAACCTTGGCGTGGTGCTCAGGCTTAGACATGTTCTACACCGTAGGACATGTTGACTAATCTCTCAATTTTAAAATCAGTTTGAGGGTTTAGTGAGACTGCAGAGTGCACCTGTCGTTGTTATTGTTTTGTTATATTGTTATCACTTAAATGTGTATAAGCTCTTTTCTCTTTAAACTCCAAAAGGTCCTTTTTATATTGATTATGTTTTCTCTCCTTATAGAGGTGTGATATTTTTCCACAGAAGTTTGTAAATTACTTTCTTTTTTGGAGAAATTAGGATCGTCTTTAAACTTAACTGTCTGATCAATTAATGCGTTCAATCTAGTTGATGTTTTTTCTAGCGTTATTCGCTCCTCTGTGAGCAACAATCTCATTAAATTAAGGGAACTGTCACGGATCTCCGCATAGTATCGGCGTATCATGATGCTGGAAAGAACACACTGAGTGTATTAGAAAACATTTCTTGGCAGTAAGCACCTAGAACCCTGCTTGGGGCAGATACACTGGCCAGGAGAAGCATTTGTAGAACTCATTAAATGTATAAGAGCGAGAAAAGAATGTAGACAGGGCTTGAGGCTGACAGCTAACAACTTGAAAAATAATCTGCAATATATTCCTATTATTTTAACCAAGGGGTGATTAAGGGTGCAAGTAACCATAAAGTCAGAACATGCAGCTGCTAAAGGTCCCTTGGAGAGAGGGGCTCCGCTCTGATCAGTCACATCCCTTTTGCTATTAGTTGGAGAGTTGCAGCAAGCCCCTGAGGAGCCAGTGCAGAGGATGGGAGTGGTAGTGGCCCTGATGAGATGTTGTTTCCCGGTGTACTTTCTCAGGCCGTTGTTCTTGCCTAACACTGTCCCTAGCTAATTGCACGATCTGCCCTAAACGGCTGCCCACAACTGGACGGCAGTCCCTTCCTAAATAAGTGCAGGTTTGAATCAGGAAAGGGAAATTAGGGAGACAAAATAACAGACTGGTAACAGAAGGGCACAGAGGACAGAATAAAGAGCCAAAAACGCATCAAGCCGAGGTCAATGCCAGTAAAGTCTAAACCAAACCAGGGGTAGCCAGAGATCAAAACCAGGAAATCACATCAAATCCAAAGGGTCAAGCACAAGTCAGAGTCAGGGTACATGTAGATGTCAGGAATCTAGCAGTGACTTCCCAAAAAATGCTAGTGTGGTAATCCAGGGGATAAAACTAATCACAGGCAACCTGTGGTGCCATGTGACCAGTGATGCCAGTACGCACAGCAAGCGAGTGCAGTCTCTAATTGGTCAGCGCTCCCTCGCCTCGATATCCGATCCATCTCTTATCAACAAGATGCTGGCGGTTCTGTGGAAAAGGGACAAGCCGGTGTAGGGACGTGACATCAGGCTGGAAGTAAAAAAATAAAAGTCTCTTTTTAGTGCAAAAGATCATCCAGCAGTATGAAGTACTAAGTGCAATTTCTCTTCCCAGATGATGAGGTATGGTGGCTGGCAAAGTGGCAGTTAATAGCAGCTCTGGTGTGCTGTCTTGCTGATGTCTCTCCCCTGAACTTCTGGATGCCAGCTGTATGCTGACAATTGTGGATATAGGTTAATGCAGGCTTTGAGTTGGTCTAAGGGATGGCTGTCTGAAAAGTAGTTCCTCACCTGCATCAGGGTCTATTAAGTGGGGTTAGATGGTCACTCTGTTGACTGTCAATGCTGTAGATTCTAGGAAAACTGTATCTTTGGTATTTTCTTGCAGTCTCTTTGGAGCAGTGGTCTCACAAGAGAGTTATTCATTTTGATAAGAGTCAACCTGTCAGCATTTTCAGTTGACAGGCGGATGCGCTTATCAGTTATTATGTCCCCAGCAGCACTAAATACCCACTCTGACAAAACGCTGGCGGCAGGGCAGGCCAGCACCTCCAAGGCGTAGAGCGCCAGCTTGTGCCACGTGTACAGCTTGGACACCCAATAGTTGTAAGGCACAGAGGGATCATTTAGGACGCGGTCTTCTACGTACTCCTTCACCATCTTCCAAAACTATTCCCTTCTTGTATTCTTGTACCACTAGGCCGCGCATCAGGGTGAGGGTGCTGGCGGGGTGTCATAAAACTGTCCCAGGCCTTGGAGAGTGTTGCCCTGCCTCTGTTGGAACTGCTGTGTGTTCCCCTCGTCTCCCCTCCTCGGTTGCCCAAGGAACTACGTACTCTGCCGCCAGCGTTGTCAGCTGGAAATTTTTGGAGCAATTTTCCACAAGGACCTTCTGGTGTTGCACCATTTTTATAGTCCTTCTACACCACAGGAATGAGAGATGAGAAGTTCTCTATGTAGCAGGGGTCGAGAAGGGTGAACAACCAATAATCGGTGTTGGCCAAAATGCGTATAATGAGAGGGTCACGGGAAAGGCAGCATAACATAAAGTCAGCCATGTGTGTCAGAGTCCCAACAGACAAGACTTAGCTGTCCTCATCAGTAGGATGACTCTCAATCTCCTCATTCTCTTCCACCTCTTCGGTGAATCCACGCTGAACAGATGGAATAAACCTGCTATGGGTACTACTCTCTGTAGCGGAGGCAACCGTCTCCTTCTCCTCCTCCTCCTCCTCCTCATAATCATCCAATTCGCACTGAGAAGACGAACTGAGGGTGGTCTGGCTTTCACCCTGTGTACTGTCTTCCCCCTTTTCCACCTCTTCCACATGCAAAGCGTCCGCCTTCATTGTGAGCAGCCAGCGTTTTAGTAGACACAGAAGTGGGATGGTTACGCTGATAATAGCGGCATCGCCGCTCACCATCTGTGTTGATTCCTCAAGGTTGCGTAAAACCTCACAGAGGTCAGACATCCATGCCCACTCGTCGCTTGTGAAGAGTGGAAGCTGACTGGAAAGGCGACGACCATGTTGCAGCTGGTATTCCACTACTGCCCTCTGCTGCTCACAAAACCTGGCCAACATGTGGAACGTGGAGTTCCAGCGCGTGCTCATGTCACACAACAGTCGGTGAGCTGGAAATTGCAAGTGCTGCTGTAGCGTTGACAGACCAGCGGCAGCTGTAGATGACTTTCGGAAATGGGCACACACACGGTGTACCTTCACCAGTAGCTCAGGCAAATTGGGATAGGTTTTGAGAAACCGCTGAACCACAAAGTTGAACACGAGGGCTAGGCATGGTATGTGTGTGAGCTTGCCGAGCTCCAAAGCTGCCACCAAGTTACCGCCATTATCAGACACAACCATGCCTGGTTGTAGGTTGAGTGACGAGAGCCACAGCTCAGTCTGGTTCCTTATACCCTGCCACAGCTCTGCGGCAGTGTGCTGTTTGTCACCTAAGCAAATTAGTTTCCGCACAGCCTGTTGCCGCTTCCCCACTGCAGTGCTACACTGCTTCCAGCTACTGACTGATGTCTGACTGGTGCTGCAAGATGAGAATTCAGAGGTGGAAGAGGAGGAGGAGGTGGAGGAGGAGAAGGGGGGTTGCAGCCACTAATGTAGGTGGTGACGGAAATCCTGATGTAAGTATGGCCCCTAATCCATGGCGTCGGTAGCACCTGTGCCATCCCAGGGTACGACTCGCTCCTGGCCTCCACAACGTTCACCCAGTGTGCCATCAAGGAAATGTAGCGTCCCTGGCCAAAAGCACTTGTCCATGTGTCAGTCGTTAAGTGGACCTTTATTGGTATTAAAAATACATGACATAGGTGAAAACAAGGGGAGAAGAAGGCCACAAGGACCCCTTCACCACAGAACCCCTGATAGTAGGGACCATACAGGAGCAACTACAGGTCACAAGCCCAAGGTATATACAATGGATGGTGCCAGCAAACAATTAGTGTATATGCAGCCTGGATAAATACAACAATTGAACATGATAGGACAAATGTTAAACATGTAAGCACAAGTATCTTGTAATCCTGCGTTGTATGAGTGTAGTGTACGGGAACTGTAATGCCCGTCACTACAGAAGGGTCACTTGTTGTGCTGTCGTTTCCCCTTATTTATGGGGAGGTTGGTATGAGTCATCTTCATAATGTAATGCTATGTACTTCCCTGTTACTGTGAAATTTGCATGTGCAGGCCTGCTAGGGGTGTCATTCCAGCTCTTAGTCACAAGAGGGAGCTAGGGAGCCCTAGTTTATATAAGGCCCAGTCAGGGAAGGGAAAGGCAGTCTAAGGTTGATAGTCTAGTCTAACCAGAGATTAGACAATGTCAGAGTCAAGTCCAGGCCTGAAGCCTACAGACTAGGAGAGGGTAATGCAGTCCCTGTAACCGGGTTCCAGATCCAAGGAGAAGGTTCCCCTCCTGAATTCATATACGCAGAAGCAGGAACACTACAGTTAATGAGCCTGAGGAAACTGAGAGAGAGACAGAGGCAAGTCAAGAAAAGCAAGAGGTACTCAAGACAACAGAGGAGGTACTTGATAGAGATAAAACCAAGGATACACGACAGAGCTAGGGCATTGGACCTTGGAGAAGAGTTTCTATGTTCCAGGATCAGTCAGGAATAGAGTGCAAGCTGCCTGTACTGCAAGTCCTGTGTTTAACACTCTAAAGTCACCTTGCTATATATATATATATATATATTGCCTGCATCAACTGTATTGAAAATCAACTGTCTTCAAAGGAACTGCGCTTCCGTCAATGTCCCTAAATGATGACTACTAAAGTTTGAATTCTGTTTTAACATCACGTGGTTCCTCAGTTATTCCTGCTATCAGCAAACGGCGTGCCACCGTTTAATTGGCACTGGCGTCACGAACATTTCTCATCATCACCTGCCCTTGCAGAGAGTCAGCCGTCTCAGGTTAGTGTCTATTGCACTACAACACCCAGGAACATTTCTAAACCTAACTTGAGTACGCTGCACCTCTCTTTTGGCGTCACGAACAGGATGCGCATGCTTTCTAGTGCAAGAAGCGTGAACTTTGTGCCTTATACAGTTGCCCTGTGACCAAAGTGACAAATTGCCTGTTTTATTAAAGTGGACTTTGTGGACTGAAAAACATACCCAAAGTGTGCCTAAAACCTCCAAAAAGCGCTGTGCAGTGTTGCGCTATCAAGAGGAAGGAAATCGCCACACCGGAGTGTGGTTTTATGGACTTTTATCATCCTGCTTGCTGTCAGTGAATAGACAGCGGATTTTGCTAAAGATGGCCGCTGAGCTTGCTGAATTTACTGCTGCGTCATCTTCATCCCGAAATTGCGGGAAAAGTTGGCGCCTTTTTGATGAAAAAGCGGGAAAGGGTTCAAGGTCAGGCGCCATAGCCTGTCTGGACATTTGCATGTCTGCCAGCATGGACTCCGCCTTCCGTATACTGGAATACTTGGGGGGCGGCCTCCCAGTGCAATGGGAGGATCTGGCTGATCTTATTGGCGCCACCCTGTCGCTCTCCAGAGAAGGATCGAGCATGTTGGAGAGTGAGGACTGCTCTGCGACTATGTCTGCGCCTGAGCTATTGAAGACTGATGTCGTTGGTGTCGAGCCAGAGGAGGCTCCACCGGCCTACTCTCCGGGACCGGAGAGACCCGCCTGCCCGCCACTGGGGAAAGAACCGTAGCTCCATTATGGCTCTTGGAGAGACTTCTTTCAGCCCTCTTTCAAGTGGTCCTCATTGATGGCAGAAATCCGGGAGGCCGCTATAAAGAGGAATACAAAAACTAAAATTTACTATGAGGAATTAACCAAGACTATTCACGAGCGCCACACCAGTACCCAACCCCGCCTGGAAAGGAGAAAGGGGTTGGTGGTGTCCTTTGACAAAACCCGTGGCTACGGGTTCATACAAGACTACCTAACTGGCAGAGACTTATACGTCAACAGGAGATCTGTTAAGAGAGACTACCTCCCTTCGTATCAGCATAGCCTCCGCGAGGGAGAGGAGGTGGAGTTCACCCCTGCCGAGAGCCTGAGAGGCCCATATGCGACTGCTGTGACCCGTCCCAAGCGAGAACCTGAGGACTGGGAGGCAGAAGAAGACTACTCTGGCTGCGAGCGGGAACCTGAACGCTCTCCAGAACAGGCCCACCACGCCTTCCAGGAGCGAGGCTCCTTCATTGGGCCTAATGTCTTCTGGCAGCCAACCATGTTGGAAAAATGGGTGAGCCCCTATCCTTCCCCCGAGCTGCCTCGTCGGGAGAAGACAATCCAGGACTTGGAAAATCTCAAGGGACTCCGTGTTACCCTGGAGAATATCCGTAAGGGAAGGAGACCCGATGTGCCACCGGAGCCTGACGCGGCCGCGTCCGACGCATCGTTGACTGTACCTGCGCCGGCGACGCCAGCAGAGGACAACGATTCCGACACGGAAAGCATCGGTGACCAGATCGTCCGGCTGGAGGAAAAGTTGCGGGAGCTGCGCAAGATTGCCACCGCCAGGATCCAGACGCCGCCTAAAGGAGACGAGGTAAGGGTGCCTGTCACCACCCGTAAACCACCGTCTGCTAACACTGCTCCGTCCAGGCCCCAAAGAAGACCCACTATTCCTGTGAATTGCTGCACAGAGCCCACCGGACCGCTTGCGGCGGCGGTACCCAATGCAGCACAACCTACAATCATTATGCCGGGACCGGTACGGTCCACAAGAGTGTTTACCCCTAGGCCTATGGGGCCAATACCTATTAGGGGTCCCTTCACTTTGCAGCTGCCCCCTAACACTGTAATGTGGGCACATCCTCCTGCAGAGGACTACTACAGGCCGTATTTGCCAGCAGAGCCAGGTGATTATGACATGCCACTGTGAATCAGCCTGCTAGGCCTTTGATTTATTTTGCTAAAGAATGATGTTGAAAGCTTAACCCTTCCAGGACAGGAGTCCTATGTTTCTTGGTCGTTTGTTGCTGCTGCCAGTTTATCCACGGCTCAGTGGTAGGTGTTAACCACTGAAGTATTAAAGTCAACGAAGCCAAGTTTGTTTCCAGGACCTCCTGCCTGCTTTTGCTATCCCACGCCAAGTTGTGCCTGTTCCTTTGTTGCACCTTTTACCCTTAACCCCCTTTTCAGGTTGATCAGGGGTATTACAGCACTTGTTTTATATTGTGCAACTTGATATTAAGGAACTGTGCCCGGAGATAGACTCAAAAGAACCTGAGCCTCTGAGATTCTTACTTTTTTTTTTTTTTAAAGGAAATGTGCCCAGAGATGGACTCCACCGCATGAGAGCCTCTGTGATTTATAGGAAAGTAACCTGGGTACGGACTCATATTTGTTCTTTGAGCCTCCAAGAACTTTTATACTGTTTTACAGTTTCTTGCTGTTCTATTAAGGACAATTTGCACATATGGACTATCCTGGTATTAATGTCACGTTGTGCCAGGTCAGCGCCCCAGTTCCATTCACTATCCTGAGAGAAGAGAACGACGCCCCTTGTCACCACCCTTCACCTTTGCCAATTGGACCTGATATGAATGTAAATGCAGATGAATTACATATATGTATGCCTGCATGTCTCTTTTTCTATTTCAGGTGAAAATTCCAGTTGGGCGGGCCCTGATGGAGTACGAGGTCGTACTCAGCTTAAAGCAGCGGGGTATGTAGTGTACGGGAACTGTAATGCCCGTCACTACAGAAGGGTCACTTGTTGTGCTGTCGTTTCCCCTTATTTATGGGTAGGGTTGGTATGAGTCATCTTCATAATGTAATGCTATGTACTTCCCTGTTACTGTGAAATTTGCATGTGCAGGCCTGCTAGGGGTGTCATTCCAGCTCTTAGTCACAAGAGGGAGCTAGGGAGCCCTAGTTTATATAAGGCCCAGTCAGGGAAGGGAAAGGCAGTCTAAGGTTGATAGTCTAGTCTAACCAGAGATTAGACAATGTCAGAGTCAAGTCCAGGCCTGAAGCCTACAGACTAGGAGAGGGTAATGCAGTCCCTGTAACCGGGTTCCAGATCCAAGGAGAAGGTTCCCCTCCTGAATTCATATACGCAGAAGCAGGAACACTACAGTTAATGAGCCTGAGGAAACAGAGAGAGACAGAGGCAAGTCAAGAAAAGCAAGAGGTACTCAAGACAACAGAGGAGGTACTTGATAGAGATAAAACCAAGGATACACGCCAGAGCTAGGGCATTGGACCTTGGAGAAGAGTTTCTATGTTCCAGGATCAGTCAGGAATAGAGTGCAAGCTGCCTGTACTGCAAGTCCTGTGTTTAACACTCTAAAGTCACCTTGCTATATATATATATATATATTGCCTGCATCAACTGTATTGAAAATCAACAGTCTTCAAAGGAACTGCGCTTCCGTCAATGTCCCTAAATGATGACTACTAAAGTTTGAATTCTGTTTTAACATCACGTGGTTCCTCAGTTATTCCTGCTATCAGCAAACGGCGTGCCACCGTTTAATTGGCACTGGCGTCACGAACATTTCTCATCATCACCTGCCCTTGCAGAGAGTCAGCTGTCTCAGGTTAGTGTCTATTGCACTACAACACCCAGGAACATTTCTAAACCTAACTTGAGTACGCTGCATGAGGACCATTTATGAAACGGGAACCGATGCCCAATATCAAAAGTGCATAATAGCAGATCCGTACAACGAGGCATACATGCACAAACTACATCACATTAAAATGTCACAGGCAAATAAAACAACATGAATAATTTACCCATAATGGACAAGTGACCCGAGGCTCCAAGTGTGCTGATGCCTCAACGCGCGTTTCCCAACCCACTGGCTTCGTCAGGCCGGAACGCGTCATCGGGTGCTATATAGCACCCTATGACACGTGGTTCGGCTCAGTCTTAGTCAGGGAGAGCTGCAGCAGAAGGGACAGATAGTGTAGGGACATGAATAGTTGTTTTTTTTTTTAGGCAGGGTTTAGTGTTAAAAGGTGTTAGAGACCCAAAAGTCCTTTTAAGGACTATTGTTTTATCTGGCTGCAATATATATTATTATCGCAACCTGCGCTAAATTGCGTGCAATTGTTTGGCCGCTGCTGACCGTGACACAGCCTCTGCTACATCTGTTGCGTTACATTTGTGCATCCTAAATATCTCTGACATTCAGCGCAATTGTTTGGCCGCTGCTGACAGTGACATTACCTGCGCTACATCTCCTGTATAATGTTTGCGCATCCTAAATATCTGTGACATTCAGTGCAATTTATTTGCGCATACACTTACAAAACCTGCGCTATTGTACGTGTGACATACTTGCAAGCATATATACCATTTAATATGCTCAAGGCGAGCAGTAAGGGACGGGTAAGGGGCCGTGCTGCTGATGGTGCACGAAGAGGCCGTGGCCCTGGGTGCGGTAAAACTGTGCCTGCTGCCAGAGCACAAGAAACACTCATCCACAATACCTAGCTTCATGTCCCAGTTTGCAGGGCGGCGCAGGACACCACTCTCGAAGTCAGACCAGTGCGACCAGGTGGTCGGTTGGATTGCAGCAGATAATGCTTCCAGTTGGTTAAGCACCACCCTGTCTTCCACAAAGTCCAGTCTCAGTAGCCAAGAGTCCTTCCTCCCACCATGGAGAGTCTTGGCAAACATGTGATCCCACACTCGGATATTCCCAGGAGCTCTTTTCATCGCCATTCCTTGATTTGGGCGTCTCGCCAAGCCTGCTTGAAGAGGGACATGAGGAGATCTTGTGCATTGATTCCCAAACTCTTGAGCATCCACAGTCAGAAGAAGATGACGGTGGGGAACGGCAATTAGTGTTTCACGAGGTGGATGATGATGATGAGACACAGTTGCCAATAAGTAGGAAGTATTGGGATGGCTCATCCTCCAAGTTGCAAGGAAAAGGGTGCTCCCCCTAAAAAGGTTACCCCAAACCTTTGAAGGGAAATCAAGTATGCAAATAAATAAATAAGAGGGGCACACCTACATCTGATTCACACTAAACTCTGAGCAATATTTTAAAATTTATTTAATATAATATGCAAATATGGTACCTAATTTATCGCTCTAAAAAACATAAAATACATATTTAAAATGTGGCCTTGCCAAGGGTTAAAGTGTACTTAAAACTGGGAACTCAGTAGTAAATACAATGTCTATTTCAATAGTACTGAGTCTCAGCCTATAGGATAGTAAATGCAGTCTCTGTATTGATCCGCAGTTTGTTTGCGATTTTTTCAATATAAGAATTTGCTGAGATAGGAATATTGTCCTTTTACGTTTTGTTGCATATAGTCTTTCACAGTTATAGCTTTGTTTCACAGTTGTAGTTTAGCTAGTACACTTATTTTATATATTATTTTATATATTATTTTATTAAAAGAGAATGACACAAGTATGGCATACATGTAGCAATATGCTGGCCCACGCAGGGGCACTTCAAAAATACCAAGAAAACAGTGATGCATAGGGACATTGGCATTTATCAGGATTCTTGCATGTAGAAAGACATGATTCCTGCTCTGATGGCATACAATATTCACAGGATAGGCATATCGCACACATAAATGCTCCAACATTAACATCAGTGACAACAACACTGCAAAGTACCTACATATTGGTTAGAGGGTCAATGAGGCCCGTCAGCTGTCGAGTGCAGACGAGGTGTATGTAAGGTGAGGGGAGAGGCACACCAGTCACCCCAGACTTTTTCAAATTTTTGTGGGTACCCTCTATGCTTATACACAATATTCTCCATGGAGACTGCGTGATTCACAAGAGTGAGCCACTGTCCCTTCGAGGGGGGGGAATCTCCCATCCATCTTATGGCAATTGCCTTTCTGGCTAGAAATAGTGTTTCCGCTAAGAAGATTCTGTGGTAGTGTGACCACGACTCTTCATCAATTACTCCCAAAATGCACATCTTGGGGCATAACGGCAGCGCCACAGGAACCATAGTTGCGAGGACCTCCAGAACTGAAATCCAGAACTGGCGAATGAACTCACAATCCCACATCATATGCCAAAAATTGGCTCCATCGGCATCGCATCTATGGCACCTGGAGTGGCTAATTCTACCCATCCTTTGAAGTCTGGTGGGTGTGAGGTAGCTGCAATGAAGGATAAAAAGCTGAATCATCCTATTATTTATGGAGCCACCAATGCCTCCTCCCAATCTTCAGAAGACAGAGAAGGTATTAGCAACTTCCATCTGTCCTCGACAGCCAACGGGGTCACCAGCAGGCGGCAGTCCAACAGATGTGTATATAGCGCTGAAACTATGCCTCTCGGGCCTTGCGATTTCAAAACCCCTATAATAGGATATTTAGAAATACTCCTTTTATCATCTCTGAATTGGGCCTGCAGTGCATGTCTTAATTGGAGGTATCTGTAGAAAAGAGTGCGCGGCACCTGAAACTTATCCAGAATCTGGGAAAATGATCTAAGCTGCCCACTCTCATATAGATCTCCCAAAGTGAATATACCATGCCTCTTCCAGTCAGGTACACCTTCCAGCTTTGCCAGGTGTGGGAACATACAGTTATCCCATACGGGGACTTCACTTGGCCAGTCCTTGTAGGAATTTAACTTAGATGCCTGCCATATCTTATGAGCTAGCTTATGTACTGGGAGAAGACCCTTTTAAATGTGGCGAGATCCCTCCAGGACGGGCCATAGCGTGGGAACTTGCAAATATTCGTGCAGGTAGCATTCTGCATTAGGCCTTGAGGCATCGGTGACCCAATATCTCAGAAATCTGAATTGGCTTGCTATATAATGAAGAAAGAAGTCTGGAAGGGAAGCTCCTCCCTGTAGCCTCGGCCTCTGTAAAACTGACAGTGAGAGTTTCCTCCTAGATTTACCCCATATAAAGGAGGCTATTATAGCATGTATACGTTTAAAGAATCCCCTGGGAACTGGCGTACAGGCGTGGGACAGCAAATATAGACCTTTGGGCAAGACTACCATCTTTACCAGATTCAGTCTACCCATAACTGACAGTGGGAGAGTCTCCCACGTTTTAACCTTATCTTGGAATATGGTCTCTAAGGGTTCAATATTCAAAACATAGGAGAGTTGGGGTTCTTTAGTGATTATTACCCCTAGGTATTTAAACCTATCAACTACAGGCAGGTTGTTTTGATAACTAGGCCAGTCATGCGTCCAAAGGGGTATGATGGCAGACTTGCCCCAGTTTATGTTTAGCCCGGAATATTGCCCAAAGCGCTCAATGATTTCTATAGCTCTTAATAGAGACACCTCCGGGTCCGACATAAAAAGGATCAAGTCGTCTGCATACAGTCCAATCCTGTCTTCCCTATCTCCCTCGCAGACACCTACATAAACCTGATCCTGTCTGAATCTGATAGCCAGATGCTCTATAGCAATTGCAAACAGCAAAGGCGAGAGCGGGCATCCCTGCCTCGTGCCTCTGAGTAAGGGGAACCTATCAGAGTGGGAACCGTTCAGTTGGATGCTAGCAGTGGGTTTTTTGTATAATATTTCTATCCATTTATTGAAGTTAGGACCGAAGCCGAAGCTACCCAGCACTGCTGTCAAAATGGGCCATTCCAACGAGTCGAAAGCCTTGGCCGTGTCCAGTGACGCCAGAGCCCATCTCTCCTTCTTAGCCACCCCCAGCTGCGCAATTACTTGAGCCCTCCTAATATTGTCAGATGTGGACATTCCAGGCATAAAGCCCGACTGATCAGAATGAATTATTGACGTAATAACCTTATTCAACCTATTGGCTATAATTCTGGTCAGGATTTTATAGTCCAAGTTTAAAAGTGAAATTGGACGATAAGATCCACACTCCAATGGGTCCTTGCCAGGCTTCAAGATCACAACAATGGAGGCGTCATACATGGAATCTGACAAGGAGCCACGGGAGTGCACCGCTCGGTACAGGTTCAACAACTGAGGGTTTAGATTTTCCCCATACCTAGTATATACCTCTACCAGGATGCCATCCGGGCCTGGGGCTTTTCCTGTCGGTAGATCCTTAATGGCTCTCTCCACTTCGTCTAGTGTAATATCCTCCTCCATAAGACCCTTATCTAGGTCCGCTAGCCGAGGATGAGACACTTCAGTGAGGTAGGACTCTAAATCTAGCCCTGAATAAGTAGCTGCTGATTTGTATAGGTCTCTGTAAAAATTATGAAAGCATTTCAATATGTCTTGCACCGATTCCATTATGCGGCCATCAGCCTCCTGTATCCTGAGTAGCGGGGGAGACATATTATTAGTGCGTGCTATATGCGCAAGTAACTTCCCTGTCTGATTGCCTGTTTCAAACGCCTGTTGCTTAACCACTTAAGGACCACAGGTTTATACCCCCCTAAAGACCAGGCCCTTTTTTACAAATCGGCACTCCACAACTTTAGCGGTTTATTGCTCGGTCATACAACTTACCACCCAAATGAATTTTACCTCCTTTTCTTCTCACTAATAGAGCTTTCATTTGGTGGTATTTCATTGCTGCTGACATTTTTACTTTTTTTGTTATTAATCGAAATTTAACTATTTTTTTGCAAAAAAATGACATTTTTCACTTTCAGTTGCAAAATTTTGCAAAAAAAACGACATCCATATATAAATTTTTCTCTAAATTTATTGTTCTACATGTCTTTGATAAAAAAAAATGTTTGGGTAAAAAAAAAATGGTTTGGGTAAAAGTTATAGCGTTTACAAACTATGGTACAAAAATGTGAATTTCCGCTTTTTGAAGCAGCTCTGACTTTCTGAGCACCTGTCATGTTTCCTGAGGTTCTGCAATGCCCAGACAGTACAAACACCCCACAAATGACCCCATTTCGGAAAGTAGACACCCTAAGGTATTCGCTGATGGGCATAGTGAGTTCATAGAACTTTTTATTTTTTGTCACAAGTTAGTGGAAAATGATGATTTTTTTTTAAAAATTTTTTTTCTTACAAAGTCTCATATTCCACTAACTTGTGACAAAAAATAAAAACTTCTATGAACTCACTATGCCCATCAGCGAATACCTTGGGGTGTCTTCTTTCCAAAATGGGGTCACTTGTGGGGTAGGTATACTGCCCTGGCATTCTAGGGGCCCAAATGTGTGGTAAGTTGTTGGAAATCAAAATGTGTAAAAAATGACCGGTGAAATCCGAAAGGTGCTCTTTGGAATGTGGGCCCCTTTGCCCACCTAGGCTGCAAAAAAGTGCCACACATGTGGTATCGCCGTACTCATGAGAAGTTGGGGAATGTGTTTTGGGGTGTCATTTTACATATACCCATGCTGGGTGAGAGAAATATCTTGGTCAAATGCCAACTTTGTATAAAAAAATGGGAAAAGTTGTCTTTTGCCAAGATATTTCTCTCACCCAGCATGGGTATATGTAAAATGACACCCCAAAACACATTCCCCAACTTCTCCTGAATACGGAGATACCAGATGTGTGACACTTTTTTGCAGCCTAGGTGGGCTGCACCTTTCGGATTTCACTGGTCATTTTTTACAGAATTTGATTTCAAACTCCTTACCCCTAGAATGCCAGGGCAGTATAACTACCCCACAAGTGACCCCATTTTGGAAAGAAGACACCCCCAGGTATTTCGTGATGGGCATAGTGAGTTCATGGAAGTTTTTATTTTTTGTCACAAGTTAGTGGAATATGAGACTTTGTAAGAAAAAAAAAAAATCATTATTTTCCGCTAACTTGTGACAAAAAATATAAAATTCTAGGAACTCGCCATGCCCCTCACAGAATACCTTGGGGTGTCTTCTTTCCAAAATGGGGTCACTTGTGGGCTAGTTATACTGCCCTGGCATTTTCCAGGGGCCCTAATGTGTGGTAAGTAGGTAAATGACCTGTGAAATCCTAAAGGTGCTCTTTGGAATGTGGGCCCCTTTGCCCACCTAGGCTGCAAAAAAGTGTCACACATGTGGTATCGCTGTATTCAGGAGAAGTTGGGCAATGTGTTTTGGGGTGTCTTTTTACATATACTCATGCTGGGTGAGAGAAATATCTCGGCAAAAGACAACTTTTCCCATTTTTTTATACAAAGTTGGCATTTGACCAAAATATTTATCTCACCCAGCATGGGTATATGTAAAATGACACCCCAAAACACATTGCCCAACTTCTCCTGAGTACGGCGATACCAGATGTGTGACACTTTTTTGCAGCCTAGATGCGCAAAGGGGCCCACATTCCTTTTATGAGGGCATTTTTAGACATTTGGATCCCAGACTTCTTCTCACGCTTTAGGGCCCCTAAAATGCCAGGGCAGTATAAATACCCCACATGTGACCCCATTTTGGAAAGAAGACACCCCAAGGTATTCAATGAGGGGCATGGCGAGTTCATAGAAAATTTTTTTTTTTGGCACAAGTTAGCGGAAATTGATTTTATTTATTTTTTTCTCACAAAGTCTCCCTTTCCGCTAACTTGGGACAAAAATTTCAATCTTTCATGGACTTAATATGCCCCTCACGGAATACCTGGGGGTGTCTTCTTTCCGAAATGGGGTCACATGTGGGGTATTTATACTGCCCTGGCATTCTAGGGGCCCTAAAGCGTGAGAAGAAGTCTGGAATATAAATGTCTAAAAAATTTTACGCATTTGGATTCCGTGAGGGGTATGGTGAGTTCATGTCAGATTAAATTTTTTGACACAAGTTAGTGGAATATGAGACTTTGTAAGAAAAAAATAATAATTTCCGCTAACTTGGGCCAAAAAAATGTCTGAATGGACAAAGGGGTGAAAATGTAAGGACAGAGGGGTGATCAATGACAGGGGGGTGATCAATGACAGGGGGGTGATCAATGACAGGGGGGGTGATCAATGACAGGGGGGTAATCAGGGAGTCTATATGGGGTGATCACCCCCCCTGGAAGGCTCCAGGGAGACGCCTGTATGTGTTTTGCGGATCCGATCCATCTATCAGTGGATCCGTAAAAATCATGCGGACGTCTGAATGGAGCTTTACAGGGGGGTGATCAATGACAGGGGGGTGATCAGGGAGTCTATATGGGGTGATCACCACAGTCATTGATCACGCCCCTGTAAGGCTCCATTCAGACGTCCGTGTGCGTTTTGCGGATCCGATCCATCTATCAGTGGATCCGTAAAAATCATGCGGACGTCTGAATGGAGCTTTACAGGGGGGTGATCAATGACAGGGGGGTAATCAATGACAGGGGGGTGATCAGGGAGTCTATATGGGGTGATCACCACAGTCATTGATCACGCCCCTGTAAGTCTCCATTCAGACGTCCGTATGCGTTTTGCGGATCCGATCCATCTATCAGTGGATCCGTAAAAATCATGCGGACGTCTGAATGGAGCTTTACAGGGGGGTGATCAATGACAGGGGGGTGATCAGGGAGTCTATATGGGGTGATCACCACAGTCATTGATCACGTCCCTGTAAGGCTCCATTCAGACGTCCGTATGCGTTTTGCGGATCCGATCCATCTATCAGTGGATCCGTAAAAATCATGCGGACATCTGAATGGAGCTTTACAGGGGGGTGAACAATGACAGGGGGGTGATCAGGGAGTCTATATGGGGTGATCACCACAGTCATTGATCACGCCCCTGTAAGGCTCCATTCAGACGTCCGTATGCGGTTTGCGGATCCGATCCATCTATCAGTGGATCCGTGAAAATCATGCGGACATCTGAATGGAGCTTTACAGGGGGGTGATCAATGACAGGGGGGTAATCAATGACAGGGGGGTGATCAGGGAGTCTATATGGGGTGATCAGGGGTGATCAAGGGTGAATAAGGGGTTAATAAGTGACAGGGGGGGGTGTAGTGTAGTGGTGCTTGGTGCAACATATTACTGAGCTACCTGTGTCCTCTGGTGGTCGATCCAAACAAAGGGGACCACCAGAGGACCAGGTAGCAGGTATATTAGACGCTGTTATCAAAACAGCGTCTAATATACCTGTTAGGGGTTAAAAAAAACACATCTCCATCCTGCCAGCGAACGATCGCCGCTGGCAGGCTGGAGATCCACTCTCTTACCTTCCGTTCCTGTGAGCGCGCGCGCCTGTGTGCGCGCGTTCACAGGAAATCTCGGCTCACGCGAGATGACGCCAATCGGCGTTAGCATAGCCTGGGGGAGCCGCCGCGATGACGCCTTTTGGCGTTACAGTTGCGGCAAGTGGTTAAGGAAAAAGAGCTTCCTTTTGCTCTTTTCCTCCAGATGCAGCATGTACATTCTCCCTCTGGATAACCACTCTACTCTGCGCTCTTCAGAGGGGGACTCAGTGAAGGCCCTCTCTGCCTCCTTACAGCTGGCATGTAGATCATTTTCCTTACGTTGCAAATCTTTCTTAACGTATGAAATGGAGGATTTGATGCATCCTCTAAGTTACGCTTTCATTGTCTCCCAAAGCAACAGAGCGTCTGTAGACTCGCCCTGTACCTTAAAAAACATCCTCAATTGATCTGGGATTCTGTCATTTGAACCAAACAAGGACAGCCAGAAAGGGTGCATCTTACTGCCGACGCCGGCATGATCAGTCAGGGCCAACTCTGCCAACAATGGGGCATGATCAGAAGAACCCTGTGGTCTGTGTCTGATATTCACCAGGTCAGTATATACTATGGCATTACCGAATAAGTAATCAATTCTGGACAGGGCTCCCCTGGCAGGGGTAAAGCAAGAGTATTCCCTTGTTAGTGGATTCTTGGCTCTCCACATGTCTACCCATCCCATCTCCTGCGATATTCTGGCAAGAACCGTGCTGTTCCCTCCCGCCCCTCCCCCATCTGCTCTAGAGCTAAATCTGTCTAGATCCTCATTAACTACTTGATTAAAGTCTCCCATGCATAGGAGACGGGCATTGGGATAATTAGCCACAAAACCCGTGACTGCTTGTAGAAGGGATAGAGATGCAGGAGGGGAGTTATACAAGTTAACAATCACATAGGGGACACAGTTAATGTGAGCATGTATGAAGATGTACTTGCAGCGTACTCAAGTTGTGTGCAATAGGTGTTTCTGGGTGATGTAGTGCAATATACACTAACCTGGTACAGCTGACTCTCTGCAAGGGCAGGTATAGGTAGAAATAGTTCGTGACGCCAGTGCCAAGTAAACGGTGGCACGCCGTTTGCGAATGCAGGAATAAGTTGAGGAAACGTAGTATTAAAACAGAACTCCAACTTTAGTAGTTTTGCAAGCAGAGACAATATTGGAAATGCAGTTCCTAAGCATACAGTCGATTTTGCAATTCGGTCGATGCAGGCAATTCAGTACAGCAGGGTAATTACAGAGTGTTGAACACAGGACTTGCAGCACAGGAGCTTGCACTCTAATTCTGTCTGATCCTGGAATATAGCATATCTTCACCAAGGCCCATTAACCTAATGCTGGCTTTATATCCTTGGCTATGGCTTCTATAAGTACCTCCTCTGTCTTTCTGAGTACCTCTGGCTTTCCTGATCTTTGCCTCTGTCTCTCTCAGCTTCTGGACACTTCCTCAGGCTCTAGAAACTTCTGAGCTGTGGTCTAGACTGACTTTTGCTTCCCTGTCTGGGCCTTATATAAACTAGGGCTCCCTAGCTCCCTCTATGGACTAGAAGCTGGAATGACACCCCTAGCAGGCCTGTACATGCAAGTTTCAGTAACCGGAAAATACATACATTACATGACATTTTATAAAACTGACATATAACAACTTCCCCATAATTAGGAGGGACGACAGCACACCAAGTGACACTTTGGTAGTGACGGGTATTACAGTCCCCGTACACTACATACCCCACTGCTTTAAGCTGAGTACGACCTCGTACTCCATCATGGGTCGCCCAACTGGAATCTCTTACCTGAAATAGAAAATAGAGACATGCAGGCATACATATATGTCATTCATCTGCATTTACATCAGGTCCAATTGGCAAAGGTGAAGTGTGGTGACAAGGGGCGTCGTTCTCTTCTCTCAGGATAGTGAATGGAACGGGGGCGCTGACCTGGCACAGCGTAACATTATAACCAGGATAGTCCATGACAATGAATAAGTCCATGATAGAACAGCAAAATAACGGAACTACCCAGGAGTTTCCCGTGGGTGTATCACAGGCAAGGGCTCACGTGGAGGAGTCCATTCTTGCGCACAAATGTCAAGTAAGGTATTGCCCGTGGCAACTGTTTGGGAGGAGACACCACCAGAATAATCAAAGTCTCCTAAATGGACTGGCGGGCGTCCCCTGGTCATCCGGGTAGACCTTCTCAAAACAGGGGTCTCCTCTTCCCTTAGCAACGAGGTAGAAGGGAGAGGAGCAACAGGAGGGTCTCCATCCGTGAGACCTCGGTCAGGAACAACTGGAACAACAGAAACAACTGGAACAACAGGAACAACAATATCCACTACAGGGGGAACTGGATCCAGGGCATCTTGAACCGGCTCTTCTGGAGGTGAAACTACAGTAGGTGCCGGAGCAGGCACCAGCAAGTTCAACCACGGTGTCAGAAGCCAATGCATGGGATCAGCGTCATACCTCAGATTACTAACAGCCTGCATAGGATCCTCGGGCTGTATTGCTGACTCTGACACAGGATATTCAGATCCAGAACTCTCATCACTAGGTTCTGGTGTCAGGCAGAGCTTCAACCGGTTTCGGTGTACAATTTGGGATCCCTTGTCTTCCCGGGTGATCTCATAAGTGTGAGTTCCAACATTTGGGATTGCAGTGACAACATAGGGACTTCGCTCCCACTTACTGTCCAATTTGCTGGTACGACGGTTATTCTTTAACCATACCACGGCCCCTATGGTCAAGGGTTCTGCATGGGCTGCCTGATCATAGTCTCTCTGCTGTCGGTCTCTAGCAAGGTCCATACATTCCTGAACAATGGCTTTGGCTGCATCTAATCGCCTTTGGTGCTCAGCAACCCAGTCGGTGTTAGGTAATGGGTTAATGCAATCAGGCACATGTATGTCCAATGAATGATCAGCAGGCAATGTCCCTTGGCGCCCAAACATCAAGTAAAAAGGGGTATACCCGGTGGAACAATGTATGGTATGATTGTATGTGAACATGAGCTGTGGCAACAGACTGGGCCAATCTCCTCTGTTTTCAGGAGGCACGGCCCTCAGCATCTCTATCAAGGTCTGATTCATTTTTTCACATAATCCGTTACCTTGAGGATGGTAGGCCGTTGTCCGGATCTTCTTACAGTTGTGTAAGCGGCACAGTTCATGGAACAGATGGGACTCAAAAGCAGGTCCTTGATCGGTGAGGATCTTTTCTGGACATCCATAGGGCAGGAGGAAGTGCTTCCAGAACATTTCGGCTGTAGTCTTGGCTGTCTGGTCTCTCACAGGCACTGCTACAACAAACTTTGTGAAATGATCAATAATAGTCATGGCATAAGCATACCCTGAGCGACTAGGCTCCAGTTTTACATGGTCGATGGCGACAAGTTCAAGAGGACGGGTACTTACAATGGGTCTCAGTGGTGCCCTCTGATCATGGTGCTCACTTCGTTTCAAGGCACAGGCTACACACTCTCGGCACCACTTCTCCATGTCTTCTCTCATGCCTACCCAGTAAAACCGCTGGCGGATAGTAGCCTCAGTCTTTTGGACCCCAAAGTGACCGGATTGATTGTGGTACATCTCCAACACCATACCTGCATCTCGTCGGGGTATGAGAATCTGGTGTACTCTTTCGTTGGACACTGGGTCTAGGCTTCTCCGTAGCAATAGGCCCTTTTGTATGAAGAGTTGATGGCGCTGTCTCCACAGTTTGATGAGCTCAGGATCTGCACTTTTACGCCGAATCCTCTCAGGGGCTCTGCCACTAGTAATGAAGTCCAACAACTCACCCAGCACTCTACTTTCAGACTGTAGTTTCACCCACCTTTCTTCTTTAGGATCAGGCCTACTGGAGGGTGAAGGAACTGCAGCTCTGTTATTGGTAGCTCGAGCCTGATCCTGTTGAGCAAATTTGTTATAGAAAGCCGGCATCTCTACATCTTCCCAAGCATCTCGCACATCATCAGGAGCTGTCTCTGTGGGAAGCCTGGATAAAGCATCAGCATTATCATTAGTACGTCCAGCACGATACTTTACAGAGAAATTATAGTTGGCAAGGCGAGAGGCCCATCTCTGCTCCAAGGCCCCCAATCTAGCTGTATTGAGATGTGCCAGAGGGTTATTGTCAGTGAATGCAATGAACGGGGTGGCGGCTAGATAATCCTTGAATTTTTCTGTCACCGCCCACACTAATGCCAGGAACTCTAGTTTGAAGGAACTATAATTCTGGTCATTTTTCTCAGCTCCTTTCAGGGAGCGGCTTGCATATGCTATCACTCTCTCTTTTCCCTCTTGGATCTGGGCTAACACAGCTCCCAGGCCTCGCTTGCTAGCATCAGTATAGAGATGGAAGGGCTTGCTATAATCTGGATAACCTAACACTGGAGGCTCGGTCAGTTTCTTTTTTAGCAATTGGAACGCTATCTCTCTTTTCTCATTCCACTCAATGGGCACAGGAGTTCTAGGACTCTTTTTGGGTTGCCCCCTCAAGAGCTCCTGGATAGGATCAGCTATTTGAGCAAAATGGGGGATAAAACGTCTATAGTAGCCGGCAAAACCCAGGAAACTCCTCACCTCTTTGACAGTAGTAGGAACCGGCCAATTACAGACAGCTGCCAATTTATCAGGGTCAGGTTGCACTCCCTCTCCGCTTACTATATGCCCCAGGTATCTTACTGCAGGTTTGAGCAGGTGACACTTGGATGGCTTTACCTTTAAGCCATATTTGATAAGGATTTCAAATACTTCTGCCAAATGTTTCAGATGGTCCTCATATGTTTTTGAGTACACAATGACGTCATCTAGATACAGCAGCACTGTTTCGAAGTTTTTGTGACCCAAACACCGCTCCATTAATCTCTGGAAAGTTCCTGGGGCATTACATAGCCCGAACGGCATACAATTGAATTCGAACAGGCCCATGGGAGTAGTGAAGGCAGTCTTTTCTCTATCTGCAGGGGCCATGGGTACTTGCCAGTAACCACTGGTCAAGTCCAATGTGGAGAAATAGGCAGAGGAGCCCAGGGCAGTTAGTGACTCCTCAATGCGGGGCAGTGGGTATGCATCTTTGTGGGTTATTTGATTAATTTTCCTATAATCCACACAGAAACGGATACCACCGTCCTTCTTCTTTACAAGGACCAGGGGTGCAGCCCACGGACTACGGCTGTCCTGGATTACATTAGAGTCCTTCATCTCTTGGATCATTTCCTTTACAGTCTGATATGAAGTAGGCGGTAAAGGTCTGTACCTCTCCTTGATAGGAGGATGAGAGCCAGTAGGTATGGTGTGTTGTATGGCACTCACCTCTCCATAATCAGTGGCATGCTTACTGAAGGCCTGGTGGTGCTCTTTGACAAGCTGTATAATCCCTTCTTGTTGCCGTTGGGGGGTATTCTCGTCCCCGACATGGAGCTCTTCCCACCAGGGCACTTGTGGCTGGGTCACCGGCGAACATCCGTTGTCTGCAGCTGGCGGCTTTTCTGTCACTGGAAGACGAATGATGTCTTGGAAGGACACCTGGGACAGCTGGGCAACAGGGCAATGCTTAGTAAGCGCAACGGGATGATTACTCAGGTTAATCAGACGGACATGTACTTTACCTTGGGAGACGTTCACCAGGCACTTGGCAGCTCTCACATAAGGGTAATCCTCCATCTGGATTGGTTCCACCAGGGCTGGATAATCTCGGCCTTCGACTCCCAGGACAGCACGACACCACAAAAGAGTTTGAGAATTAGGAGGCAAAGTCACAGGCTTAATATCCCGGATCCTGGCAGTACAAATTTCTCCTTTCCCATTAGCAAACCTCTGCTGGGCACTTAACACAGTAATAGTCTTTTGAATCACCCTCCTGGATGCAGAGGAAGCTGTGGGCAAAGTCTGATGTAATACAGCAAGTATTTCTGAATAACATTTTTTGAAGACATTGGTGCCTAGAATGACAGGATGTCCCCCTCTGTCACCGGCCTGTACTACGATCACTCCCTGTTGAGGCAGGGTTACTTCTCCCACCTGCAGGGTGGGTTCCCAGTATCCATGAACCTTTACTGGTTTGCCATTACTGGCGATAATTTCCACCCAGGATTCAGGCGGTTGGGTCAACTGGTTGGTGTCCCAGAACTTTTCAAATGCAGGCAGCTGAATAGTAGTGACCTGAGACCCAGTATCTAATAGGGCTTCAAAGGGGACCCCGTTGATCTCTATATTGATTTTAGGATGGGATCCTACATACCGTGGCATCCAATTTGGATCCTCTGGACCTAGTGTTCTACCTCCCGAGGGGTGGTCCTCAGCCTCAGGGGTTGCCCGTTTAACTGCCAGCACGTGGATTCTATGTGTCCCAGCTTTTTGCAGTATGTACACACGGGCTTCTTGCGACCTCTATTACGCCTCCCAGGATCCCTGGGGTGAGTCTCTTGGTAAGGAGGTGGGAACGGCCTAGGAGGTGACAGGAATTCTTCTTCTAGCATTATGGGTTTTTCCCATTCCTCTATTTTTCTGCACACTTTCTCTAGACTTTTAGTGAGGTGATTTACTTGCTCTGTCAGCATGGCAATAGTATCAGTAGCTGACACTTGAACAGCTTGGCCGGCCTCAGCTTGGTTAGTGACAAGCGGTTTTGGCTTGCAGGCTGATGACTCAGATAGGGCGCTCAACTCAGGAGATACTGTGGACCCCAGAATTTTTATAGCCAGTTCTTTAAAGTCCAGAAAGGCACTGTTAGGGTGCTGGGCGGACAGCATCTTTAACTGGGTCCTTATTTGTTCACTAGACACCCCGTTGATAAATTGTTCCCTCAGGGTCTGGTCCCGGTTATCAGCCTCTTTGGGATCTATCTGGATTACAGCCCCTAAAGCCTCCTGAAGTGATAGGGCATAGTCACGGAGGGACTCACCGGGCTTCTGTCTCTTGCTAAAGAAGTGCATCTTTATCTCTGAGGCAGTCCTAGTTTCAAAAGTGGCTCTGAGGCGGGTGAATATCTGTTCTAGAGTACTCCGCTCAGTAGCAGGCCATGATAACACTTCCCTGCGGGCAGCCCCCTCCAGTTGCGCTAGCATGATTTCCATTTGCTGGTCGGCATTTATAGGGTATAATCGGAATAGTTCCAGCAACTTTTCTTCAAAGTCCCGTAGGGTATGGGTCTCTCCCCTGTAGCGAGGGAACCATGGAGCCCCGAAATAATAAGGCATGGTAAAGGGAATCATGCTGGGAGCTGTCGGTTGATTAGGAGCCGCAAGCTCTCCTGGGGCCGGCTGCTCAGGCACTCCTGGCTCTGACATAGTAGTCTATTGAGAGGTGACCGCTGGCGACTAAAGGGGCCGATACACTCCCCTTCCCTCCGGTTACAAGTGCTTACCGGTATCGCTGGTCTTGCGCAGGCCAAGTCTCGCGAGATTCCGGACGTCCTGAGACCGCGGTGACGCAGGAGAAGCAGGGCCGCGGCGGTGCGATGATGAAGAGGGGCGGGACTCTCTGTGTCTTTGCAGGGATCCGCCCACGAAAGTCCTCAGCGGCGCGGGAAACTTTACTCCAGGCAGCCGGTGGCCATCTTTAGCAAAACGCTGTCCATTCACAGGATTGCAAAAAGTCCACAAAACCACATTCCAATGCGGCGGTTTTCTTCCTCTGTGCAGCGCAATACTGCACAGCGCTTTTTAGAGGTTTTTGGGACACTTTGGGTATGATTTTCAGTCCACAAAGTCCACTTGAATAAAACAGGTTATTTGTCACTTTGGTCACAGGGCAACGGTATAAGGCACAAAGTTCACGCTTCTTGCACTAGAAAGCGTGCGTATCCTGTTCGTGACGCCAAAAGAGAGGTGCAGCGTACTCAAGTTGTGTGCAATAGGTGTTTCTGGGTGATGTAGTGCAATATACACTAACCTGGTACAGCTGACTCTCTGCAAGGGCAGGTATAGGTAGAAATAGTTCGTGACGCCAGTGCCAAGTAAACGGTGGCACGCCGTTTGCGGATGCAGGAATAAGTTGAGGAAACGTAGTATTAAAACAGAACTCCAACTTTAGTAGTTTTCCAGCAGAGACAATATTGGAAACGCAGTTCCTTGGCATACAGTCGATTTTGCAATTCGGTCGATGCAGGCAATTCAGTTATAGCAGGGTAATTACAGAGTGTTGAACACAGGACTTGCAGCACAGGAGCTTGCACTCTAATTCTGTCTGATCCTGGAATATAGCATATCTTCACCAAGGCCCATTAACCTAATTCTGGCTTTATATCCTTGGCTATGGCTTCTATAAGTACCTCCTCTGTCTTTCTGAGTACCTCTGGCTTTCCTGATCTTTGCCTCTGTCTCTCTCAGCTTCTGGACACTTCCTCAGGCTCTAGAAACTTCTGAGCTGTGGTCTAGACTGACTTTTGCTTCCCTGTCTGGGCCTTATATAAACTAGGGCTCCCTAGCTCCCTCTATGGACTAGAAGCTGGAATGACACCCCTAGCAGGCCTGTACATGCAAGTTTCAGTAACCGGAAAATACATACATTACATGACATTTTATAAAACTGACATATAACAACTTCCCCATAATTAGGAGGGACGACAGCACACCAAGTGACACTTTGGTAGTGACGGGTATTACAGTCCCCGTACACTACATACTGCCCTCCCTTCTATGGAACAGCAGGGCCACACCTCTGGAGTGGGAGCTCCCATATGAGTTGAATAAATGTTGCGCCCAGGGCTTTTTTAACCTATTCCCAGTTTCGGGGGTGAGGTGGGTTTCTTGAAGATCCAGAATAAGTGGGTTAAAGGAGCATATTTGAGAAAAAAACGCAATCCTCTTATTAGGGTCTCCCAGTCCCCTCACATTCCAGGACATCACTCTTATGGAGGCCATGGAATCACTAGGTTTGAATCAAGGACAAATACCCACATCCATATTGCATACACTGACAGTTCAGGTACTTGATCAATGTGAAGCATAAACTCCCCTGTTGCTATCCTGAAGAAAGATGGCCATACTTGAGACATATAAGCTTGAGCATACAAAAACGTAATACAGAACAATAACATTATAAACATGAAGGTGTCGGATCCCGATCCGACTAACTTGGTGGCCCCTAACTCGGGGACCTGTATAGTGCAAGTAGATGTTATAACCATACAGGTATTGCTCCTACCCCTCTTTCAGCAAATATATGCAAAACTGCAAGCCTTAATACTTGACAGTGGGACATATTGGCAAAGTGTCCGGTGCTGTGTACAGGGAAACACCCTATACTTAAGTGAGATCTCACATAAGACTATCAAATGCAGTGAAGAACATGAAAACGTGACCAAAAGCAGCTGTGCTGTGTATTAAATAATATCATGCTCAGGAGAAACAAGATTAAGTCTCCTTAGAGTTAGACATATGGGGATGTTTTTATACTTGCTGTGAACAGACAGCGAAAAGTTCAGCGTGGTCCGGGATGCGCAGATTTTCTTGAGGCCCAGTCCTCTGCTTCACGAGGATCACTGAAAAACACGGTTTTATCGCCGTCTATGACTCTAAGGCGGGCCGGGTAAGCCATCGAGTATTGAAGATTTAGATCCCGAAGGCGACGTTTAACTGCAACAAATGTGGCTCTCCTCTTCTGGAGATCTGCAGAGAAATCCGGAAAAAGGGAGATCTTTGCATTTTCATGCCTGATGTCTTGCTTGCTTCTGGCCTGGCTGAGGATAAGATCCCGGTCTCTCCAGTTCAGCAGACGCGCCAAAAGGGGTCTAGGAGGAGCCCCTGGTGGGGGGTATCTGGCTGGGACACGATGTGCCCTCTCTATGGTATATGCAGGAGAGAAGGGTGCCTCAGGGAACTGCTCTTTAAACCAGGCCTCTAGGAAGGCCGCAGGATCTCTGCCTTCAGCTTTCTCTGGTAGGCCCAAGATCCTCACGTTGTTGCGGCGCGATCTATTTTCCAGATCGTCACATTTCTGTTGCCACTGACCTACGGATCGCTCCAGGTCTTGCATCTTCCCTGCCATGGGTCTGGTCAGATCCTCCAGCGCAGACACGCGGTCTTCTGTGTTTTTGACCCGGTCTCTGAGTTGCTGCATGTCATGGCGGAGCAGGCCCACATCCACTCTCACCTCCTCCAGTTTCCCGGTGAGTGAGGTCTGGCATGATGATATTGCTACTAGTAGCTGCTCGTACGCTTCCTTGAGGGTGAACTCCTGCTCAGCGCCTTCCTCTGCATCCGCCTGCTGGGCAGCCTGCCCGCGGGTAACAGCCGCACGTGTAGGAGTTGCGGTCGCGGCTCCACTTTGGGCCTCTGACCTGGCGAACTCTTTAAGATTCTCCGCAGCCGTTTGCCCCATAGTCGGTGTGCGGGGTCTCCTCCGTCTCCTACACACCGTCCACTCTGTGCCAGGAGTCGGCAGTTTGCCAGGATGGTGAAGGATTAACGAGGGTAAGCGGAGCTACTCACAGAAGCGTGCTCACATGCCGGCTGCTGGCCACGCCCCCCCGGTTACTCACTGTTTAGAAGCAGTAAAGTGTTCGGATGTTTGCGCTTAGCGTGGCGTCCCACGTTTTTTCAGCACAGGTGGTCGTACCTCCGATCAACTTTGTAGTGAGTAATAAACTTGCAAACAGAGAAACAGTTTGCTTAAGTGTCGGGGTTAATAAATAGTTAGACCCGCTTGAAAATTGTCGTAGCTTGGTATCTTTTTCATAGGACAAGGCAGGACTTTCGTTTCTTTACGAAATATATTCGGATGTTGTTGCAAATTCAATGGAGATGCGCAGATGATATGCTGCGGTTTTCTTCTTTCTGTAGAGACTTGTGTACACCAATAAGTCAACGCCAATAAGTCAACGGCAATTAGTGTCTCAAGAGGCTGATGATGAGGATGAGACACAGTTGTCAATAAGTGAGGTTCTTGTTAGGTCAACAAGTCTGGAGGATGACTAGAGTGAGGAAGTGAAAGAGGAGGTGGTGGACGATAAAATCACTGACCCAACCTGGGAAGGTGGCAAGCCGAGCGATGACAGCAGTACAGAGGGGGAGGGATCTGCAGCACCGCCACAGGCTTGAAGAAGCAGTGGGGTGGCAAAAGGGAGAAGGCGGGCCACACCAAACAGGCCTGCAACTGTTCCCGGAGCACCCCCTTGCGGCAATCTCCCTTGCCAAGGGGTAGATGTAACGCAGTCTGGCGCTTTTTTAAGGAAAGTGCGGACGATAAAAGAATTGTCATTTGCAACCTGTGCCGTACCAAAATGAGCAGGAGCGTGAACACTAGCAACCTCACCACCACCAGCATGATCCGCCACATGGCATCAAAGCACCCTAATAGGTGGGCCGAACGCCTGGGTCCACAAACAGTGTCTATGGGTCACACCACTGCCTCCTCTTCCCCTCTGTTACCTGCTGGCCAATCCCCTGTCCAAGACGCAGGCCCGGATGCCTCCCGCCATGCACCTGGACCTTCGCAAGCACCATCAGCTAGCACATCCACTTCTGTGTCCCAGCGCAGCATACAGATGTCCATACCCCAGGCCTTTGAATGAAAGCGCAAATACCCAGCCACCCACCCACCCACAGGCCATAGCACTAAATGCGCACCTTTCCAAATTGCTGGCCCTGGAAATGTTGCCATTTAGGCTTGTGGACACTGAAGCTTTCCGCAGCCTGATGGTCCCCAGTTACTCAGTCCCTAGCCGCCACTATTTTTCCTGGTGTGCCGTCCCCGCCTTACACCAGCATGTGTCCCGTAACATCACCCGTGCTCTGACCAACGCAGTTATTGGGAAGGTCCACTTAACGACTGACACATGGACAAGTGCTTTTGGCCAGGGACGCTGCATTTCCCTGACAGCACACTGGGTGAGCGTTATGGAGGCCGGGAGCGAGTCGTACCCTGGGATGGCACAGGACCTACCGACGCCATGGATTGCGGGCCCTACTTCCATCAGGATTTCCGCCACACCCTACATTAGTGGCTGCAACTCCCCTTCTCCTCCTCCACCTCCTCCTCCTCTTTCACCTCTGAATTCTCATCTTGCAGTACCAGTCAGACATCAGTCAGTAGCTGGAAGCAGTGTAGCACTGCAGTGGGGAAGCAGCAACAGGCTTAGCTGAAACTAATTTGCTTAGGTGACAAACAGCACACCGCCGCAGAGCTGTGGCAGGGGATAAGGGACCAAACTGAGCTGTGGCTCTCGCCTCTCCACCTACAACCAGGCATGGTTGTGTCTGATAATGGCCGTAACTTGGTGGCGGCTTTGGAGCTCGGCAAGCTCACATACATACCATGCCTAGCCCATGTGTTCAACTTAGTGGTTCAGCGGTTTCTCAAAACCTATCCCAATTTGCCAAGCTACTGTTGAAGGTGCGCCACGTGTGTGCACATTTCCGAAAGTCATCTACAGCTGCCGCTGGTCTGGCAACGCTGCAGCAGCACTTGCAATTGCCAGCTGACCGACTGTTGTGCGACATGAGCACGTGCTGGAACTCCACGTTCCACATGTTGGCCAGGCTTTGTGAGCAGCAGAGGGCAGTAGTGGAATACCAGCTGCAACATGGTTGTTGCCTTTCCAGTCAGCTTCCACTCTTCACAAGCGACGAGTGGGCATGGATGTCTGACCTGTGAGGTTTTACGCAACTTTGAGGAATCAACACAGATGGTGAGCGGCGATGCCGCTATTATCAGCGTAACCATCCCACTTCTGTGTCTAGTGAAACGCTGGCTGCTCACAATGAAGGCGGACGCTTTGCATGTGGAAGAGGTGGAAATGGGGGAAGACAGTACACAGGGTGATTGCCAGACCACCCTCAGTTCGTCTTCTCAGCATGAATTGATGGATCATGAGGAGGAGGAGAAGGAGCAGGAGACGGTTACCTCCGCTACAGAGGGTAGTACCCACAGCAGGTTTATTCCATATGTTCAGCGTGGATGGGTCGAAGAGGACGAAGAGGATGAGGAGATTGAGAGTCATCCTCCTGATGAGGACAGCAAAGTCTTGTCTGTTGGGACTCTGGCACACATGGCTGACTTTATGTTATGCTGCCTTTCCCGTGACCCTAGCATATACCCATTTTGGCCAATACCGATTATTGGTTGCTCACCCTTCTCGACACCCGCTACAAAGAGAACTTCTCATCTCTCATTCCTTCGGTGTAGAGGACTAGCAAAATGGTGCAATACCAGAAGGTCCTTGTGGAAAAATTGGTCCAAAAATTTCCAGCTGACAACGCTGGCGGCAGAGTACGTAGTTCCTTGGGCAACCGAGGAGGAGAGACGAGGGGAACACACAGCAGTTCCAACAGAGGCAGGGCAACACCCTCCAAGGCCTGGGACAGTTTTATGACACCCCGCCAGCACCCTCACCCTGATTAGCAGCAGACCTTCACCCCTAATGTTTTAGAGGTTTACCAGCAGGCCCTCGCCCATAATGTTTTAGATGGTCAGATCAGCAGCAGGCCCTCACCCCTAATGTTTTAGATGGTCAGAATCAGCAGCAGGCACTCGCCCCTAATGTTTTAGAGGGTCAGCTCCTCAGCAGACCCTAACCCCTAATGTTTTAGATGGTCAGATCAGCAGCAGGCTCTTGCCCCTAATGTTTTACAGGGTCACCAGCAGGCCCTTGCTCCTAATGTTTTTGAGGGTCACCAGCAGGCCATCAATCATAATTTTTCAAGGGTGTGTATGACGCCCTCCTTTATGTGTAATAAAGGGTGTATTGGAGTGCCGGTTTCTTGTAATTTTTGGCAGCCCTGTCCCGCTACCTGAACAATTGTACCACAATGTGAATGAGGCCCTCCTTTATGTGATATACAGGTTGTATTGGAGTTACTCTTCCTTGTAATTTTTGGCAGCACTTGCAATTTATATACAGGAAAGAATGTTTCCTAACAATTTTTCCTCTAAAACCGATTTTATCTTCGGTTTTGTGCATATTATTGTCAGTCTGTAAAAGTGGCGTACTACTCAGACAACATCGTTCCTAGCAGCGACCTGGGAGTCCAAGATGCATCCAGACATCCTCCCCATGCTGTTCCTGAACCATTTTAATGGTGTTTCCATCAATTTCTGACTTTTTCCTGTGAACCAGACACTCTCCCCTCTTCAGAGCAGGGGGTGCCTGGTTTAATGCTCTGGTTCTCCCATTGATTTCTATTGTGCTCTGGTGCTCTTTAGAGCACCCGAGCATCCCAAAGTGTTCTACTCGAGCACCCGAGCACTTTGGTGCTCGATCAACACTACTGGACACAACTGGATTATTAAAGGTCATAATTATCCTTTTTCACTAAATGCCTTCCGGGACATAAAAAACCTGAATACTTCAGGAGAGCATCCTGCATCAAATAATGTAGCAAAGAGTTTGCCTGCCACAAGGGAGCATGCCCTTATTGGATTGCTCGACATAAAGTAAGGAAACCATTATAGTGCTAGAGATTGGACTTAATGTAGAACTATCTAAAAAGAGAACTTTTGTCTTGCCTCTAAAGGAGCATTGGAATGCCTTAAAATGTATCTTTTAATTATACCGTTTAAAATAATAGGCCCAACAGTAATAGAAATGAACAGTACCTCACTTGGAGGTTACAAACAACTGCCAACCAAAGATGAACTGGTAGGGAGAAAAAATAGCAGCCAGGAGGTGTGTACACTGGCTCACTCAGAGGGTGAGTTAGGAAGAAAACAGGGATAGATTATAAGAGGGAGACAGATACTGGGTCTCTT
The DNA here is from genome assembly GCF_905171765.1 of Bufo bufo. Taxonomy (NCBI): domain Eukaryota; kingdom Metazoa; phylum Chordata; class Amphibia; order Anura; family Bufonidae; genus Bufo; species Bufo bufo. The sequence goes on from NC_053397.1 coordinate 198,586,633, forward strand.
CCCCTCAGTGTGTCCCTGTATCCTAACTATAAACAGAACCCTCTCTGACTGCCCCTAGATGGCCCTCAGACCTATCCGTTGACTGCCCAGCTTCGCCGGAAGCAAAAAAGACCAGTCACTTGCTAGGGCAGGCAGACAAAAAATAAAAATAATGAACGGATGCCAGATCATCAGGGGACCAAACAATGCCAGGATCGCAGGCAAACAGCAACAAACAATATGTGCTTGTCACAGCCTAAATCATAGGCTATGGCAATTACTAAGACAATCCTCTCGATATATCCGGATGTACTTAACTTGCCAAGGTAGTAAGCTTGCGTCCTTGGTCCGCACCTCTCCTGCGTATGGCAGTGGGAGCGGGTAACTAGCGCTGGCGTCCTTTTTAAACCTCGCGCGTCGCATAGGCTCCTTCCCCCCGCAACACATGATCAGTCACGTGACGCATGACGTATACCGTCACGTCACTATCGGGAATCACATGATTGGGTGCGGCGAAAAGCCGTCCATTCTATTGCGGTCGTATCTCCTCAATATCTGATAGGTCCAGCAATAATGGGGGGGCGGATGCCAAGGTAAACTGCTGGCGATGTGGAGATGGGCTAATTCCTCTCGCCACCAGTTACCTAGCATTCCGGCTAGAATAGCCATATAGAGGTGCGTCGCTCCGTACAGTCACAGGAGGCGCTACCTAGGGTATTTAAATAGCAACTTAAATGATCAGAGGCTGGATGGGTATATATTAAAGGTGTAAGGAGGATGCATATCAATAGATGAATACATAGTCACCCCATACATATAGATCTTTCATGTCAGGGCAAGGGAAAAGGAAGTAGAAGGGAAAAGGGGGGGGGGGCGGAGGGGGAAGGAGATCCTGGGAACTAACAGTCCCATATAGACACATGGACAAGTGAGTAAGAGCCAGGGTATGTCGCTATAAAATGAACAACAGATTCGCCTAATTGGCGCCTTTGATGGGGCCGCAAAAGAGGTACGTGAGGTTTTATCCAAACATTGGAACATCCTTTTGCTTGATCCAGACATTAAGGATGTCGTCGCACCCACTGTCAATATCACGTATCATAGGGGTCGATCTGTACGTGACCGCCTAGTACGCAGCCACTTCAGCGAGACCAACGACCGGTCAGGTGGATGGCTTAAACCACCTGCGGGTTGCTTTCGCTGCAGTGGCTGCGTTGCGTGCCCCTACATCAATAAAGGATGTGAGTTCCAAAGTAATGTGACCGGCAAGAGCTATTCCATTAAGGGATTTTTAAATTGTAGATCTAAAGGAGTTATTTATAGAGCCACATGTCATTGTGGTATGGAATATGTGGGCAAAACCACACGGGAATTTCGAAGGAGGGTGGGGGAACATCTTGGAGACATCAGGCACAAAAGAGACACCCCATTAGCCAAACATATTGAAATCAGTCACAATGGAAACTATAGGGGTATTACCTTTATGGGCATCGAATTAATCCCTCCCCTCAAGAGAGGGGGTAACTGGGACAGGAGGATATTGCAGCGTGAGACGTGGTGGATATTTGAGCTTAAAACTTCTAACCCTACCGGCCTTAATGAGCAGCTCTCATTTAGCTGCTTCATTGAGGAGTCAAGATCCACCCACTGATTCAGGATACTAGATTCATCCATTGACATTGGGGTGAACCTACCTATTCAGTATACTCACCTGCAGTTCCATACCTGTCATGAATCAATCTTCTTGACAGGATTAACACACCTGTCATCTACCCAGTGTGTTGGTTACAGTATGCCCTACTTTGGTAGGTTATATACACCGTTTATAGTCTCCTTAAAACAATAGCTCCATTGGACCATGTTTGGAGCTTGGTTACATCTCTGTGCCTTTTATTTGAACCTCTATAAGGGCTACTAGGGTTTCATTTTATAGCGACATACCCTGGCTCTTACTCACTTGTCCATGTGTCTATATGGGACTGTTAGTTCCCAGGATCTCCTTCCCCCTCCGCCCCCCCCCTTTTCCCTTCTACTTCCTTTTCCCTTTCCCTGACATGAAAGATCTATATGTATGGGGTGACTATGTATTCATCTATTGATATGCATCCTCCTTACACCTTTAATATATACCCATCCAGCCTCTGATCATTTAAGTTGCTATTTAAATACCCTAGGTAGCGCCTCCTGTGACTGTACGGAGCGACGCACCTCTATATGGCTATTCTAGCCGGAATGCTAGGTAACTGGTGGCGAGAGGAATTAGCCCATCTCCACATCGCCAGCAGTTTACCTTGGCATCCGCCCCCCCCATTATTGCTGGACCTATCAGATATTGAGGAGATACGGCCGCAATAGAATGGACGGCTTTTCGCCGCACCCGATCATGTGATTCCCGATAGTGACGTGACGGTATAAGTCATGCGTCACGTGACTGATCATGTGTTGCGGGGGGAGGAGCCTATAGACGCGCGAGGTTTAAAAAGGACGCCAGCGCTAGTTACCCGCTCCCACTGCCATACGCAGGAGAGGTGCGGACCGAGGACGCAAGCTAACTACCTTGGCAAGTTAAGTACATCCGGATATATCGAGAGGATTGTCTTAGTAATTGCCATAGCCTATGATTTAGGCTGTGACAAGCACATATTGTTTGTTGCTGTTTGCCTGCGATCCTGGCATTGTTTGGTCCCCTGATGATCTGGCATCCGTCAGTGAAACGCGTAGGGCCATTGTTCATTATTTTTTATTTTTTGTCTGCCTGCCCTAGCAAGTGACTGGTCTTTTTTGCTTCCGACGAAGCTGGGCAGTCAACGGATAGGTCTGAGGGCCATCTAGGGCAGTCAGAGAGGGTTCGGTTTATAGTTAGGATACAGGGACACACTGAGGGGAAGAGACCCAGTATCTGTCTCCCTCTTATAATCTATCCCTGTTTTCTTCCTAACTCCCCCTCTGAGTGAGCCAGTGTACACACCTCCTGGCTGCTATTTTTTCTCCCTACCAGTTCATCTTTGGTTGGCAGTTGTTTGTAACCTCCAAGTGAGGTACTGTTCATTTCTATTACTGTTGGGCCTATTATTTTAAACGGTATAATTAAAAGATACATTTTAAGGCATTCCAATATTCAATTTATTTAGAATCTTCACTTTGGGCGCCAATCATATTCATTTTGTTTGACCAGCTTTTAACATAGGTTGTGTTCATCCACTCACAAGGAGCAATATTAGAAAAACTCCTCAACTGACAATTGCCAGACTTGTTGTAAGGATTACAGCTAAACTAATTTCTGAATCATCCTTTATGCCATACAAGTGCACTGTACTGATGAACTGTACCAACGGTCTTGAGACATTTGATTTAAGTAAATGTTCAACTGTTTATTACAACTGACTCCTCATCCTTTCTACTACCCTCAACATTTGCACCTTACGGTGCTGGCATCACGAACAACACAGGGGCCCAGCCACCAAAGCACCTTTAATACCCATTACCATTAAGGGCACCTCAACCACCATCTGGCTGGTGTTCCCTGCAATAGAGAGTGCCCCGGAGGATTTAGTGCTGTCTTCCCCTCCACTGCAGGCTGGCCTAGGGGACAACTGAACTGTGAGTACTACTAATCTACTACTACTACCCTCCGTTACACTCACATAGCACCCCTAGGGCGCGGGCATTGCACCATGGGGTTACATTTATCAAAACTGGCATAAAGGAAAACTGCCTTAGTTGCCTATAGCAACCAATCAGAATCCATCTTTCATTTTCCAAAGGAAAAATTGGAAAAATGAAAGGTGGAATCTGATTGGTTGCCATGGGCAACTAAGCCAGTTTTCCTTTACACAAGTTTTGATAAATCTCCCCCAATCTGTTTTAAAATGAGAAATAAACCATACTTACCCTCTCTCGACGCTGCCATTCCAATGTAGCTGTGGCCCCTGCTGCTTACCGTTTCCTGGTCCCGTATCAACGCACTGAAAATGTCAGGAAAGTCACACTAAGATGATCATCAGCCTTCGGCAGGTCCCTGCTATGAACGCTGATCGGCTGTGCAAGCCTTTACTGCCATTTCCAGCAACTCGAACTGGGACCAAGAAGTGGTGACCAGAAGGGACTGGAGCAGCGCGGAAATGGCAGCAGCCTGGGATAGGTGAGGGTGAGCATGGTTTTTATATTTTTAACCTACTGTTAGCAAATATATATAAAAGAATAAATACTGCTGGACAACCCCTTTAAGTGCATAAAAATACATAAATTGTGGCCTTCTGAAGTATCTGGACGTACGAGTCAAGCTACACACAAAATCAATGTCATGCTAGAGGAACATATGACGGTTACAAATCGATGTCCCTCCTGCTAACTAGACCCTCTCAGAGCTGCCAAGACCTGTCATAAGACTCCTGGAGTCTAATAACACCCTTCTTTTAGGTAGCGATCAATGAAAATTATGAAAAGCGTTCCTCAGCCTCCAAATCACATCATAACTTAGAATAAATGAAGACACCACAACCCGAATTGGATAAAAAATGTCCGCAATGCTTTATTATAGGTTACCTTAAAATAAATTAGACACCACAATAAAATTTTCATCAATAAGTAATTAAATATAATAAATTCCACATAAATAAATAATTAACTAAACCCATAACCATATTTAATTAATGAGAACTAAATCCACCCAGCTACACTGAGTGATTCTGCCCCACTAACAACGCAAAGCGATAAGGGACACATATGTATTTTTTTTTTGAAAAAAATACATTGCTCCTCTTCTTCTTGAAACTGGCCCCGAACCTCTGAAACACCTGCAATATAAAGGGGACAGGCTTCCCGCCACAAACATGACAACAAATCCCAGGGCTGGATTTCTCCCCCAGCAACCGCCAGCAACCAATCAGAATTGGATATCCACACGCGTATTGACAGCCAAACTGGAACCAACCGGTTACCTCAACATCTCAGCCACAAATTCAGGTAATTCTGCAAACTAAAAAGTGTGGGGAAAAAGGGAGGGAAGAAAGGCAAATGCAATGGGCAGGATGCGGGGTATACACACTGACGCTAATTTATGCAATGTCTGGGTCAGGTGCAAATAATAGTCCATGTTTGTTCGTGACGCCAATTGCAGCATGCGCAGGGTACTATCACAGGGCCCTTTAAAGGTGTTATAATGCACTTCCCAGGTTATGGTGGTGATAATGGTGTCAACAGTGTCTCCTACCTGGGTACGGCTGGACTCCTGGATCCTGGCTCACTTGCAATAAAGTTAGTGTAGTAATAGGAGGAGTAATAGAGTGATTTTGCAGCAGAAATTGAGATCCAGACCTTGGGTAAAGTTCAAACTCGTCTTTACTGAGGATAACTTTTATCCAATCAAGGTACAGCTTTAGTCTTAGGTCCCAGCAGGCTTTCAGCAATGGTTGGCAGGAATCTATCTTCTGCTCTATCAACCTGGAGCTTTCAGGAAAGGACGTCTGCTTTATTAGCTCTAAACATGTGGCAGGAATTTGGCTTCTGCACTCTCTATCTTCTGCTGTATGGAGACTGACTAGCTGAGGAGGAATATGGCTTCTCCTGGGTCTCTGGACTTTACTCACAGTTATCTTCTCAGGGTATGCTTTCTTCCTGGAACTGGAGTTTGTCTGCTTGCTTCATCCAGCTGAGGCTGCAGGGCTCAGGCTAGGGATGATAATTAATGTCTCAGCCGAGACAAGATCCTGGCTTTCTTCTCTATCTCAGGGAGCTCCTAACATGCACACCGTACCCCTAGCAGGGGGTGGGCTACACTACTTCTAACTTCCTTCTCTCCCCATGCTGCAGGATGTGGGCACAGCCCACTCTGCTCACAGAGGGGAAGCTAAGCTGGAACTAACTATTCCAGCTTAGATATACTAAACTGAACCTAAGTCCTTACCAGACCATTGCTGCCACCTGCTGGTGAACATGGAAAACTACAACAATAATTTACATTTAACATGGTTTCTGCACATTTGTGAATGACATAATGTAAAATTACATCAGATGACTAGGTTAAGGCTCTTAGGAGATAGTAGCAGCGTAGAAGAGTTTAGTAACACAACTCTGGGGTGTTACACAAACACCATACACACACACACACACACAATATATATATATATATATATATATATATATATATATATATATAAAAAAGTTCCTGTGCCCCCATGTGTCCCCCAAGCTAAACGCTCTGGGAGACTATTCATTATCACAAGACCTTCAATATGAGCTCAGCTCCTTCTAGGAATTCAGTCACCATATAGTAAATTATATTCCACATCTACTGATTGAAGAAATTGTGACTAAGGAGTGATGAACAATTGGAGAAATGGCCGGTGATGAAAGCGCTGTCACTGCGGCCTCCATGGTCAATGTTCATATGGTAAAGGCCTTCAAGGGGAACTCCATTCAAGAGCATAATTTGTGCATAAAACTTTATTACAGCTATTCTCACTCTCCCGGTGGTACAAATGAATAACCTCATTTCCCATAGCTCCTTTTTTCTGCTTATTAGCAGAGATGTCATCAGCTATGCCCGCACACTCCATTCAGTAGACTTCTGCCATCATCTTACGGGGTACTCCCCCATTTCTACTACTACTTCCCCGATATTGCCACTGAAGGAAAGCCAAAGCTGAACTAAACTGAACTGGTTAACATGCAAAAGAAAGACCAAGTGTAACAGCGGCTGCTGTGCGCCACCGCGGTCCTGGGCGCCACGCTCAGCGGTGATCTGAGGCCAGTGCTTCCCATTCACCGTTGCTGTCCTGGGCTCTGTTTGTGTGGGTGCTATGGTTCTGGGATCCTCTCCACAGCACCCACACAGACCGAGCCCAGGACTGCAGCGGTGAATGGGAAGCACTGGCCACAGATCACCGCTGAGCACGGCGCCCGGGACCGCGGTGGCGCACAGCAGCCGCTGTTACACCAAGCCTGGATGGAGGTAAGACGAATTACTGTTATAATGCTATTAAAGGGTTGTCCCATAAAAAATATTCTACAGTTTTCAAACCAGCCCCTGGATCTGAATACTTTTTGTAATTGCATGTAATTAAACATTTAGTATAGCCAGTGAGCTATTCAATAAAATGTAGATGTATAGCGCCACCTGCTGTTTTTTCCCTTATTTCTTTGTCCTGCTGACTGAGATGGCCGCACATGCTCAGTTTCATCCTTTAAACTGCCTCCTTAACTGTGATAGGCAGAGATCTGCAGCAAAAAAGGACCCCCCCCCCCCCCCCCAGAGCCGCCAGCCTAATATAAATCTAGCGGATCAATTGGAGCAATGAATGGGGAGATTTCTGGATCCATGGGAGGTACAGGGCTGGTTCTAGATTTGTTAGAAAGAGGTTGTCATGTACTATAAGATGTTTGATTTTCATTTTTTATATTAGTCCTGGGATAATCCCTGTACATTTCCCCCCATGAGGCAAGCATTAAAGGGTTTGCCCGGGTTCAGAGCTGAGCCTGGACATACCCAGAATTTCACCCAGGCAGCCCCACTGACAAGAGCATCGAAGCAGTTCATGCTCCGATGCTCTCCTTTGCCCTGCGCTGAATCGCGCAGGGCAAAGGCATTTTGTGGAGTTCCGGTGACGAACTGAGCTCTCCTTCGGGCTGCCAAGCGGAGGATTCCGTCCAGCAGTGAGCCCGGTGACATCACCGGCACTGATGGGCGGGCTTTAGCGCGGCCCTAGCTTGTAAAATGGCTGGGGTAGCGCTAAAACTCGTCCATCAGAGCCGGTGACGTCACCGAACTCACTGCTGGGGGGAAGCCTCCGCCCGGCAGTGTGTTATCGTAATTAAAAGAGCCCTTGCCCTGTGCGATCCTGGTCCGATGCTCATGTCAGGGGGGGCTGCCTGGGTGAAATTATGTGTATGTCCGGGTTCAGCTCTGATAAACAAACGTATACTATATGTTGTTTTTTTGCGGACATTAATTACAAATATGTTCTTTCACAAAAAACGACGCCTCCTTTCCTTGGATCAATGCAAGTAATCAGAACATGCTCATACTAGATCAGCCATATCATGAGTCGTGCTGACAGGTCCATTTCCTCTAATAATACTTAATCACTCAAATGAAAATGGCCTGAAAAAGGGCTTGGAATAATATCACAGATTCCAAGCACTACATCCTACAGCTAAGCAATTACTACTTAAAAATCACTTAATAAAAGAGGTATTAAGATTTTCCTTTCTTAGAATTAGAAGACAAAAAATATTCCAATGTCTCTTTAACCTTGCCAGCATGACTCCAGTGTTCATCTATTGTTCTCCATACCTTTTATGACTTGATGAAATCATATCTGGCTTCTGCCATTTTGATACAGAAATCAAAAGTCTATAGTCTGTACTACATATCCCATAATGAACCGCTCAACCATCATGTGGAGATCTAGATCAGATATTGCAGAAGCTATAGTTACTGCATATTATAGCACCTTCTTTTACTTGGTTTCTGAAGGTTTTAGGTTTGTCAACCATGGGTTCCATCCTAAAGACAATCTTGATCCCAACGAGAGGTTGGCTCCCATGGAAAATCAAGATATCGTCATCTGCCATGCTGACCAAGACAGGGTATCATTATACAGAATCGGGGACACTATTTGAAAGAAGCCCGGAAGATTCTATCAGATAAACAATATTATGATATCAAGATCCACATATATATATATATATATATATATATATATATATATTACACAGTCTTAGCAACCTTTTGTCACTTGCCTAAAGTCTATATGAGTCTTAACCAACCATCGTTGGTGGATCCTCCTTGACTATCCCATTATGTTGATTTGCTATTATAAAAATTTCTGCTCAACCTCGGATGATGTGAGAGATTCAACATCACTTATTGTTGCTCTTCATGACTTATATTGGAAGGACTTGTACGTGTGGTTTACCCACGATGTGTCAGCCCTCTTTTCAAATATCCCTAATGACAAAGGGATTGATCGCATTGCTAAATATCTGTCTAGTGACCCACTCATGCCCACAGCTCAGACTGAGTTTATTTTGGGCAGCTAACTTCTTTAGCATTGAGGGGAAAGTCTACAGGCAGGCTCGGGAACATGGGGATGGGGCTTTCCCCAAGTTTTGGTAACCTTTACATGGTTGCTTTTGAAGATTTGTTCATCTAGTCAGCAAACTGTAAATGGTCAAAGAACGTAATTTGGTATCGTTGGTATATCGACGATTTCATCTTCATAAGGCAGGGGACCACTATGAAAATTGGTAAATTCAACAACACCCTATATCCTTATGAATGGGGCCTCAACCTAACTGGGACCCACAATAAGACAAGGATTGAATATTTTGACCTTGAAGTGTCTAATATGGGTGATGAAATTGTTCCACGTACCTTCTTTAAAGGGGTTGTCTCACTTCAGCAAGTGACATTTATCATGTAGAGAAAGTTAACACAAGACACTTACTAATGTATTGTGATTGTCCATATTGCTTCCTTCGCTGGCTGGATTCATTTTTCCATCACATTATACACGGCTCATTTCCATGGTTACAACCACTCTGCAATCTAGCAGCAGTGGCTGCGCTTGCACAGTGTAGGCAGGGCCGTTTCTTGGACCGGGCGGCCACCTGGGGCGCTGTCAGAAGGGGGGCGCCGGCAGGGCACAGCGGGAGATGAGCGCTGCGCTTTCATTGTGGAAGCGCTCACTCATCTCCAAAGTCATCTCATCTGTATCGATACAAATGTCTGTAATGCGGCAGGGCAGGGAGAGGTGTGTCCCCTCCCTGTTCCTCTGATAGGCTGCCAGCACTAGGCCGGCAGCCTATCAGAGGCCGGTGCAGGCGGCGCGATGACGTCATCGCGCCGCCTGAGCCAGCGAGGGACACAGGCCAGAAGAGGCCTGCATCGCATCCTGGAGGAGGTAAGTATAAGTTTTTTTTTTTTTATATGCAAAAATTACAATACTGGCACATAAGGGGGGCTGCTGGCACAGACATAAGGGGGGCTGCTGGCACAGACATAAGGGGGGCTTCTGGCACAGACATAAGGGGGGCTGCTGGCACAGACATAAGGGGGGCTGCTGGCACAGACATAAGGGGGGCTGCTGGCACATAAGGGGGGGCTGCTGGCACAGACATAAGGGGGGCTGCTGGCACAGACAAGGGGGGCTGCTGGCACAGACATAAGGGGGGCTGCTGGCACAGACAAGGGGGGCTGCTGGCACATAAGGGGGGCTTCTGGCACATAAGGGGGGCTACTTGCATATAAGGGGGGGCTACTGACACATAAGGGGGGCTACTGACACATAAGGGGGGCTACTGACACATAAGGGGGGCTACTTGCACATAAGGGGGGCTACTGACACATAAGGGGGGCTACTGACACATAAGGGGGGCTACTTGCACATAAGGGGGGCTGCTGGCACAGGCATAAGGGGGACTGCTGGCACAGACATAAGGGGGGCTTCTGGCACAGACATAAGGGGGGCTGCTGGCACATAAGGGGGGCTGCTGGCACATAAGGGGGGCTGCTGGCACAGACATAAGGGGGGGCTGCTGGCACATAAGGGGGCTGCTGGCACATAAGGGGGGCTACTGGCACATAAGGGGGGGCTACTGGCACATAAGGGGGGCTACTGGCACATAAGGGGGGCTACTGGCACATAAGGGGGGCTTCTGGCACATAAGGGGGGCTACTTGCATATAAGGGGGGCTACTGACACATAAGGGGGGCTACTGACACATAAGGGGGGCTACTGACACATAAGGGGGGCTACTGACACATAAGGGGGGCTACTTGCACATAAGGGGGCTACTTGCACATAAGGGGGGCTGCTGGCACAGGCATAAGGGGGACTGCTGGCACAGACATAAGGGGGGCTTCTGGCACAGACATAAGGGGGGCTGCTGGCACATAAGGGGGGCTGCTGGCACAGACATAAGGGGGGGCTGCTGGCACATAAGGGGGCTGCTGGCACATAAGGGGGGCTACTGGCACATAAGGGGGGGCTACTGGCACATAAGGGGGGCTACTGGCACATAAGGGGGGCTACTGGCACATAAGGGGGGCTACTGGCACAAGTGGAAAAACAAAGGCACATATGGAAATAAGGTACTAAGTGCTCTTAGGCTATCACTTTACTTCAATAGCGATTATCCTGGTGACAGATTTCCTTTAAGAAAGTTGACAGCATATCAACAGCTATCTAGACTTTTCTAGAATGGTAAGTGAACATTCCATTCATTTTAAAGGAGTCTGGCGAAACTGTACTCTTGATAGCGATTATCTAACCCAAAGTCAAGGTTCAAAAGCAAGGGCTATACAGATAAGATAATTAATGCAACCACACTCTACAAACATAGAATGTATGCACTAATGCTATACTCACTATAACAAATGATTAGTATTTTGATCAGATCAAATATATTATGATTTGTGCCCATCCACCACAGCAAGGTGACCTCTTTCTGGATGGAAACCTACTCTATATGTTACCTCTCCTTGTGCCAAATGGCCTCAAATTAATTTAGGTAGAGCAGGCTCCAGCTATATACTGCACTCATTACAATCAGTCTGTGGAAAAAACATGGTTCTCAGCCGAGTTACAGACAGCAGGTTAAAGAGCAGGAGGAGCTGAGCAGAATGTTATACACAGTCAGGTCCATAAATATTGGGACATCGACACAATTCTAACATTTTTGGCTCTATACACCACCATAATGGATTTGAAATGAAACAAACAAGATGTGCTTTACCTGCAGACTGTCAGCTTTAATTTGAGGGCATTTACTTCCAAATCAGGTGAACGGTGCAGGAATTACAACAGTTTGCATATGTGCCTCCCACTTGTTAAGGGACCAAAAGTAATGGGACAGAATAATAATCATAAATCAAACTGTCACTTTTTAATACTTGGTTGCAAATCCTTTGCAGTCAATTACAGCCTGAAGTCTGGGACGCATAGACATCACCAGACGCTGGGTTTCATCCCTGGTGATGCTCTGCCAGGCCTCTACTGCAACTGTCTTCAGTTCCTGCTTGTTCTTGGGGCATTTTCCCTTCAGTTTTGTCTTCAGCAAGTGTAATGCTCAATCGGATTCAGGTCCGGTGATTGACTTCGCCATTGCATAACATTCCACTTCTTTCCCTTAAAAAACTCTTTGGTTGCTTTTGCAGTATGCTTTGGGTCATTGTCTATCTGCGATGTGAAGCGCCGTCCAATGAGTTCTGAAGCATTTGGCTGAATATGAGCAGATAATATTGCCCGAAAACACTTCAGAATTCATCCTGCTGCTTTTGTCAGCAGTCACATCACCTCCATGCAGCCTGCAGATTATTTAGCATTTTCAGGGTGACAGGTTCCCTTTAATTCTTAACTTTAATACCACACATAACAAGTGACAAGAGGTGATTAAAAAGATCCTGGCATATACTTAGACAGATCCAGCCCTTAAAGGGATCATCCCCGAGATGCCCAGACTGATGTTCAGACGGGCAGACCCGTTATTTGCAGTGGAATAACACATTGAGCTCTCCCGACTCATTTCTTTACAGTCGCGAGTGGGGATGAGCATTGGGGTCTGAAATTACTATAATATTTAGGGAGGTGATGACTAACCTTCAGCACTCCAGCTGCGGTGAAACTACAACTCCCAGCATGCTCTATTCATTTCTATGGAGTTCTCAGAACAGCCAAGCAAGTGCACATCTTGGGAGTCGTAGTTTTACCACAGCTGGAGTGCTGGGGGTTAGCCATCACAGATTTAGGGTATTTTTTAGCAGACTCCGTATCACTGTCCGAGAGGCAGGCCTGCATCTGCAGCTCCACTAACCAATAGGTGGTACCCCAGTATTTAAAGGGGTTGTCCCAAAAAAAAATCTACATTTTTTAAACTAGACCCTGGATTTGAATACTTTTGTAATTACATGTTATTGAAAATTTAGTATAGCCACTGAGTTATTCAATAAAATGTATCTGTATAGCGCCACCTGCTGTTTGCTATTTTCATTATTTCTCTTTCCACCAGTGAGGCGGACACACATTCTCATTTCCATCCTTCAAGTGCCTCCTTGGCTGTGATAGGGAGATCATTGCAGCAGAAAGGACATGCCCCCTGAGAAACGACACCCCCTGCCAGCTTGAAATAAATCTAGTAATGCAATTGGAGTAATCATTGGGGAGATCTCTGGATCCATGTGAGGTACAGGGCTGGTTTTGGCTTTGTTAGAAAGAGGTTGTCATGTACTATATGATGTCTGGCTTTCATTTTTTACAATAATTATTGAATAACCCCTTCAAGTGATTTGTTTCATTCACTATGTATGCATGTTATGTGTCAACTTGAAGAATGGGATATTGCGGCCCCAGAAACGCGTTGTTGCTTTGCACGGTAATTGCTTCAAGAAAATATAGTTTTCTCCGATCCTTGGAATTCTTCAGTGGCCTGGAAGCTGCTTGTTTCTGCCGGTGATAAAGCACATGGAAAGGCACAGGGAAGGCTGCAACTGTGCATGTGCAGCAGCATCCCGAGCGGCTTAGAAAAGCAGAATACACAGGTCTATGCAGATTTGTGTTGCCCAATACATGCCCAGATTGTTCCAATGACCGAGACTGATATTTTGCTATTCAGAAACCTACAAGACACAGCAGTGACTACATGAATCATGATTACTGGTGAGGATTTACAACTTATCACTAGTTATGAACAAGAGTATCAGACTACAACAGAATTGTTTGTAGTCTGTTACCACGGAGACACATAGGAGATTCTATGCTTAATGCTGCTTCATTGTTTTCTATTTCAGATACGTCGAAGCAATAAAAAAAAATCATTGCAAAGGTCGAAATACCCTTTAAAGGATTTGTCCGGTTTTCACTGCGCATTGGCGTGCCAAGGGGGGCTGTCCAGCTCTCAGGGGGGTGCTGGGCCGACTGCTATGAGTGCTTCCATCAATACAGATGGTACCGCTCATTGCTGGAGCGCAGGGGAGCCGGCGGTCCTTTCATTCACTAACTGTGTCTCACTGCTGCACTCGGCCGGAGGAGAGAAGGAGGGAGATGAGCTGTGCTCCAGCAATGATAGGTATGTGAGGGGGCCACTGGGAGGTCATTGTACTGTGTGAGGGCCTCTTACACAGTATAATGACCCCCAGTGCCCCCCACACACAGTATAATGCCCCCAATGACCCCCCCCATTCAGTATAATGATCCCAGTGAAACCCATACAGTATAACGACCCTCAGTGCCTCCTCCATACAGTATGACCCCCAGTGAGGGGGTCATTATTCTGAATGGAGGGCCACTGGGGGGTCATTATACTGTGTGGGGGTCCCACTGGGGGGTCATTATACTGTGTGGGGGTCCCACTGGGGGGTCATTATACTGTGTGGGGGGCCCACTGGGGGTCATTATACTGTGTGGGGGGCCCACTGGGGGTCATTATACTGTGTGAAGGGGCATTGGGGGAGGGTCATTATACTGTGTGAAGGGGCATTGGGGGGAGGGTCATTATACTGTGTGAAGGGCCACTCATGGTCATTATACTGTTTGGGGGCCACTGGGGGTCACTATGCTTTCTGGGGGGCACTGGGGGTCATTATACGGTGTGGGAGCCACAGGGGGACATGTAAATGTAAAAAAATGCCACAAGGGAGTCAGAGATTTATCGCCTAAGGGCCCTCATGAACCTGGAGTCGGCCCTGCTCAGGAGCACTTGTAATTACATTGCACGGGCGCCACAATACCAACGACTGGCAGGTAAACACTGAAGAGAATGCACGAGGGTTGCGATTCCTTCAAACAGCTGCTTGGCGGGGATTCCAGGAGTCGGACCCCGACCAGTTTGATATTCCGCACAACCCTTTTAAGAGTCCATACAGTATATCACACAAATGGACCAGATTTCTTTAGTGTATGAAAGCTCTATGTCATTGCCTGCAGTTTCATTTCTTCTAGAACCCATTCACACCCTGTTCTGTTATTGCACTGGGAGAAGATTACCACACAGCTATGACAGGACTCGGAGATAAGGAAGGAAAACGAAGAAGAAGAAATCAAAACAACTCGGCTGCGTGAAGTGATGGGACATGCCAAAAGATTGCTGAGGACCTTCACAGAAACCAGGTATGTACAGTTCCATCTATCCAGCATAGACATCAAGTATTTGCTCCTTTGAAAAAATTTTGGGGAATTTTGATAAGCTTAGGCTGTGCAACACAATTTTCCCTGATGGGTCATATGGAGAGAGGACATCTCAAGCGAATGTTCATGTCTGAATTGCGGCCCGTATACGGCGGGTCCGCAATACACGGGGCACTGGCCGTGTGCACTCCGCATCACGGATGCGGACCCATTCACTTGAATGGGTCCGCAAACCCGGAGATGCGGTGCGGAAGCACGGGTCGGAGCCCCACAAAAGCACTACAGAGTGCTTCCATGGTGTTTTTGGCCGTGCCTCCGCACTGCAAAAACAGTAGTGCATGTACTACATTTTTGCAGTGCGGAGAGTGGGATGCGGACCCCATTCAAGTGAATGGGTCCGCGATCCGCATGCGGCTACCCCACGGTCGGTGCCCTTGGATGGCGGACCGCAATTTGCCGCACGGGCTCGGCCAGCACACGGTCGTGTGCATGAGCCCTCAAGTGTATGATCCTGGGCTGCAATACTGTGAGTAAGTGGCAAAGCTCAGCCTTTTCAAGCAGCTGATCGGCAGGGGGGATGGGAGTCAAAATCCAACCGATCAAACACTGATGACCTTCCCTGAGCATAGGCCATCAATATTGTACTCCTGGAAAACGCGTTTAAAGGTAACTTGCCATGTTGATCATGCAGTCCAATCTGTTAAGCAGACTGATATACAGGTGAAACTCGAAAAATTTGAATATCGTGCAAAGTTCATTTATTTCAGTAATGCAACTTAAAAGGTGAAACTAACACATATGAGACTCATTACATGCAAAGCGAGATATTTCAAGCCTTTATTTGTTATAATTTGGATGATTATGGCTTACAGCTTATGAAACCCCAAAGTCACAATTTTGAGGTCCCCTTTGCTCAGGGGGTATGGATTAATTAGCTGACTACAGTGCGACACTTTGAGCCTAGAAAATTGAACCTTTTCACAAAATTCTATTTTTAAGCTGCATTACTGCAATTCCTTTTAATTTGCATTACTGCAATAAATGGACTTTTGCACGATATTCTAATTTTTCGAGTTTCATCTGTATAACTTTGTAGGAAAAGATCCAGCTGTAACTTATTGGTCAAAATCTCTTCTCTTAGGAGTCCAGTGAGCGATCCTAATCACTGATCGACAGTTATCTTATCTGCATTCACGAGACAGTATGTATTTAGTGATCCGCAAAATGCGGATCCGCAAATACAGATGATGTCTGTATTGCATACGTTTTTTGCGGATCCATTGTAACAGTGCCCATCCTTGTCCGCAAAACGGACCAGAATAGGACATGTTCTATCTTTTTTGTGGGGCTACGGACATACGGATGAGGACAGCACGCGGTCTGCTGTCCGCATTTTTTGCGGACTCTTTGAAATAAATGAGTCCGGATCCTATCCAAAAAAAAATCTGTATCGGATGCGGACCAAAAATACGTTTGTGTGAATGAGCCCTTATACAGGGAAAACTGTCATTCTCATCACTGATTGGGACCGCCCACTGGACTCTTAAACTCAGAGTGAACAGAGATTTAGACCAATCATTTACAAGTTATATTGAATCTATTCTCACAAAACTAATGGGGTCATTTATTAAGACTGGCGTTTTGGACGCCGGACCTAATTACCCTGTGCTGGCGCTTGATGCGCCTAAGTTATGTGCAGGCATTGGCCTCTACATAACTGCATTTTCAACATAGCAGGTTCCCTTTAAAGCAGGCATCCTCAAACTGCGGCCCTCCAGCTGTTGAAAAACTACAACTCCCAGCATGCCTGAACAGTCTACAGGTATCAGCCTACAGCAGGGCATTGTGGGAGTTGTAGTTTTACAACAGCTGGAGGGCAGCAGTTTGAGGATGCCTGCTTTAAAGTGATATTTCTATCTTGTAAAGTGATAGCATAACACGAAGATGGGTGAGGGTCTCAGAGGTCGGACTTTTGAGAATGAATTGACTGCAGCGCCGCATCCCTTCCACTGGTTTTCCCTGCACAGCGGCATTCCTGGCTGTGGAATGAAATGCAATGCAGCCCAATTCAAAATGGGGACAACCCTTTAACTGCCCCCATTTATCAAAATTTCCAGGTTGGGGAGGAACTGACTTTTATATTCATCTATGTGATTACTGCCCCCATGATCCCTTCTTATTTCACGTATCTCCAGGACCCTTCGATACACATAGGAGAGCGATATTAGCTTCCTTATAAACTGCAGAACTTATGTGCACTGCGCCTTTAATGAATAGGGACTTTGGATCTCAGTATGGTTAGCTGAGATTTCACAAAATAAAAAAAACTTTTTTCCGCTACCACTGATCCATAATTACAGCCTCTCTCTCCTATAATAATAATTCGACGTCATGTCTATGGGTTATTGGAGCACATGGATGAGTGAAAATACACTTGTAGAACTGATTTCCATTGATTGACAATAGCGTCAGCCTTAACACGTGCGCCTCTAGAGATTTTCTGTCGGTTCGCCGCCATCTGCCTCGCTATTCAGATATTCGTAGAAGGAACCCTTATCACTTGCCTTAAGATTTGCTTTGGAAATTGCGCATCTAGCCTGCGATATTTGTGTAACATTGTCCTAATTAGTTTACAATTTACAGACATATGTTCATTCCAGTTATAATTAACAGTCTATGAACTGAAGTAGGAAGGCTTGATTTCTCCAAGGAATCCCTGATGAAATAAACACTCTGGTAAATTATGCCATTTTTGTTGAGATGGAAATCACGCGTGGCTTTGAGACCTTCTCCTTTGACGTGCAAAATAAATATGTCTGTCATCCGTGTCAATTACGTGTTTTTAGATCAATTGTACTGATTTTGCAATATCTAAGTCTTAGGCTGGTTTCACACGAGCAAGTATCACGCTCCGGACTCTCAGAGCAGCACCCGTCCTGACCTCCCGGCACTGGCGGGGTCGCATAGCATTATATTGATGTATAATGCTATGTAACCCTTTCAGTTCTGGAATGTATTGGGTAACACTGACAGCAGTATGTCTGTGTTATCCAATATATTCCAGACCTCTAAGGGTTACATAGCATCATAAATCAATATAATGCTATGCGACCCAGTCATTGCTGGGAGGTCAGGACCGGTTCTGCACTGCGAGTCCCGACCGTGACACTCGCTCTTGTGAAACCACCCTTAGGGCTCATGTACACGACAGGATGTATTTTGCGGTCCGCAAAAATTACAAATGCTGTATATGTGCATTCCGTATTTTGCGGAACAGAACAGCTGGCCCCTAATAGAACAGTCCTATCCTTGTCCGTAATGCGGACAATAATAGGACATGTTCTATTTTTTGGCGGAACGGACTGTGCAGGATACAAGAACGTGGTGTGCTGAGTTTTTGTATTCTTTTTTTTTTCTAACGTACACGTAAAACAGAGGCATAAAACGTGATGCGAACCCTCCCTAAATGAAAAGATCACATCCAATTATACGGACGCAGATGTGATATTATCATTCATATAAGGCACTTGCCATTTTTTATTGAGGACTCGGCATCACCTTGCATTACTTTATTCACTTTGTGCACGCAGTTTACTGACCTCATGTACACTGCTGTATTACGGCTCGCTACAGACAGACACGCGACCGACCATATCCGGATTTTAGTCTGCAAACCACAGATTTGCGAAACATGGTTAACCTCCATGTGCAATCCATATTTATCACTAGAAATTAATATTAGGACATAAAAGGATGTGTTCTATCATTTGTGGAAAAGATAGAAATTTTATGGGCCTGTGTGCAATCTGTAACAAGTGTGGATCGGACATGGATACAAAATATGGTTGTGTGCAGGAGGCCTTATGCACACGACAATGTCCATATTGAGGTCCACAAACCACAGATCAACAAAATATGGGAACCTTCAATATGCAATCCGCATTTTTCTCACTCCCATAACTAGAAATTACTATTTTTGTTCAATATACGGACGAGAATAGGACATGTATAATTTGGGGAATGGACATACAGATGCAGACATGGATGATGTCCATGTGCTGCCCTTTTCTTCTTTTTTTTTTGTGGACCCATAGAAATGGATGGGTCTGTGTGCAATCCGTAAAAAATGCAGATTGGACACGAACGCACAATACGGTGGTGCGCATCAGGCCTTGTTCTCGCTGGGCACCAGTACAATTTTTGGGGACCCTACCTCATGTCCATATGCCTTTCATTTCTTACACAGAGAGACAATCCATTTACTATGACAAATTCTGCACAAATCTAAGAAAACAAATCATGGCATGCTTCTAGCACGAGGAAATTCGGCTTTGCGCCAAATCGTGGACTTCGATTCGCTAAACACTAGAAGTGACCACAACGAATTGGTATCTACTAACATTTGCTGTTTACCAAAAGAATTCAAAGAATATAGTTTTATTTATTTTATTGGAAAAAGCTCTGGTTGAAGTGGCATTTCTTTAGAAGTGGTAAAAAAAAATTAATTTTAAAAAGGTAGAAAAAAAAAACAATACTCGTTGAAATATCCAGAAAAGCGACATTTTCTAAATCCGTTACAATGAGGAAGAAGCTGACGTGTGGAGCTTGTTGCTTAATAGCTTCTTTATTACAGAATCTTGGGAGATCTTGCAATCCTGAGTCATGCCCTGTGCTTCTGAACTTCTATTATAAGGAATGACGACTTCTTAGGAATTATTAACGTTTATGTGTAGGTTTTCATGGCAGAAATACCAGCCAATCCATGCATTCCATTGGTGGAAAGACTCTTTAAAGAGGACCTGTCACTTCTTCTGACATGCCTGTTTTAGTAAGTACTTACAGTCCCCATGTAATAACATTTCTGAAGCATCTATTCTTCTGACTCTATGATGTGCCGTTCCTATGTTATTCCTACTAGAAGTTTAGAAATGAATGTACATCTGGGTGTTACCAGCTGGGAGTGTGTCCCTGCACAGTTTACATTGTCCAGTCAGTTCCAGACTGTGCAGGGCCCCCCCCCCCCCCCCCCAACTGGTAACACTCATCTGGGCCTTTATTGCAGACTGGTGGCAATTCATTTATAAACTTCTAGTAGGAATAATAAAGGAGAGTCATAAGAATAGATGCTCCAGAATTGTCATTACACAGGGGGGGAGCAGTTACTAACACAGACATGTCAGGATTTGTGACAGCCCCTCTTTAATCAGATGGTCTGATTAATAACTATAACCCTGTCCCATTCGCTGAGCTATCATAGTCTGGTCATCAGAGTTCCTCTTTCTTCTTCAAGATCAATTTCCTCACCAGCTCCGTAACATGAGGTTTCACCTCTTCCACGGACACGGTAGGACCCCACGCATTCACCACTTTTCCATCAGGTCCAACAAGAAACTTCCAGAAGTTCCAGTCGGGCTCTTTACCAAGGGATTCTGAGAAAACAGCAAAAAAATAAAATAAAAAAAATGGCAAAGCCATAAATAAAACTGAAGAATGAAGACAGCATGCAACATTTAGATCATTCAATCCCTTAACCTCCTTGATGACCTCCACCCTACATGAGAGGCCCGACGCTAATGTCTGCGATGTGCCATAATACCGATCACAGACATTTAACCTCCCAGATGTCATGGTCAAATGTGACCCCGGCATCTGAGCGGTGAAGATGTGAGAGCCGCACCCGCAACAGCCTCTCCCAGCTGAGTATGGGGAAGCTGTTACATTACCATGATAAGCTGGAGCCTGCTTGAGGCTCCAATACCTAACACTGGTATATTCCAATACAGGCCTGCAGGTGGCAGCACTGTATTGGAATATAGTGAATGCTGTGTTCTGTGATGGATAAATCTAACAACTGCTGGTTATAATCACCTAGGGTGACTTAAAAAAAAGTTTTAAAAAAAGTTTAAAAAAAAGTTCAGATCAACCCCCTTCTGCCATAATTAAATAAAAAACAAAAACAAAAAAACATCATGAGCATTGCCGCAACGCCAGCAGTACTAAAATATAAAATATTTATCCCATACGCTGAATGGTGTAACAGAATTTTTTTTAACATGGCCAATTGAGCCCTCACACAGCTCCATAGGCGTAAATATTAAAACGTTATAAAGGTTAGAATATGGTAATAAAAGAACATTTTTATTTTTTACAATGTTTTTATATATATTTTTTTCAGTATTAAAACACAAGAAAAGCTATATAAATGTGTTATCGTTGTAATCATATTGACTCGGAGAATGAAGGCAACAGGTCAGTTTTACCTGAACCCTGTGGCAGAATTGTGTATTTTTTTTTTCCAATTTCACCTAATTTGCAATTTTTTCCAGCTCCCCGCGACATCATGTGAAATATAAAATAGTGCCATTAGAAACTACAACTTGTCCCGGAAAAAAAAGCCCTCATACGACTATGTGAACGGAAAAATAAAAAAGCTCTAGGAAGGTAGGCCCAAAAGAAAAACTAAAACACGAAAACTAAAAAATTGCTGGGTGCTCCAGGGGTTAAAATAGTGCAAAGTAATGAGGGTTAACCTCTTCTTGTACGTTGCACATAACTGCATGTCAAGAGCATGAGTTTAGACACGCTGACGTACTGTTACGCTAAAGGGGTTGTCCAACCTTTACTAAGTGATGGTCTATCCAACTTCCGGGGACAGAGCTACACCCGAACAGCTGATCGGCAGGGGCGTCAAACCAGCTTGTGATGGCGTATCCTGTGAATAGGCCATCATTTAGAAAAGACTGGACAACCCCTTTAAGGTTATGTGGTTATCGTCCTGCCCATTCGATCCCAGCAGTTAAAGAGGACCTTTTATAGATTTTTTTTTCATTTAATTAAATACCTTTCCTTGTGGGGCTGATGCTGCCACCCTCCAAAAATAGTTATTACTTTACATTCCCCATATGTCTACTTCATGTTTGGATCATTTTGGGAAAGTTATTTTAGTTTTTGGGGACGTTACAAGGCTTAGAAGTTTTAGGGACCAGTTCAGGTCTGAAGTCACTTTGCGAGGCTTACATAATAGAAACCACCCAAAAATGACCCCATTCTAGAAACTACACCCCTCAAGGTATTAAAAACTGATTTTCCAAAGTCGTTAACCCTTTAGGTGTCCCACAAGAATTAATGGCAAATGGAGATAAAATTTCAGAATTTAGATTTTTTTGGCAAATTTTCTATTTTAATCCATTTTTTCCAGTAATAAAGCAAGGGTTAACAGCCAAACAAAATGCTATATTTATTGCCCCGATTCTGAAGTTTGCAGAAACACCCCATATGTGGCCGTAAACTACTGTACGGGCACACAGCAGGGCGTAGAGGGAAAGGTGCGCCGTGTGGTTTTTGGAAGGCAGATTTTGCTGGACTGTTTTTTTGACACCATGTCCCATTTGAAGCCCCCCTTATGCACCCCTAGAGTAGAAATTCCAAAAAAGTTACCCCATATAAGAAACTACACCCCTCAAGGTATTCAAAACTGATTTTACAAACTTTGTTAACCCTTTAGGTGTTGCACAAGAGTTATTGGCAAATGGAGAAGAAATGTGAGAATTAAAAATTTTTGGGCAAATTTTCAATTTTTATCCATTTTTTCCAGTAACAAAGCAAGGGTTAACAGCCAAACAAAATGCTATATTTATTTCCCCGA